>NC_080706.1:22970625-23312500 GCF_943734765.1 Anopheles ziemanni | reverse complement strand
AAGATAGATTCTTAGATTTATTTTAGATAGAAGGGGGTACAGGATTTGATATTCGTTTAGAACGCATTGGTGACAGATGTTGCAATAGTTAATAGTTAATAAACTGGTAGATCACACAAACAAATCCACGATTACGATCCTGTCTCACATTTTAATAGCAGTCGGACTATCCAAGTTTCCTGCTTATTCTTGGTTTTAAACATGCCACATATGGAACTGATTTGTATTGCACTCACAAAAGTTAACCCTACACAATCTTACAATTAGCGGAAAAATAAAACACACCGATGTTGAGATTAGTTCGGCAGCTCGCGCGAACTTCTTTGCGAGGGTCCAACAAAAATTCTTTCACGCTCTCGTTTGTCTGTCAGCCTTCAGGTTGAAGCTCCGAAAATGGGTCCACCCGGGGCCGGCTTCCTGCTTTATCGTTTGCTTTATTTTAATTCCCCCTTTTCCTCCCTATGGCCGGTGATTTGTTTGTTTCGGTCAAAGCACCGAGGAAAACAAACAATAACGATTATCCGTAATTACAGGGTTTCAAACGCGCAACCCGTACATCCCCGAGCAGCATCCCGGGGGATTGTGGAAGAAGAGGCAAAGGGCGAGCAGCAGCAAGAGCACGACGGATCGAAGCGTTAAAGCCGAAGCGGAGTTAGCGCTTCCTGCCACACGGAAACCACGAATTTTTGGCGGCTCCAGCGCTTGATCCTGACACCTAGTTGCGTCGGCCGAAAGGTTTGGTGATCTTGGTTGGCGTTTTCTTCTCCTCCTCTCGGGGTCGGGTTTTTTGTGTCGTTTCTTCGCCCACTTTTCGGTCACTCACCAAACCATCCATCACGAAGCGGAATGAGACTTTGGGAAAACAGAAGAAAAAAAACTCAAACGGGAGGTTGCTTCAAGAAGGGGTATTATGCAAAATTACAGCTAGTTAGCCGCCATAACGAACAAAAGACCTGTCCAAACGACACACGCGGCAAGGGAGGAGGTGTTTCGGGGGGCAAGGATACCAAGGAGAGAGAGAGAAAGAGTGAAAAATAACGAAACCAAATCCACAAACAGCAGATCCGAGCTCCATTTCAGCTCATCAAAAGTGTTAGGAAACCGCGATGTTTCACGGCTCGAAATTGGCCTCTTGCCGAGGGCTGCTCCTGCAACCGATGTGCCGTTTAGCCAGCACGTTTCGCACCGTGAGCCCATTCCCCCGAAGCAACCTTGAGCATCCGCCTCCGGTTTTGTTATTTTACCGCCTCGGTTCGTCATCGGAGGAAAATCCCAAATTTCAACGGATGCAACAGATGATTTTTACGACACGCACGGCACGATCGGTTGATACGGTAATTGGATTTTGAAAACAAATAATCCACGGTTTGGGACATTTAAAGAGATCCGAAAATCAAACATCAAACCGCTCGATCCGAACATCGGGTCTCCTAGAACCGGGGACGAAAGTGGATTCATTGTTTGAACGCACAATGTAAAGTGTCATCCGCTTTCTCTAGGGAGGAACACACATCTCTCAAAGATGAAACCGACAAGGCAACAACTCTCCTGTAGTTTATGCTCACAGCATGACTAATTGGAATGGATGTAGGTGTCACCCCTGGGGTTCTTTGACTTGTTTTTTGACACCAGACCAAAGGACGATCCCTTCACAAACGCCGCATCCTCCGCCTCACCGAAGGAGGGTTCGGTATCGGTTCCTTATCGAGAAGAAAAACAAATATTTAAACGCTACGAAGCCGATATTGGTTTGTCCCATGGTTTGGTTTTCAATGTACAGTGTGTGTGTCTTTTTTTTTTTGTTCGTGTACTTTTTTTCTCCCACGGTCCCTGCATTCCTCCCATTGCGAGAAAAAGGACTCACGGTGTTGTTTACCGACCGGCCGCCAATTATGATCGCACGTAATCGACGCGAGAAGCCAACAGCGAGTCATCTCGAAATAAACAAAATAAAAAAGAAAACCCACTTCCCCGGCAGCTTCGGCCATCAATCGGCCGTCATCAATCTTCCTCCTGCGATGCGCAATCCGCCGCCCAACAAGGGGCTCCTTGAGACAGAGAGAGAGAGCTGCTTAAGCGAAGGCCATTCGGGAACGCCCGGACGGGACGGTGGACGGAGTTGGTGCGAACGAACGTAATGACTGATAATGATTTGCATCGCGCCGGAACACACCCCGGCTTTGGCGAGTGGATTTTATTTTCGCCTAGCCTTGAGAAATGGTGCATGGGCAGTCAACCGGAAACCGCGTCGGGGGGGAAGCGCCGTTGGCGGGCGTGATGGTGCGGATTTGTTGGCGATTGACACCAAACGCCACTTAGCGAGGCCCGCCGGCCAAGGACTACCGGAAGGGCCAACTCATCACTCCAGAAAGAAGGGGGTCATGCGGCCAAGTCGGACATTCTCACCCAATCGGCCCAGAAGAATGGGTTTGTAAGTATGTCTTAATATTTTCTTTGAAATGTTTTTTAATGGAAGTCAATCTACGAATAAAAAAGTAGTATAGAAAAGACACTTTTCTACGATGAAGGCGTCTTAATCCAAAAGTGAATTTAGAAGGCTTGGATGACGTTTTAACCACTTTCTGAACATGTTGGTCGTGACGTTGCAACTTGAAACTCTCTTTCAGGAGGATGAAAAAGTGTATTTGATTCTAGTTCGCTTTCTTTGCCTTCAACAAAAAACATTGATTGATTTTCAAAAAGGGAAAGGCTCCTCTTGCTTTATTTTCGTAGAAACCCCTCATTGGGCACGCATTTCTCCTATATTAAATATTATTTCTGCGGAATAGTTGAGGTACGATGTTTTTTTAACTGCAAAATGGGCAAATACTATGATAATGGGTTCTCTTGTAGGTATTTCCAATGGTATCCTTTTTGAGTTAGTTATTGCTTTTCCACATTTAAACATTGTTTTGAGACATTTTACTTTGAAAGACGTAATGATTGTTTGATTTTTTCTTCTGAGTTTCATTATATCAATCATCGTTAACCGTTGTCGTCTCATGACTTGTTTTTAATTCAATGCATTTACGCAAATATTTGCACAAATCAAACTCACTTCATCACAACATTCTAATTAAAAAACATTCCAGTGTGGTGGAGGAAAGAGAGGCTAAGCCCTATGTCCTCCACTTTTTGTGTCGTTTGGTCAAAATGCAAGTCAACATACTGCATAAAGTATACTCCGATTTCAAACCGAGGTTTAGTGCTAATGCTAGATTGTTTAATTCTATAATGTAAAAAGAAAGGAAACAAACTTAACAGTTTTTTACAGAGATTGACGTTAGATGGACCTACAATACCTAAACTCCTAATATTACTAAATTGCGTAAATTATTTGAAAAACTGTTATTAACTATTAGAAAATATGTAATTTTAAGGAAACTAGAACATAGACCCCCGAATCGAAGAAAGGAAAGATTCAATCACGACTCTGCTTGAAAAAGGAAAACTGCATGTTTCTGTCGATTAGTCCGACATATGGTTCTCTGAAACAACATGTTTCCTTGCTAACGATTGGAAAATTACACAAAATCTTCGCATCACTTCGTAGGCAGTTTCACATAATCGAACCGTTGGCATTTGTGATTTTCGAAAAGAGGCAAAACCATAATTGCAACCGAAACCGTGATACTTTAATTGTTCTTCACACAATAGGACGAGCTATTATTGATTTCGAAAACAATCCCACATCGAGCAGCATATGCTTCGTTTCAGTTGTCTGACACTTCTGATCCCGGGAGCCTATTTAAAAGAAATCCATCTTCATTCATCACGATTAAGCGTGAACTTGACCCGCCGATGGCGACCGTACAGCTTCCAGCTACAAAGCAAACACACCGACAAACACTCTCTCTCTCTCTCTCAGGCCTTAGTGTTGTCGGCCACGGTCAAAAGGATGTTCGGCAAACATGTCGCTTTGTAATTAAAGCTAACATGGCCCTCCTCCGCAGGTCCTTTCGAAGGCGGCTGCCGAGGTTCCCTTTTGTTTCCTTGTGAAGAGTTCCGGTAACAAATTACCCGCAAATCGGCCGGCCGACTGTTGGTCTCCTGCCGGTCTCTCCTGCCCGCTTCTGATGCCGGTCGCTCCCGAGCAGCGATCCTGAATCCGTTGCCGTTGCGAAGGTGCCAAACAGGACACTAAAACCTACAATCATTCGTTACCTTTCTCCGGACCGCTCAGGAGGATCATTAGAGCGGACCCGGGAGGCCAGGAGGCTCCAGACCCATGGCCACAGGCCGAGGTGCAAAACAAGATAAATGAAAACAAAACTGTTCCTCCGGGAGGAACGCCACACCTACACCGCTGGCCTCTCAAGCTTTGATCTCCCGTGGAGGGGGGAGAAAACCTATCATTAGGAGAGGGTGCTGCATTGTGTGTGAATCCTGACACCGTTTGCGTGGCTGCGGTCAGCGGCCCCTAGCGCTGCCGGGAGATTAATCTAATCGAAACCGAACGAAGGGACCAAAGGAACCGCCGGACGTCCTTTCCCGGGCATCCTTCGTTGCTTTTCCACCTTCGGGGGTTGATCTATTCCCGTTTCCTGCGGCCGGCCGAACAGGTACACCTTCCGTAACCCACCGTCGAAGCGGAAAGTCATCGATCATCGATCGAGGCGTGAAGCTGGTGCAAACTTGTTGCACGAAGCGCCATTTGCACACCGGCTTTTCCGGCTTTCTTCTGCCGGTCTGCTAGAACAAATCGATTCCTCTGCCGGGTGTGTATGCACATGTCATTGTGTCAGGGGTGTCATTTTGTGCCCGCTAACCTCCGTACACCGTGGGTGGGTGGAGTTTTTGGAGTCACCAAGTCGACACCTAAAGCGCCCTCCACTTGGGACGCTAATTCCATTAAGCTCCCGCAGGTGGAGGCTCCCTCTTTCTGCGTATGTCCCGCTTCTGGTTTATAACCGCCCATTAAATGCCATATAGTACACAGCCACCACAAACCTCGGTTACCTTTGGTGTGAGTGAGCCACCTACCGCTTGGGATGGAGACCCCTCGCAAATGCGAGTTAATTGCGCAAAGTCACCGTAGAACGAGTAATTAAATTTCCATCGAAATGGCCACCAGGTAGAGCCGTTATTAGGGCCGCAGGTTTTTGCTTTCAGGACAAATATATGCGTGTTTGTGTTAGTGGAAGGCATTTGTTGACCGACTGTCATGGCGGTGCTAACAGGAAGGGACAAACAAGAATTAGTTGCTAGTACTGTTCGATGGCTCCATTACTTACTTTTAGTTGTTGAACATAAGAAAAGAAAACCTCTGTAAACATATGTAGAGATAGGACTCTTTGCTTTTATAATTATTTATTCAATTCATCTGTACCATTTTGGAATGGTTGGATATTTCATTTGATTAGATTGATGGTTGTGAAAGTTTAACGTGGCATTTTTTCCCCCTTTATCGCAGCTTTTAATCCAATACGAAATTATACACAATCCTTCTAGCTGCAGTGGGTTATTTTATTTAACCTTCCATCAAATGAATGAACATGCAACGCAAAGTCACTTTGAAATTAAATTTTTTTTTTATGATTGCACATTTTCAAATAAAAAATTCACGCACTTGAAAATAATTCCTAAATGTTTTGCGTAGCCAAGCAGTACTTCCATTTCTTCCGTTAGATCTTCAAAGAATTTTGCATTGTTTACTGCTTTATGCATCATTAGCAAACAATCCATTTAGAAGCATACTTACTCGAAGATATTAAACAGATTTTCTTTGAACTGTTGGCCATAACTTTTTTAATTCTACTCCCTTTCTGTTGAATATTTTCTTCAATGAAGAATATTTGCCTAAACTTGATTGTGGTTAACTTTGTTTTAAATACTTCTTGGCAATGAAAAGCTAGGGTATATGTAATGATTGGTTTGAACTTTGTATTACGGTATATGGAATACAAATTGGTTTAATCAAATTCGCAACAATATTTGCATCTCCCAATTTTCCAAGCACCAAACTAATCTTTTTAAATCTCCAAAGCTTAACCAAAAGTTCAGTGTCTTCAGCTGGGTTCTACCTTTCACCATAATTCAATGCAGTTTCAACCGGTTTCGGGAAAGTAGTCGTCATGCAGTCTATGGCAGCATAATTCTTATGCTTTAGCACGGTTCTCAGTCTGCTATGGATTGCAGACTAAAGCAGCTTCCCCCCGAGGGGAAGCTTACGAAAGAACAGCTACATCTTTCACTTTGTGTGAAAGAAGAGACTTGACTTACCGAGCTGACTTCCTGCGAGGTAAGATTTGCGAGAAGTCCAAACCGTTCTTCCACGCGAAAGACGCAGGGAGTAATTATTTCGGACAAAGTGTGGTGACTGAATCCCGCAGACGCGAAGTCTTGTATCAAAACCGTTCGCCAGAACCAACAACGAGTCCGCCCATCTGACAAACGGGTTTTTCGGCAAACCATTTTCGGGAGATGAAAGAAAGCCAAAAGGTAGATCGAGAGTGAACAGAAAAACGTAAAAGAAGAGGCACCACCAGAAACTCCAAAGACGGACCGAGCGCATTCGCTGTCCAAACGAGATTCGCCTGCTAACGATTCGCTGCAAACATCCGAAAGCGAACGCGAAGTAATCAAACGCATGGCCGCGTTGATCTAATCGCGATCACTGCCGCCGCCGCCACCGCCGAAGGACTCCGAAGAACTCCGCCCATCTCGCGAATCCCGACGTCGCAAGACAAGCCCGGACACTGCAACAGGACTCTCCGTCGCTTGTCGATCGAGGTGCCAAGATAAATGAGCCCCCCGCCTCGATCCGGGCAGCCGGGAGGAACGCAGCCGACCTAAGTGATCTTTCGGCACTTTTTCGTGTTTGGGGCAGCTCCGACACTGGCCTGTGCGTGTTTGTGTGTCCGTTTCGACGGAAAAGGGGGGGACGCGCGAAATTAATTGCCCAACACCTGATTTCACGCTACCAGTTGCAGGCGCGCTCAGCAACGATCATTCGTTATGTGAGTAAATATGTTTCGCATCGAAATGCCTCAACCAACCTGCAACCTCTTCCCTCATCCGCTCAAGCTGCCTAATAAGCGCTCATTTGACATATTTTCAATTATATGTGGTGTTACTTTGAGTCATTTACTTTCGCAATTATCCGTTTCACTGATTCCGGCAATCGTCTTCTACTTATGCCTTAAGATCTTCAATGCTTTTGCTTGAGTTCACGCAACCTATTGTTGTTTTAAATATCGATATCGAGCTAAGCAGTGAAGATTTCTTGATTTATTCTATCAAAGCAGTAAATTGAGCTAATACTTGCAAAACAAGTTTAATCCAGTGATAATATTAGATGTTGAATGCAAGGATTTAGTCGTAACGAATGGTTTCACCATTCGAAACTTTTTAGCAGACAAAACTTTTGGTTAACATTATCACTCCGATGAGCCTGTATGATATTATTGGATTTAAAATGAATAAATAAAATAGTTATTGAGCCAAATAAAAGCAAAAAATGGTGTAGGTGTATTTACATGATTTTTCTTTAAATTACTCGACGATAAAAAATATCGACCTTCATTAAACTGTTCATACTGTTTCCAATAATCGATCGCCAACATTTCCGTTAACCAAAAATATGTAGGATTCAAACATCTTCTGTATACCATCTAATCTCTTTATTACGATTATCCGGAGTGTATTACTGCTTTTCTGACTATAAGAGATCTGCGATGTTAGAAAGTCGTGGGTAGCCACGAATTATCGTTTAATTATTGTAATTAAGGTACACTTCAATGTTTGTTTGAAATGTTTTAGTTCATTTACGTGAAAAAGTATCAAACGCTAAACAATATCTAAGTCAATAAGTCTTTTAGTTATAAAAAGTTAAGGTTATTTGAGCCTCTCTCAAGGTACTAAAAACCTTCACACGAAAAAAATCGATAAAAAATCGACGCACAAACGGAAAGTTCTCTTTCCAAAAGTAACGAAATAGAAAAGTTTGAATTAAAGAAAGTTTCTCCATCTCCATATACTCACTAAATTAAATTTTTAAAGAATTTAGTTCTTTTTCTACAATCGTAAGAATCTGCGTTTGGGGTGATAACTCCAGAAAGATCTCTTGCACTTTGGGATCAGCTGGACGCGATTAGCATCAACCGTCAATAGCTACCGGGAAACCGATCGCCTTCCTCCGCCCGAAGAGTTGATGACTTGGTGGAGGCAACCACTCGCACAAACTGATAATAGCTATTAGCATAACGAACGACGCCTCGTTGCCATTTTTCTCAGCCAATTGCAAGCTAGACGATAGACGATCTTCACATCCACACTCGGGCTAGTATGTACAGTTGGTGGGCAGCGGGAAAAACGCCACCATCGCGACGACACCACGGGCCTTCTGCACGACTGTGTTGTGCCATTCCGCAGGACAGCGAAGCTCTAGCAGCAACGCCGTTGAAGAGGGAAGGAGCTACAGCCAGAGCCCGAGCTCATTATCGGTAATTTAGATCTTCCTGGCCACGGCCACCGCCTCCCTCGTCGGCCGGTGTTTGGGTTTGGGTGGAGCCCTCTCGAACGGCCGTCGGTCCTTTTCCCCCCCCAGACACCCCGAGGTTCGTCCTTTCGAAGTGTCCCGTCGTCGTTCGGCCAGCGTCTAACTTAATAAGGCCTAAACACATATAATTTTCCACCCCGTTGTCGCAGATTAAGGAATGGCCGATCGGCGATCTTCGCATGTTCTCCTGTGATCGTGTGCGCAGGGAATCAGCGGGGAGAAAATGGGTTAGATATATTTTCCCCCCATGGTCAACAAGCTCTGCGAGCGGTGTAAAGAATCGAGTTAAACACATCTAGTTAAAAACCAACCTGTATGCGTTTTGAAAACAAGAAAACTTGTAAATTAGCTGGGCTTCATTGGAAGAACAGTAATTATGGAAATTTGAATAGGAAATTTGTTTTGTACAGTTCATTGCAGCTTTAACAAAACCTTTACATCGAAAACCTTTCTTTAAAGGATTTTGCTCTTACTCAACACTTTTTTAATCATATACTCTTGTTATAGTTTCATGATATTCAGTGATAAAGGATCATTTAAATGAAATGACTTTTTCAATCAATTATCAATTGATTTAACACGTATAAACATGTACACTGAGCGAAGTAACAGTAGCACCACCATTTGTTTTGGCAGTTTTTCCAGAACTTTTCAATCAATTGTACGTTCTCATGTTTTGAATGTTATTTTAACCTGCTACGATTGAATTACTATGTACTGTTTACATTTCATTCAAATAATTCATAGAAAAGGGTGTGAAATAAAATTAACACCACTTTTAATTTTCTTAAACTATTGCGTATATCTCAACCAAAATTAGTTCATTGTAGCTATCGGACACATTTTCTGAAATAATGTATGGGAAAATGTTATTTTTGGTCAAAATGCAGTTCATTCTTCGTAGATCTCAATGAGGATAAAGCCGAAAATACTGAAATCAAACTAAATCGAGTCTGACGGAATAGCATAAAACACAAGTTTAAATTGACTTTAGTTGTTGACCTTTTTAGTTTTCTATTAAAAAAATGTAGTATTTGTGGCAGTGGCCAGTTTCCTCTGTTTAACCCAAACTTTGAGAAGATGTTGGGCCTATTCTTGATCGTCATGTTTGTAGAAATGCACTTGCACTATTACCACTGCCTAGACAGTTGTTTTTCCAGCTACGTTTACAAAACTTGGGACCCCAAACAGTTGCTTAATCAGCTTACCCTATGATCCTTCTCTGTATATGGCAAAAATGTTAAGCAAAATTTATGGAAAAAAAAACTTCGAGGTGGGTTTTTTTTTACATGTGCATTACCAAAAATACCATTTCACTCTAGTTCCAATTTGTGTCTGCAGAAAGCTTAAAAACGTTAACGACTTACAGGAAGTTTGAAATGGATGCTCATGATTTTGCTAAAGAGCGGAAATATTCAATCAAAGCTCGACATGAATCTATCCACGATAGTAATATTTTTACAACCCGCTTCCAAGAACGACTTGGTACCTTTCGAAGTCCGCATGGCCGAACGACCTAAGAATTAAGACTAACGGTTCTTCAGCTTAAGGATTCTTATGCTGCAGTGCTACCATTACGCTTAGCGAATTTGATTAGTTCATCGACAGCTGTTAGACTCCCAGGAAATAGAACCATCCTAGTTTTATCACCTAACCATGGTTGGGAGTTCGGCGCCTTTAACTGCTTTTCAGAACCGAAACTTAAGTTTCCACGCTGCTCGTTGCATCTTCGATTCGTCTTGCCATCGGTTGACCTTTTTAGCAGGCTTCAGCTTAAGATCGCGTTCTAACTCCCGTTGCGATCCAGAACAACAAAAGCCCTCCGCTCAACCCCACACCACTAACTTGTCCGACTCTACGTTTGCATTGGCCACCCTGCTGTGCGGGTGGGAAACGGTTGCGAATTAAAGAACGAGCAAGTGCACTTCGATCTTTTTCCATTGGCTTTTCTGCCGGTGCATGAAATCGAAATTAATCGATTTCCGAACGTTACTCGATGCTGATGCAACGTTATCACGGAGGGCAACGTTTCCTGGCTCACTGGTGGTGGATGTTGTTGGAGTGATGAACCATTTGCATATTGATGCGGCTCAGCCGAGGTTACAGTAAGACTCCACGCGGTCTGGTAAAGCGCTGCCCACCGGGTGGGAGGGGAGAGATCAGTGCAGTAAACGAACCGAACGTAAACCTTCCAGTTTCCCGTGGGTACAACGATTCCGAGCGAAATGTTCGACATTTATGACCCGTGTTATGTTCCTTCGCTTCCGTGACCGCTCGTGTCTTGCTGTGGAGAAAAAGGATCGATGCATGCTTGTGCATCTTACTTCTCTGGGGAATGTTGCATGGTTAGAATATATTTTGAAAACAAAATCTCCATCATCTTTTTCTTTTCATATTGTCGAGATTTTAATTTCGACTAAGGTAGCGAGAGAAAAGTATGCCGGACGGCCAAGGTTTGGACAGATGGGTTTGCAAACAAAATATCTAGAACGAAGCTATGCGAAAGATACCAAGGTTGGTAGACTTTTAGCGACATCTAGTGGTTCCAACACGAACTACTTGAAAGCGACTACTTTTTAAGTAGTACGTAGCTGCGCTCACTAGATGACGCTAGTGAGGCCATCAGATGGCGCTAGCAGCGGTCCAATTTCCAACCGGTTCGAATCGGGAATTGGAGTAGTACGTGTCTGCGATCACCAGATGACGCCAGTGAGGCCACCAGAAGAACCGTTTCAGAGAACCGGTTTCAACCGTTTTCGACCGGTTCGTGAAAAAGGGGAAAATTGCAGAGGAGGGGAAAATTGTGATATGCAAATCTGTTATTTCTTCTAATATTTAAAAATAAGTCGCTTGTTATGCTCCAATATTGATCATTTTTTCATGTTCTTTCACTTGTTTCTCTTTGCCTGGCTACAAGTGCAAATTTAACTTCAACAGCACCTTTCTACCCATACTTTTTCCTTCCTGTTTTACTCTCCAATTCAACCCAAGCAAGTTTTAGGTGCCAAAGAATTTGCACCGTCGAACAGTCTTGCCCCTCATTCCACTACACTTAATTCTACTCTTAGCTAATTTAAATAATTTTATTACTAATTTTAAGTTATGCTAAGAGTATATTTGCTTTTTAGCCGAATTCCCGAAAATCGTTCCGAAAGTGGTGTCTTAAGAATTTTTAAAGCTTTCAAACGCGTAAGATGAAATAGTGGCTCAACATGACCAAGTTTTCACCAGCAACGTCTGCTTTGTTACCCATTCATATTATTTTCCTCCTCGCGGTACCAATTTATCAAAGGATTTTAATAATTTGAGAGCGATTTCAAATGAATTGTATGACCTCGAAAATCAGTATACTACATAGTAGCTATTTTCTATTTATTAAAAGCAATTTGAGCAAAGGCAAAGCATAGCAATCTAGCTTGTTTAGATTACTTATCTGAATATGATGAATTGTTAATGTCCCATTTACAAAAACAAACAAACAAACAGTGGAAAAGAAGATGTGAATTATATTGTTGAAGAATTCATAGAAATAATTGGGAGTCGAACTTGAATCGAAATCCCCTAATGAGAAATACATTATTACGAGCTCCTATCAATAAATCTTGCCACCCATCTCCCCAATTTCGGATGTTCGTCTTCTACAACCCAGCAGTTACAGTTTAAACTGAAACTTGAAGAAATAGAAAGGGCAAAGTTTTGGTTTTCTTTTCGCATTACATTGTTTGTATATTTTTAAATTACAGTTAGCATCACTTACAAAGTAAGGTAATCATCATCTTCTCGCCACATGGCATAATCTACCCAACTTCATCATCATAATTGTACACCATCCTCTATTTCTGCCCTAGTTTTAGGTAGCGCCTCGCTTACGATGCGCCCACCCTTCTCGTGTATACTTTTCGGCCCGTCCTTTTTTTCTTTAAAACACTAAAAATACAGTTTTCTTCAAACGCACCGGAGGGCTTCTTGCACCAGTGCGCCGTCGCCTGCACCTTCCATCGCCCCAAGCCCCCGGGGGGGGGTTGGGCGCGCACACACACACAGCACATGACCTTCTCCTTACTTCGCCATATCGCGGGGCACTCAATGTGAGTGAACTTCTTCTTCTTTTTCTCTCACCTGGCTTACGAGCATATCGTCCTGAATTTGCACTTCCTACCTCCTACCATATCATCGATTGTTGGAAACGTGTCCCCCTGTGGTCCCTCTTCTAGACGATCGTGCGTCATTACTAGCGGGGGCAGGTGTGGAAAGGGCGTGCATGATCGTCCTAGAATATCGCTCCGGTTGTCCGCTTGGTTCGTCGTGGTCGTTTACATTCGTTCCGACTCCGGGGAAGCGTCCGCCTCCGGGTATCGGCGAATGAAAACCCTGTCCCGTTCCTATTCTCTGAGCAAACGTCCTATAACACGATCAAGCGCAACACACCGCAACACCTTCCCGCTACCGGACCCGGGCCTAGCTTGACACGATACCGATACACGACGCTGCCCCGTCCTGTTCCCTAACGATAACGCATAGCCCAGTGAAGGTTAGACACATTTGGTCGTGTAATCTACATGCTTTTTCTAGGTCCAAGGTTAAAAAATTTACATCCGTACTTACTAAAGGTGTCTGTTCTTTACTTTTTTTGTTGCCTACATTTGCTAGCCTTTTTAGCGTTTTGCCGCTACCGCCTCCTATCCGCTCCTATACAATCTTCTTCTTTCCCTTGCTTCCTGAAATCCTTCCCGCAACTTGTGCAGCCGAACAACCGCGAACGACCTCTTGCCTGGGTTTTTTTTTTCATTTTGTGTGTCAGTCTTCTTCTAATAATGTATGTTTTTTTTCTCATCCTCCATCAAACATGGACGTCAATTTAAAAAAGGCAATTATCGCGCCGTAAGGAACGTTACCGAAATCGAAAAGAAATGATTGCCAAAATCTCAGCCAAAAAGCCTATAAAACGGCCCCGTTTTGCGCATCCAGGTCAAGGTGCAAGGGTCTCTTCTCCCGCGCCATCCCTCCCCTTTTCGCCGGTGCGTGGAAGGTGGAATGTTCGTCTTATCGGGTTCGTGCAGGTTACGGTCCGGGGCAGCAGGCACCAACCACCCAGCTGGGGTACTACTTGCGCCTTGCCTTTTAACTGATAGAGGGCTGCGCCGGCCCGTCATGGAATGTTCCGGCGCCATGGAATGATAGGCAAGACGATTAGCACCCCGAACGAATGAAAGCGGTGTGGTGTGTGCCCCGTTTTCCGAGTAGTTGCTCTGCACGATCAATTCAATTCACACTTCACGAGATTTTGTTTCCAGCACCCCGAGCCGGGGAAGAGATGACGGGGCACGCGAGTTCGTTTCCTTTCTTGAGACTTCTCGCTACGCGTCCTTGAGACCAAGTCCAAGACCAAGTGTCCATTCCGGGTCGCTGCTCTTGTGTTTTGAAAGTGTCAGTATGTGGTCGGTTCTCTGCACAAGCGTCTCTACCAGGGGCTACGTTCTGTCAGCTAACAGCTGAATTTTTCCACCCCATTTTGCTTTTGCCTTTGCACCGTGCGGAACACGGGGATACTGGGCGGTTACGCGCCCTTTCCACCCCACACCCACGGTGCAATAAAGTCGCACTTATTAGAAAAGGAAACAAGATTTAAGGAAAAACAATAAATTAAATTAAACGTTACGGAGGCTCTAACCTAGTAGGCGTCAAAAAGGGTATTAACCGTGGCGTATTAAAATTGGCCACGTTTCGAAAGTAGGTTTGTATGCCCTTTCGCTACACACACACACACACGCGGCATGCGTTTCACAACAAATTTGATCCGCAAAAGGGAAAAGAGTTAGACTGAGCCGAGCGGGCGGTGTGAATACAATCAGTTAAAAACGGGAAAAAAGTAAACATTTATATACATATGTACGCCGCACCGAGCGTGAGCGCTCAAGTAGAGGAATGGAAATCTAATTTGGAAAAAGCGACATAGCCTCGCGGATCAGATGTCGCACGTTCTTGCCTCTCATCAGCCTGCTGCGACTCTATAGAGTTTTTTTGTTTTTCCTCCTTTCCCTAGTGTGGTTGCTTCTACTGCTGTTGCTGATGAAGCAGTTGTGGGCGCATTTTCTATGCAGACACTAAAATAACACTATGACGGTGTGCGTGGGCTGGGAGGGCACGAGCAGGGGCGGAGGGTTGTGGGTTTCCTCATCCAAAGGGAAATCATTATGATTAATACACGTAGATCGTCTTGAGCTGGGGCTTCAGCTCGGGCGGTATGACTGGGGCAGGTTCGTGCGCTTTCCGCGATACCAGACGCTTGAACCGACCGGACAGCTGACGTTTCAGTCCCTTGAAGCCGGTCTTCTCGTTATGTACGAACGCGTCCTGCGGAGAGGAGAGAAAAAGAAAACAAGAAAAGCGTTAGTTCGGTGTTTTTTTTCTGTTGTTGCATTGGAGAGCGAACCTAATACGCGACTGGCTGCGTACTTTAGCTCGAAGGGATGGAAAGGAAAGCAGATGTTCGTTGCGCGTGGAATTTGAAATTTTCTTGTGTTACCGGAAAGTATCGACGACAGCGTTAAAAAGGAGGCCATTTTGTCCCTTTTCTATTGTTACCATATGGCTTTTTTCTTGGTGCAAAGGAGCAGACTGAGAAAAAGTCATTCCCAAATTGAGTTCAACCGGATGCTTCAGAGACAAGCTCGCTAAAACTAACGAAATCCTTTCGGTCTTCTCTTCAGGTTGAATATTTCTTTAACAACTATCTCTTGAACCGACCAACCCGGGGCTGGAAGTTGTTTGTGTCCCCCTTAGGCCTTTTTCGTCGACGTAAAATTGTAATCAAATCTTCAGAAGAAACAAAATCGCTCCTTCCTTCAACCACTCTGCTTCGTTCGTCTGTTGGTAACGAGCGAAACGGAGGGCGATGCTCTCTCAGGCTGTCTGTGGTTTTTGTTTTTTAGTGTGCCTTCTTTTTTCCCCATTAGGAAGCAACGGCGACTGGATTGATTTTCCCTGCCAACCATGCTTTGGATGGTAAGGAACCTTCCAAACGGAAGGCTTGCAAAGCGACGATCATCGTCGGTCGAATGATAAATTTCCTACGGGTTCAAGGCTCCGGATGCCGGTCACTTTGTTTTACTTCGTTTGCTTGGCTTTGCGCGCTTGCAAACCAGGAAGGATTTCCATCCTACCAGATCGGATGGAGGAGGATCTCTCTGTCTCGCGTGCGCGCATACGAACGTCTGTGGGAACCGAAGGCGGGTAGGGAGAACGAATGGAACATGGACGGCGGCGGACCCCTTACCTGACTACTGGCGTTGTAGATGTTCGGCTGCGGTGGTAGCGGTGGAAAGACCCACACAGTGGACGGGCTCTGGCGGAAGGCGATTGGCGTCGGCACGGAGTAGCCCGTTTCCGGACTGCTGCCACCGTTACTCTGCTGGTGGTGATGGTGGTTGTGATTACTGCTGCTATGGTTATGCGCCTGCTGCGACTGCTGCTGCTGCTGCTGAGGATGGCTTGTTCCGTTGTGATGAAGCTGGTGGTGATTATGGTGGTGATGGTGTGGCGGCGCCTCGACGTTGCTGGCCGTCGGGCTCACCGTCGACGATTCCTCCCGCTTTCTCAGCTTACTGCGGACGAGACGCATTGTCATTAGGGTACCGGTGCTTCCGACCATTTTCTTGAGCTTGTTAATCTTGGCGCGTCGGTTTGGACCCGCAGAGGCGAGAGGGGTATGGCAGCGGTGTATAGCACTTAAATGCACACGTTTTCCCTTCCCCGTTGCAAAAGGACGATTTCCGAACACAAACTTTACGCTATCACAGTTTGTCGATTAATGTCTGCAGGTGCACAGCACTGTGCGTACTTTGCGTGTCGGTGTGTCAAGGAACATTTGTCGTATACAAACACACACCACTTGCACTATTGGACTAGTCCTTCGCCCGTTCTGTTTGTTTGTTTGAGTCAACCCAAAAGCGATCACTTCTTCTCAACTGTTGCTGGCACTTGGGCAGTTGCCGTTTGTGCGCCTGTCTTTTTACTTTTACACCACACAACGAAGGATTCAACTGGCTGGATGACTCCTTGGAGGAGGACTCTCTCGAAAACGGAAAGCGAGATATCCACCACGCGAATTCACCAAACTCTGTGCCGGGTCGGCTGTTTCAAGGATCGTCCTGCACACAAGCCTTACAAAGGCTCCGGCTGCTACGATGCTGGCTTTGTTCTCCGCTCCCGGTTTGTGTGTTTTGCCGTGGCTACGCTCGCAGAGCACTCACACGATACACTGTCGGGCTGGCCGGTTGCCTAGCGGCTTTTTGTATGCGAGGGCTTCGCCGTATCTAGCCTTCTAATCGCTAACCTTCTAACTGTTCGGTAACTCGCTGTCATGTGTGAACACCTTCAACTACGCACACTCACACACGGTTCCTTATCGGGTTTATCGGGCACAACGTTTCGGGTACGTTGGTTATTCGGTATCGTACACACCACGAAGGATAAGAGATTCGCAAGGACTGAAGCCAAGACGATCTACCAAAAAGTCGATGATCGGTTCAATACCACGAACTCAGCACACTGCCGACACTTAGGGGGTGGTCGTCGCGCGCGTTTGTTGGGGTTGTTCTATTTTGCCGTTCTCTGGCAACCAACTTTTACTTGCAATCACTTTCGAGTGGCGCGTGATTGTTGCACTGCTCAGGAACACGCGAAATCTCGCTTTGCGTGGCGCTTGTGTCCGCTAGATGCAACGGTTCGTACTCGACTTGCTTCGGTTCGCCGTCGGCGGTTCGATTTTTATATTGCTGCGCCGCGCGAGATGCGCGCGAACTCTTATCCCCCCATTACGAACACTATCGCGGCGACATCGCGATGGAGCGTTACTACAAAACATACACACACACACGGCGAGCGCCCCCGGTGGAGCAGTAGGCGATGCCAAACAAATCGAACCGTCTCCCTCTTTCCTACGCGCGCAGCGTACTCTGACGTCATTGACGCACGTCTCTTGGAGCAAGGGCAGCCCCCGGGATGTTGTGTTGGATCATGCCGGGGGCCGGGACGGGGATCATGCTCGAAAACATGGCGCAATAGAATGAACCGAATTGGAACGGAACGCAAACATCGTCACCGGGTGGGAAATGCCCCACGCCTTCAAACCGGTGTATGGTCAAACGGAACTTTCCGTGCGCGAAAGATGATGGGGGGATGTGGTGCGCTTGGCGAACCGTTTGATAAGTGTATCCATCGTAGGAAAACAACGGCCCCTCGCGCCGTATGATGCCACAAACCTCCCATGACTCTTTATTGTCCCCCGTGAGCTTCCCTTGGTTCACCTGAACGAACCTGAGTCATAAAACATTCAAAAGTAACCAACGAACTCCGGATGCGAACCGGTAACGGGTGGTTAGGTCCTCTCTTGCGATGATGATTATATGCTTTACGAACTCTGTCCGCACCACAATGTCAGTCTAGTGATACTACGATACCCTCCGAGCAGTGTTTGAGAGAAAAAACATCACAAAAAAGCAATAACCCTACCCCGAAACACCTTCCCGACGGTACATCGCGGGATCGTGGAAAGTTCGGGGACGCGGAATACGGACGGGTAACGGGTGGGGGACACAACTCCGAACTACGATCGATACTACCCCGAGCGAGGAGCGCGCCCACGTCAAGGTCGCGGCTACGGAACCGGTTTTTTTTTTGCCAGGGCGACCGCAAACCCTTACAGCAAAAGTCGCTCTCAAGTGTCCTCCCGGTACCCCCCCGGAGTTGCATTATGCATTGGGACAAATCGGCTGATGCCCCCATCACTGTCGTGACCTTCAATGACGCCCCCGTCCACCGGATTTCTTCTCGGCTCCGTACAAAAGTCCCATTTATTCTGTAAATTACCGGATGATTACCGGTTCCGGAGTGCATTGTCTCGCCAGTCAAAGACTTCGCAGTGCAATCCCGATACATCTTAATCCGTTTCCGGTTCGCTCCGGCATTAAAGGGCATATGACCCTTTCGAATTATCAATCGATGAGCCTGAGTTGTGGCACCATTAGACTACTAATGCCGTAGGACTACGGCGGAATCGCAATAAACTAGCCCAACGGAAACCGTCTGCTCTGCTCAGATTTACGACCCAAAGCTGAGCTCACTTTACATGACATTTAGTGCTAGCACTGTGCACCGTTTGCGATTTAGTTAAAGGCCAGCGTTATGACAGAGCCGATGGCCACCAGCCTCTGATAAGTACGCCACCTCCAAGAGTCGACTTTAGTAGTATGCGCACGTACGAAAGTGCAGATGATAGTGCAATTCTTGTGGTGCACAAGGGGCAAACCGTAATGGCCCGTGTCTTTTCATATACACTAGACGAGACACCGTGCTAGCTGCATGTCCGATATGCGACATCCGGCATGGGCGTTCACCGATCATTCGGTGACTTCGTGCGACCTGTCCATGCGATATCAAATGCTCCGAGTTGAGTCATGCCAGACCTTGTCGACGTGCTGTTACTAATATCGATATGGTTATATGACCACTCTATTTCATGATATCACCATCAATGTTTCGCGTGCCAAAAAAAAAGCAACCAAGAGACAATCTGAAGAAAAGCCCATGGCCAAAAAACATTGATTCCAAGATATTGATACAACATCCCAGACCTAGACAAGAAGAAGCCCCCTCTCCAATGTCGAGTCCCTCGTCGCAGTCTCGCTAATTGAGGTATGTACTTTTGAGTGCCGCAAAAGTGAGCTTGGATAAATAACCTGGAGCTTAGCTACAGTTGCCAATCGGGTGTAAGCCCCACTAATCGTGTGCTACTTTTTGTGCCAACGAAGAGAACGGAAGAAACCATGCGAAGGGAACCGAACTGGGCTCTGTGTCAAGTCTATAGTAACGCCGTGGTGTAGTACTAATTTGAATTGCAAACACAAATGACAGTGCATTGCTCTTGCATCCCTGAAACCAACCAGGGTCCTGGTCGAGCCGCTATGCCACCTGCTCAGTACGTGATTAGACCACCGTTAGAGCGCTTTCTAACACCTTCCGGATGTAGCTGCCAGCTTCAACTATAGCTTCCTAGAGCGTTTAGTGTTAAGTGTGATTAAACCTTCGGCGGAGACAAGTGACTCCACCGAAACGGGGATAATGGATCGGAATTGAGGAATTGTCTAACCACCCCAGGCCGATTGTTGTTGTCTGTCAGACTTATCAGAGTTGGTCAGTAGTAGACATGATAAGCCAGCGTATGTGCAGTTTCTTCGACCCTTTGGGCGTCGATTGCTTCACTTTGAAAGAATTCATTCATGAAAACCTTGGCCCCAGACACGACAAACATTAACTCTCACATACTCACACACACACACACACAACTACGATAAGAGAACGGTTATTGTACCGGACAATGACGCCACCATCTCGGCGCACAACGCCAACGGCCGGCGAGACGAAGTCCATAGTGTTCGGTTTAAATTTTTTTTCCTGTTTGACGGTAATGCTGACGTCGGCACCAAAGCCGTGCACGATCCTGTCCGTCTTCTCGCGGCCGCGTTCAGGGACGCGCAGTTGTGGAAACCCGGTGTATTCGCTCGAAAACAAACCACCGCAGCCTGAGCGTTGATGAAAACATGTTTTGATGTTGGACCGCTGGCTTGCGCCGGAAACCGGTACAATTCAAACAACCGACTTATCATACCACCCCGTTTTCTCGGGCAAACAGTTCTAACGGAATTCCAGCGAATGGCTGGCCACATCACATTTTACGCCGAAGCAGAACGATTAAATCCATGGTTTGCGTATGGTCTTATGGGTTTTATTTTCCTTCTTTCTTCTGCTTCCTGTGCTGAATGTTACTCATGCGTACTGCAACATTCGTTGTGGTTGTTCATACTTTTAAATTGAGCCGTTGAATTAAAAGCATCCTTCTCTTAATGTCAGATCGTCCGTTTCATAGGAAACCACCAATTGATCAACAAGCTGATCCCCATACAGAGTGCCAACCATGTTTCCTGCCAAACCGTGTGGCGTGGGAACCGTAAGCGGAATCCAATTCTGGACTCAAAACATTAGTGGTGCCACAAATTAATTTAGCTGCTCCATATCGTAATGCTCCACAGTGGCGCTAGCGAATGAATCATAATCAAAAACCCATTACATAAATTTTCGGGAACTTTCGAAGATCCGTAGGAAGTTCGTGCAGCGAAAATTAGCGACCAGCTAAAACCGCCATTAAGATCGCAGAACGTCCAAACGCCCCGCATGGTTGGTTTTGTGCCATCGGTAGACGGGTTTTAAATGAATTAAAGATTGGAATTTCGATCGGCGGCTTAATCTTTTCGGTGGGCACAAGAATATGTCGGCCCGCCCGATCCATCCTAATGGAACCGGGCCACGGACGTGAGCACACGGACGCCCGCACGATAAACAAAAAGCCCAACAAACCCAGCGCGTCTCGTGAGCGTCTCATTTGTGGGTCGGCCCGCAAAACCAGCTGGCAACATCCCGATGGTTGGGGCTCTACCTGCCTGTGTCTTGCCTCAGAAATTGTTGTTATTTCGTTGCTATTTACCCCGTTGATCAGCCCCGGCGCCGATGGGCACGACAAACAACAACATTTTTATCAGCAACCCGCCCAGGCCTTAGCTTCGGAAAACAACAAACAACTAGTGCAGTCGGTTACCAGTCGGTGCGGACAACAATTTCTGGAGGCACGGCCCGCTGGATTTCGTCGAGGATACACGCACGGATTTGCTGGCGTCAGCAACGGTTCGCACACACTTAGCGCAGGAGCCCGTGTCAATGCTAATCAACGATTCATCAAAACAAGTCCATCTTTCGCTCGGGGAACGCCACACGGTGATAAAAACAAACGTACTGCGCCAACCCCGAAACACCAAGCGTTGGCGGTGTACACCTCATGCGAAATGTTGCTGAACTTCGGACCTTTCCCACGTTGCTCGCACGGTTCCGGCCATTATCTTGTTTTATCAGTGGATTCGCGGATCCTGTACTAGATATCGGAAGGAGTGGAATGGCGCTGGCTTACCAAGAACTGGACAAAATGGTCGCGTATGTGCACACTTTATCATAATCGACAGCACACCTGCGACAGTTGCGACGTGGGATTGTTCAATTATTTGATTAAATGCACTGCACAAACGGTCTGTGGTACGCTACCTATCTCCCTCTAATATAAGGAAGGAGGTATTTCTTGGAAGCATTAGATCATCCTTCATTTTAGAAGGGCACCTATCTATCTAAGAGAACTAACAATGCAAGCTACTTTTGATTGAACAATTGTTCATTTTTGTGTATTCCCGCACGACAACATTGATTTAAAAGATTGCCGAATTCTCTATACGTGATCGTTTAGGAAAGAAATCCCACAAATCGAACATGCCAATCTAACAAATCTTCCCCTCTACTATCGACAACTTTGATTAAGATGGACATGACATTTAATGTTGAACAGAACTTCAAACATGCCGTTATGAGGTTTGCAGTCAAATGTTCCTGTCTGATCCTCGAGTTTACTTTCTCCGCTGGAGATCGATAGTTCGTGCGGTTGCAAAGATTATGCAATATATTTAGCAAAGGAAGCGCACGAAAAAAGAAACAAAATACACACACCGTTTTATTGACATGGACGTTTCGTCGAAAAAAACGTTGGACCGTGTAAATACGTTTCATTCGATGAATCATGACGCGGTTGCGCACAGTACTGGTCTGCAGAAGCGACGAACCAATCGAAAGCTAGGCCCACCAGATGTCCGCCGTAATTCCCCTTCGATCAAATTTGGAGGCCCCGAACATAAGCGGCGCACCCCGGGATCTGACGTCACAGTCATGTGCCTTTTGTGAATGTTGCTGGTCGAACCTCCCAACCCCTGGACAGCCAAAGTGCGCATTAGAGAAGAAAGCAGCCCTCTAAACAATGGACTTCCTGAAGGGAGATTACATTTCGGGGTGATTCATGTCAGCGGCAGAAGGTTTGGTTGTGCGCAAACCGGTAGCGAACGCAGACGTTATGCGTTATGCACAGATGTCGGGTGTGTTTGGGTTTGTAAGAGAAATTGTACAGTTTGTGTTGATAAATTGATATAAACTTGAGTAATTCAACTTAAAATAATAAATTCGACCAACATGAGATCAATGGAACATTCCATTCTCGACTGTCCTCGTTTTCCTGTTAACCGTATTGCGACGGAACAACTTAGTCTGCTCTTTCAAGCTACATTGGTCTGCTGTTTGAACTCCATATAAACGTTTCGAACATTGTGGTTCCAGATGTTGTAAAAACCCCTTGCTAGATCCGTGTTCTGATTTCAAAGTAAGAAAACGTACCCTCACAGTTATTACCATTTGGCATTTGGTACACCGACACCCCGCCGCTTTACTTTGCTTTTATGTGGATTTCTTATCCAAAAGCAACGTACCCCACGTGTAGCCCATTTGTGTGTCGCACGGTGAAGAATTGGAAATGGAATTTTTGCTGCCTTCGAGCAGCTGCAGCTCAGCTACAGCCGCCATTTTCCAACCGCATCTAACCGTAGCTGGGTCAAGTATACAAGCATTAGGAAAAAAAGGGTAGAAAGATATCGAAACAAGCGCTCGGGCGGATATGACAGCCATCGGGAGGTTTTGTGACTCAGCCGGAGAAACTCGGCCATTCGCGGCATTCGCAATCGTGTGTGTTTTTTCTTTCTTTCTTTCATCCCACCACCCGCTTATACGTGGAAGCCAGGCATTCATCATTGCCTTGTGCATGTTAGTCGCAAGACAAGGCAATCATGGCGGTTCATGGTACGGACGCAATTAACACCTTCCGATAGACGATATTGCAGAAACACCATCCTCCGTCCCCGCACCAACCCAGCTGTAATTTGCAAAGCGCTTTGCTTTGCGCATACGGGTGTCTCGCATTTTAAGTGCTTTCCTCTCCAACGGAAGCCCCGATAGTCCGGAGGTGTGAAGCTGCTTGAAGTTGTTCAAACACAACATACTTCAGAATGGCCAATTTTAGACGATTCGTCAGCGTCGGCGATCGCATCTGTTTGAGGGGGGATTTTAGTTGATATTTAATTTTGAGCTCACGCCATTCCGAGTCAGGTACTTGCGCCTGTGGATGAGTCAGTTTTGTGCATTTGTACCCACGTGTCTGCCACCCGCTTGCCCCATATGGCCTCGATTAACTAATTGCATAATGACCAACACCAGCCGAACGCCACGTGTACCTTCATGGAGGTCTCCCCCTTCCCCAAAGGCGGGAGAAGGCACCAAGATGAGGCACTTGGTGACGGAGGCTGGTGTTGAGATTGTATGTGACCGTGAAGGTTTTTGCTTCGTTACCTTTCCATGTAGAGATACAGATAGACCTCCTCCATCGTTGTGTACCGATTGCCGCAGCTCTGCCAACAACTGTTCAATCCAAGCGGAACTGGTGGACGCGGTGCGATGTGGGAGGTTCTCCAAAAAGACGATGGAAGTCTAGAGGCGGGAACGTGTGCTGGTTGTGCTGAAGTTAGCACCGCCTGGACAGCAGACCTTGGGCCGTTCGCGAGTTGTGCCGATAAACGCAGGCACGAAAAAGGGCTCGAGAGTCCGACTAAGCGATAGCGCCCCACACCAGGAACTTGGGGCTAGCCTCTACGATGGCGAATAAAAGAGCGTACTGTTTGACCGTTTCGGTACTTTCGGCCACGCACGCACGTTCCACTAACACATTGGTGGCGCCCCGAGGCGGAATACTGTTCGCTACTGCACCGGAGGGTAGGAAGTGCGAGGTGAGCAACTGGAGCCGTCTTCAACCGACTAGAGTTTGCAGGAAACGGAGGGCACCACACCAGTTACAGATACACACTTGCGCACACCATAAGGTGGATGCTAGGAATAACTGTTCGAACAGGCAGAAGGAGGTAAGGGACAGGAGGCTGGATGGAAGCTGGAACTGCGCGCGATGGCCGACGACGACGCGGGTCGGATTTTGCGACGGCGATCGCAGATCAGCTGTTCTTCCAGTGCTGGTGGTGCTGGTGGAGCGGTCTCGAAGGGACCTTCGCGGCGGCTCGCTTCTTCATTGCCAATAGCAGTGTGTGTAGCAGTTCGGGTTTTCTATAACGGACAGCGTCACCTGGCGAACGCGATCGTACCGATAGCTTGGCGTTGGAGATTTTACCCACGAACAGACGCCAAGCCCTGTTTGGCTTCGACTAGATTGATCTTGATGGCTTCACCAACCAACTGGCTGGAATGGTTTTCGCACACGGAGAGTTTTGCACGCTCGAAACGGATTCGAAGATCGGACGTGTCTGTGTGGGTTTGCGCACAGCCGAGGTCAGCACTTAGTACACGGGGTACTAGTACCAGTGGTACCACAGTCTGCAGCTGCTCGGAGTGACTGGAGAGTACAAACGGGCGCACTACACTGCATCAATTGCCACGCTGCGACCTCAATATCACCGAATGCGAGAAACACACTAAAAGACAATGGCGGAACGGCGTCCACACACTCGCGGTCTCGCGCGTCCGCTCGAGCCTCGAGGCGTGTGCCCTCAGTTTCACCAGTTTTCTTTCCGGTGTGTGCACCTTCCTCGCACCTTTCTTGCGTCCCGACTGAACCGTCAGAGCGGGTTCAGTCCGCTAAAGCGCCTCCTCGAGCTGCAGCACCGAAAAAAGCCCCGTTCGCGACCTCGTTCGCGAATGGTGTTTGAACTTTGAATCCCCGGGGGGAGGTTCCACGGACACGAGCAAACGGCGCGCTGCTGCATGCACGATCGTAACAAAGAAGACTCGCCTCGGGCGCCCCTTCTTGGTCTTGCGATCTTCGGCGTCTTCGGGCGGTGTGTGGTTTCCTTCCCCTGCCTTGCCTTGGCAAGCACTGCTTCACTCGATAAGATATAGCCTCACGG
Source organism: Anopheles ziemanni (assembly GCF_943734765.1). NCBI lineage: Eukaryota > Metazoa > Arthropoda > Insecta > Diptera > Culicidae > Anopheles > Anopheles ziemanni. The sequence continues at coordinate 23,287,120 of NC_080706.1, read as the reverse complement.
TAAGAAGCGACAGCAGCTGGGATCGCCACCGTTTCTGCAACTCCACACGTTCACGCTCGCAACAGCTGATATTTGCCTATGCCCACGTACACACACACATACACACACACTCAAGCACACGATCGCTCATACATACTAGTTCCACAAACACACATGCAGAAAACACCTTCGCACACACATATCGCACAACTCACGCAGAGGGAGGTACGCAGAAAAGGTATACGCGGCGTGTTCTCCGCTCCGTTCAGAGGCACATTTGGTCGGTGACTGGTTCCCGAGCCGCGACGGACCACTAGTTTTATCCGACGAAACTAACACCGACCGCAGACCGTACCAGCAGCAGCAACCGCCACCGTTGTCGTAGTCGCGGTTGCTCTTGGAAGGGGGAAAACGAAAAAGAAAAAGCGGAAAACCACGTAGCGACCAGACCCGTCGGAGTTCCCAGCAGCCGCGGCGCTATGCCTCACCACGAGTCGCGGCAACCCAGACTCGTCTAAACGGCACAAAGCCCTCACCAGTACCTAACCCCTGGGGAATCTGTGGCCGTGAGAAGGGCTGTGTGCGTGCACTCGTACGTGTGTGTGAGTTTGTGTGGGTCTCTGGTTTGATGATCACGCACAGCAACAGCCAAGCGATCCCTGCATATGTCTCGCTCCGTTCCGACTCTGACTCATGCCATCCCCGCGTGGTGTGGAAGTCCCCGTAGTTAACGGCGGCATTGAACGGCGCCTGTCATCGGGAGGGAACTACCCCGACGGGTGCGCTAGTGTGCGAAGTCCCTTTGCCGTTGTGAAGCTGCAAGGGTCCGAGAAGTTGAATCCGCGATGCAGAGCTCAAGAGCTCACGAGTAGCTCCTCTCGTGCCGACTTCCATGTGTGTGTGTGTTTAACGGCTGAATCCCTCCAGCATTTACTCCCCGAGCTGGACGAATCTGTACATTGACCAGCATAATTGCACCAGCAGCAGGGCGTCCCTAAAAGGGTAATGATCTCTGGAGCTGGATGATCATCGAACCGACCGCGCGAGTGGTATCGATCGTATGCGAGATCGTCCCGTCAACCAACGAACAAAGAACCATCGCCTGGATGTATCAAGCAAAGAATTTCTTGCGTGCCTCTAGCGTTTGATGTGCAACGATTGAACACATTTGTTTAATTTAACGCCACGAAAAACCAAATGTTTCCTAAGAATCTCCATTCCTTCTTTGCCTTTTTTTCCAGCGTATCCGGTAAACTCCATTTCGTAAATCCTTTCGTAGTGGACACAGAAACAGTTACCATACCATAAAGATAAAACACGACAGTTGGTTTTGTCCAAATTAAGACCCCTGTCAGCGGGATGTGATCGAACAACATCAAACAACCGTTTCCCGTTAAGCCCCTTAACCTCTTCTTCCTGGGAGTAAATTTATCAATCTTATCGGCCACCCTTCGATGTTGCTTCCCCTAATTGATTTATAACCACCCCAGGAAAGTGCCACTTGTGCCGCAAACAAACGAAAAAAATCTCCTCATGCACGTTTCGATAAGATAACGTCCAAGGGAGAGTAGTGGGGACCGGAGGGTGATTGATCCTGCGAATGAGAAAAATAATCAAAAATGTCTTCTCTATCTTCATGGTGCCCGTAAATTGCTCCGTTAACCTTTCAACCTCAGCCTTCGAGTGATATCGACGCGCGGCGTCATCAGTGACCTTTTGACACCGGCAATGAACAAACATTTGCGATCGTTAAACAACTGAACGGAGACTGCTTGGGTAGAGGAATCGATATGATCGGTCGATCGAATTGCGGCTTCCGGCAGCTTCATTGCGCTTCCACCCGACCTAAAGGCACCAATTCGACAAATTGTTTTGACAATAACTCAATAGATCCTTCGATTGACACAAGGCAATAGATTTGTGCACATTCCCGCCCTTCCTCCGATCGACGATGAACCTTCGGGGGCTCGCGCGGATGATGATGATGAAATCGGACCGCACTGTGCGCCGTTCCACCGGGTGATGGCCTTTCGGTTATTTATTATTTGTCGAACATGGAAACAAACGCCGGTTCGTCCAAATACTGCCGATGGGAGTCTATTTGCTTGTTGTGTTAAAAAATCACACTCGTTCTAATGTGTCAACGGTCAGCATCATGTTTGGTAAATGGTTCCCTCCAGTCGCAGTTATCGCCGAGCGGAACGATTGTTTAACTACGTCAATCGAGCTTTTTAGCAGCGATTGTCGATCGTTTGGGCAGAGTATTAACGCATCGCCTTCTGGTTGAACGTTCTGACGTTTCTGCTAAACCCCACGGCCGACCCCCCCAGCACTAATCAACCGTATAGTAACCAGTTTTGTTGACGAATTTTGTGCACGTTTCATCACTGTATAACTGGGAATCTCTATTGCCGATTACATTTCTCAGGGGTGGGTTTTTTCGCAATTTCCAAGAACTGGTGGGATTTTCTGCCTATTTCGATGAGGGAACTTACGCAACTGCCTGGTTATCGCGCTGATCCGTTCGATGGGATTTTTTGGAAACATTTATTAAAACAAGCTCTATAAATGTAAATGATTTACCATAATGGGGTATTTTGTTCGTTCAGGATTGTTAGTCATGTTCTCACAACGAGAAACTAACATCCAAGCACGATTCGCATTTGTGGAGAATCGTTCGTTCAATAATCGCTCATTATAGGCTGAATCTATGGAGTATCGATAACATAAACCAACAAAAGCGAAAACTTCCCTCTAGATCTGTTCTTTACAAAATTCATTTTCGCGTCAATACGGCCATGGAGAAAAAAACCCTTCCACAGGTTAAGGAATGTAACCGCTGCATATATTACTTGGCCACTCGCTGTGTGCGCGAGCCAGGTACAATTTGCTTTGCAAAATAAATCCACACTTAATTGAAACACTCCTTAGCGTTTGCGTGTGACTTTCGTTGCAAGAGATTCTAGAGCAGGGTCTGAACGATCGCGCCTTTTATCGACTTGAAGCGATTAGTTCGTGGATTTATTGTTACGATCACATGCCGTGTGCGCGGCTCGTGGAACTTGGAGAAGGAAGTACCTTTAGGCAAAAGGTATCAAGCCCTTCGCTTCAGCCCTTCTTTTCCCGATCCGATAACCTTCATGCACGGCATCCCTTTAGGAAACTTACTATTTCCTTAACCGGTCCATGTAGCAGGGGCTTGGTGACCTTCGAAGACGACCATCATGAACTCGTTCTAGCGGCGAAACGAAATTCCCGTAACCACTCGACAGTTTCGCACCGTTACGGAAGCCCTTCGGGTCTCCGGGAGGGGTCAGGTTCTTACACGCGACTGCCACCGGACACCGTCTGGCGCAGGCCGACAGTCTGCTGGCAAGCGGCCAATGCTTCCCGGGAAGCGAACTGGGACTGTCGACCGAGTTCACACTCCCACTCGGGGGTGGGTTTTACGGGCTGTCCGTTGGTAGGGGCTTCACATTACACCAACGTTGACGTCTGCTTGTTCTCCGGTTTGAGTTCGGTGAGGCCTAAAAAAAAAAGAGTCCCCCCGTAAACCTGTAGGTTCCCGAAGGGAGCGCTCATATTGCTTCGAGCACTTCTGCTGTGCTAGTGTCTCGCTGTATATTATGTAACGCGAGATTGGGCCGACGATGAACTGAAGAAGAAAGCTGAGTGCTGCTTAGACGCCAGCTAAGCGGAGTCAGTGGAGTTACGCGTGGGGAGCATCGAGTGTCCTACGACCGTTGCCAGGTTTTTCCATTAGATATTCCCGCACAAGAATCATCATAGCATGCTTGATGGATACTGATGAAGAACAGTAAGGATGGATTAGGTGAATTTAAACCATGATCTGTCAATTTAAACGCTGCACACGCTACTTCCATTTTTAAGAAGAATATCTACTCTAGTCATCGACTGAGTAGAACGTTAAATCTCAGTTTGGTCGTAAACAGGAGTAAACACTCTTTGCGAAAAACAAGTCACTCGATCTACGCTGCGTCCAAACAAATCTGCGCGACGCGGAAGTAACCGAACGGCTGCCGATCTCAACGTTTTGCGGGCGGATGTGGCCGGTGTGTAAACATTTCGCGACCAAAACAAACTAACCGGAAAGTTTATCGAACTTCAACCCCCCCACCCTGCATCGTTCACCAAACCGAAGACGACCCCTTGCCAACCGTTAGAAACAAAGAAGAGAGGTGTTCGCTCATCTGGGCGAACCGTCGATCATTCACCGTCGATCCTCGCGGAAGTGAATCTCCCTTCCACGAAACGGGGGCACAATGGGCGATTTCTAGCGTGCTCAAAAACCCCCCGCCACCCGCCGCTCGTCACAAATCAGCAGTGTCAATGGTGCCCCACCAGCATATGCCGCCTCTGGCCTCCGAGCTGGCACCGGACCAGAATAGTTGAACATTTCAAAACTAATGATGAATATTAATGAAGCCCCCCTTCTAGTCCGTACACTTTTTTGCTCAGGTTTCGGCACAGCATACTAGCCACTTCCTAGTGACCTCCAGCCTTGTTTGCGCGCTGCGTTGAGGTCTCTTGCAGAACCAGTTGGCGATCGTGCTGAAGGAAGGAAACGATCGATTTCAAACCTGAGCTGGCGCAACGATTTACTACGTTCTGGCGAACGCTACCTGTGTACTTAGACCCTTATTGCTGCAGCAAAAACTGTCATTCTTCAAACAGAAGTACCTTCATCAAGCATTTTTGCGTGTCAAGATAATATAATCCATGTGGGGTTCTAATAATCCGTAGCGCGCAACACTTGCGATCTCAAAACCGTGTAACCCCTTTACATTGCTTAACACTTCGGTAAGTATTTTACTGTGTTTTACAAAACGATTGCTCGTTTAAGAAGTACAATAAAACTAGTCGCCTATTATTGCTCCGGGATTAAATACAATGTAATTGAACGCACGACACGGGCACGCTAGTGGTTTAGAGGTACTTCAAGGTAGCCACCGAACCCCCCCATCGACATGCTACCCTCAAGCAGGTTCGTGTTCGTGTGTGTTCACACGCTTTTCCGCGCTCAACCGCGCTTTAGCCGTATCCGTGCCGTTGTTCCGTAAACTTCTTCAACACTCCATGTTAAACTAAAACCTCTGCAATGGTGTACAGGTGAAATACACGGGCAGCAAAACAAAATACAATAATTGCGTCGTTGTTGTATTTAGGGTAAAAAAAAGACTTTCGTGAACATGTTTGTAAACTACTGAAACTAATCAAAACGTTTGAATGTCGTCTTAAATCACCATGATGAAGGTCTTTTGATAGGTTCTCTTTGCTGTAAAGTCATCATGTGTCCTAGTCTATTAATCTTCTGTAATATGTAATGTCGAACCTTAGTTCCGCATCCCTACGGACTCATTGAAAAGATCACAACCAACTGTTGATAGTTTTTTTTTAAAAGCTCTGCCATCGCCTGAGGTAAACCGACGTGCCAAGGACAAGCATAACTAAACCGCCATCCCCTTTTAAACCCAAACAAACATTTGGTTAGACGAGACTCACCTGATCGTTACTGCTACTAAAACTATGATGAGGCCCACGAGGAGCATGGCAATGACGACTCCACATACCATATACAGGACATCGTTGGGAGCATCTGTAAATAAGACGAAAGAGGGAAAAAACAATAACAACCGGGAGGCATGCAGCAGATGGTAGGACAATTTTAGTAGCGGGTACTATACAACCACACACACCCAGATACAGAGGGTTTGTAGCCATCGGGTGTTGGGTGTGGCATTTGCATTTGGATGCTATTTTCAACATGGACACAGAAAAAATACGATTAAATTTAGTCGTCCACCCGGGTGGATTTATGGATGGATCGCGTGTATATCCCTAGTTCATGCTCGTAGCCTTCGAGTCTCCCCAAGATAATTTGAGAGGTTGAGTGATCCCTCCTGATGGCGAGCGGCCCAAACGACGGCTACGCGTTCCGTTGTAAATGCAAAACGCGATTACTGCATCGCAAACTCGAGGGTTAGAGACAGCAATGTCAAGGAATGATGATGGGACTGTGACTTGCTTGTGTCTTTTATGTAAGTGCAGCGAGCTCGTAGTAAACTGTCGCCGGTTTGTCCGCCCCAAAAGAGCTAAGAGATTAACGGTGCCTGGGAAAGTTCGGCTACAACCGTGCAATCATGGGCGACTAAGATTCGCTGCCAGCCGCGCGCTACTAGCACAAGCGTAACGTAAGTACTTCTGAGTGTTTCACTCTTCCTCTTGTTTGTTTGTTTGGTGCATGTTTTGTTTTTTCCTACATCGCCGACTCTTTTACGACCGCTTGCATTACTTTCTACCCGCGAGGCATTGCGTGATTGACTGCGACCCAACGCTAACCGTCTGGCAAGCGGCGAGAGAAGCGCGACACACTGAATCATCACCCGGACGTCTAGTAAAACCAATCGGCTGAACCGCTGAAATGGTTCGGCTCGTGGGCGAGAGGGAATTAGTGCACAGAACTTTATGATCCAACGACCAGGTGTCAATTGGCAGCTCGCGGGTTATAGGCGCGTTGGTGGTGCGAGAGCGCGCGCAAACGTCGAAGCAGGAAGTAGTGAACGTCAAGGACCATAACCATCGATCCACTCGATCTTGACTTAGGGTACCTTAGCAAACACATTAAGTCCCCCTCGATACCTGTATCTTGTTTTTTTCTTTATGAACGAACAAATCCTTGCGGCCCCAAGATCTCGGCACGCGTTGGCCGAGCTAAGCTGACAGACTCCAAAGTACGCCGTACGGTTGTGGCGTGTGCATGTCAAACCTAACCATTCTGTGTTCTTCTGCTGCACAAAAGCCCATAGAGGCCGCTTACTTGCGTAACGAGTTGCACTTCCCCAAAGGCACTCGTTACATGACGCTTTGTCTCTCTCTCTTTTTCACTCGCTTCCAATGCACATCGACGAGTAATCAGTAAAACGCGGGCATAGTTTACGTAACGCAATTCAAATAACTACCCACCGCCCGCAATCGGTCTTAAACGCCGACCGGACCGGGGCATGCCTCTAAGAAGGAGCCACCCTCGCAAAAACCATCCGGGAGCTCCCGGTTGATCTGCTTTCAATTTCGCGCCTAGGATCGCGTGGGATGACCATGCCGGCGTGAAAGTTTTTACTTTGGTGCTGTTTTATGTGTGGTATATCTATCCGGCGTCATAATAGCCACGCCAGCAGGAAGACCACAACAGAACGGCGTTTGTTGTTTTTGATTCGTTTTTACGTTCGGTTAAGCGGAGCTCGGCGCAGAACAAATGTTGTTCTCAAGGACTCGCGCGAGTGTCTTGGGTGTTTACCGAAGAACAGACGCAGACTCTGTCGATGACAATAATGCGATCGTTTCACATGTCTGTGACTATCGCGATATGCTGCCCGACATAGATGCGAAACGCTTTCGTAACGAGACCTGCGAGAACAGCTGCGCAAATTGTGTTCGGAGCTCTAGGTGATTTGAAAGACGAAACCCAGGCACAGCTTCTGGCTTTCATGCGAATTTTGTATCGCTCGGCATTGTTCCACGAAGGATTGATACTTTCCCCAAGCTATTGGTTCTTGCCAACCAGCACAAAACGGTTCAACTGTCAACGAGAGACAGTTAGATGTTACTTACTTACATTTGCTTTTCGAAAGGAAAATTGAGGAATAAAATGTAAACACTCAATCTTTCAAAACATTAACTCGAATTGGACTATTTGCCAACTTAATTAAGCCAGTTGAAGTTGGGTACGATCTGTAAATCCAATGAACCAAATGGGGTAAGCACCTGGACCGTCACGCCAGGGTTCCGGGCGTTACTCTATGCTGGTGGGCCGACGTAAACAAAACGGCGAGATCATTGAACATCCACCACAGAGCGGAAGCGGCAAAGCAATCAACGCCTGTCTCGAGAGTGAAAGTGAAGAAATAAATTCCCTCGACCCACCTCGCCCCTCGGCCCTCGGTCTGGCGTGTGCGAAAAGCCAAGAACAACACTCGGACACATTCGCGTAACGACGCTCTTTGCGCGGTTTTCACAAACCGTTCATTCATAAATGCCGCGTAACCACACGGCATCATCCCGCTCGGTGCGCCAACGTCCTCCCCACCTCGGAGGACCTACCTCCGCTCGCAACGACAAACGAACGATCGACTTGCGGTACGGCACAAAAGATTCGACCGTTCGTAACCGTTACTGCCGGCGTTACTACGGGAAGCGGGTTGCGCGCAAATCTTTGCCTTCGCTCTCCAACCGCCCGCTCGTGGACGAAAGCAAAATGGCCTGCCACTCGAGGTCAGCGACTCTTCCTGATTCGTCGGTCCGCCACGATGTCGTTTGCTCGTGTGTGGCAGGAGTCACCCTACTCGGGCTGGGCCCAACCGCACGTGGGCCATAGATCACGGCACATCATCAGCATCATCATCATCATCTGCATTAATCGGCGACCTGCTGGCCCGACTTGCCCCGCCGCCCCAAAACCATGTTTCATCCGAGATCCCCGAACTCTGCATCCCTCTCTCCTCGAATGCATCCATTTTTTTTTCAATGTTCCCCCGATTGTCGCGACCGAAGACATCGCGTCGACAAATACGAACGGGCGGGCGCACACCTGTGGGCCCCAATTTGGCTGCAGATTTGGATCACCGCCCTGCGAACTATTTGAAGGAGAAAGCGAAGGTCTTTTCCCGGCCGCTTCTTTCCCTCTTGCACCGAATGCAGCCCTTTCGATGAAGCTCTTTCTCACACTCGCTTAGGCTCCGGGCTCTGCACATTCGGTGTCACTTGTGACGTACCTAAACTCCTGCACCTGTGTGTCTTTTCGTAACACTTAGTTGGGCACTGATCTGAAAGGACATCCCCAGAACCCTTGCGAAGGGAAAGGAAAAAATATATCTTTAGAGGTAACAACAACAACAAAAATCAACACCACTGTGTACGCTTATGTGCACTCTAGTGTTTCGTTTCGATATTGGCGTCCCGTGGTCCACTTTCTGCCGGTAAGAAAGTTTTCTCTAGCGGCGCTAAAATTAGTTTAGCCAAGAAACTAAAATAGTTTGACCAAGGGGTGGTCGACTGTTGGCTTGAGTTAAATCGCAGCTGCGGGTAGCGATTGTTTGACAATATTTTCATTTAATTTGTTTATTCTCCCATGTTTATATGTTCTATCAACATCATAAGATCAATTTTGAAATTTTGTTGTGTTATTTACAACATAAAACATAATTTTTCTTTAGATTCTCTGCGTTCTTGGACAATTAATCGGTTCTTTTTACCATGAATTGTTCAAACTCTACAATTTCAAAATATTAATAAACTATCACGCATCCAAAAGTGTGAAATTGTGTGAAGAAAAACAATTTCAAATCGACTGTGTTTATTTAAATCCTATGCCGTTGATTGCGACAGTTCTCGTTTATTTAAGTCTGTCCACGGGTTTCACTTCTCCTTTTGCACCCCAATCAATCATCGGAAAATGATCCTGCATGCGGCTTGAAGTTGGAAACGAAAAAAAGGTGTACGGCAATAATTGACCACTCAGTCTTTCGGCTTGGCGGCCCGTCCAACCCTCAGACGGCCTTGGAGGGTAGTGAGTGTTACCGTCGCCAATCGCCGCCGTCTCACGCCACGCTAAAAACCACCTTTGATAAGCATCACTAACGCGCCGAGATAATGATTCCACACACCGTTGCGCTTTCTGGCGCCATCGCGGCCATCTTTCCGGTTTATTTTATTTTTTTTTTGTTAGTGCATTCGTGCGACTCCTCGACGACGCCTTATTCGCGTTGCGCTCATTAGTGCGCTAATAACTTCCATCGCTCAACGCCGTTCGAAGACTCCGGCGGAAGGGCTTAGGGTAGGGTCGGGTGGGTAAGATTGTCTATTCCCTCCTCACGATGCCGACGTCACAAGACGCGCTTATCGCTGCTTCTTCGCCCAGTGTAGCTAAACTCTGTGGGTGACATTCCCCGTTCCGTCATCGAACCCATCGACGCCAACTCACCACCCCAACCCGGGTTTACGGACTGTGTCATATGACCACACAGAGAACAGCCAGCCCCGAGGGGAGCTGTCCGTCGAGCTGATGGTGCGGCGAAGCCAAAAATAAATCCACACCATCAGACGACTTTCTCGCGCCCCATGAGAGGACACGATGGCGTGAAACGGTGACGAAATCTTTCTGACCACAACATGTCCACTCAATCGTCGTAGACTACGACAAATTTCCCGTTGCTCACAAAAAGAATGAAGCAGGTCTGGTTGGCTGGCCTAACGGCGGGAAAATCCTTGAGACAGGGTTGATGAAAGATAAATCATAAACCACACGGGACAGTGGTTCTGGACGCGCTTCAGGTGTCAGAAGAAAAGAAAATTCAACGCCACCAGAAGGGCACAGTTAGAGGAGGATCACTTTCGACTCTTTTTACTCGCTAGAACTATTTTCAGAACCTTTCGGTTTCGGGTGGTGCAAGAGTAGTTTTGTTTTGTTTCATTTAGTGGCGTGTGCGATTAACGAGAACCACACGCGCTTTTGGTGTGCCTCGTCCGGCGGGGAAAACCTATAAGGTCGAGAAAACTACGCACGAAACGCAAACAAAAGGGTCGGTGTACATTGGATCGATGCTATTGGTTCGCTGACGATTCGGCCGGCAAGGGGGAGGTGGTTACACTGCCCTAGGGGATATCGAGTCGGGGAGAGGGTCTGGGTATCCTTCCGGCCGTTTGGGGGGTACAATTTATCGATTGACTTTCGATGGCCACCCAGTCGCGAGCGCCGCGAAGGAAGACCCCCCGGCGTGAGTAGCGTAAACGTTGGAACTAGATTAGATTGTTTGGTGCTAAAATTAGTGTAATGTCGCCGCACGCGATATGCAAGCTGCCGTCGCCGGTAGGTGGGAGACACCTCAAGAGCAGCCGACCTCTAGAATGACGATAATCTATCGATTTTCCCAAACGCAGCGCGGACTGGAGGAAGGACACTACCGGAGGCATAGAACTTCAGACAAGAACGATGGTCGTTATCGATCAACCTTGGCATTCGTGGTTTGAAGAACACACTTCATTATGGATAACCACCCTGGCTTAGTTTAGTAAATATTTATGCTACACGGCATTGGTCGTGAGTACTCGAACTTGCTAGAAAGGTATCGACCAGAGCGATCATTGACATTGCACCGTTTTTGTTGGCAGTAAAGTTTACTTTGTGCATTTCTACAATTTCACTAATCATGTTGTCCATTAGCAAAACAAGCATTCGTATGAAAGGGTTCTGGGTTTTGTACTTTAGGGAATGTCTACTATTTTCTTTGAAACATAGTTGCCTTTGTAGTTTAATATCACCCTGTATTCTAGAAATGCAATGCGTTTAGTTAGATCTTTTTGTTTTGTTCTCTATTAACAGAGAAGTCGAATACAACCATCTTCAAATTGAACTGAAGGAGGAATAAAGAACAATTGTTCAACCAAGTTTCTTCCATTGGATTTTTATACAATATTGAAGGTAAAATAGTTTTATCGTCGTCGAAAATGTCCATCCATTTTAGATGAAAATGAAGTAGACCACAAACGATCGTCTATTTTGTACTGTTAAACTGGTTTGTTAACGGTTTCTTTTGAAATGGCTCTAAAAGTGATGTATTGTTAGGATTTATGTAACATCGTATGTTCTCTGTACATATGACTGCTTTGTTTTACTGTATCTTGTTTATACATTTTTACCAGATCGTCCAAGATCATTTAAAAAATTGTAGGAACGCTTGATCAGGGTAACTTTAAAACTTGCTTCACCTTATAGGGATTCTCAAAATCGCTTATCATATTTCAAAAATAAAATTCTTTAGTCAGCATTTGATGGAGGAAAGATTCTTCAGACTATTAAAATTGGAAAACATGGCTTTGAAATCAATTAGGTTCAATTATGCCTTCAAACACATTTTTTCCATAAATCCTTTTGCGATGGAACACAGCAAAAAGACCCTTTTAACCTCTTGCTATATCCTTGTGAGACAAACTTGTCGCTGATAGACAGCCAAAATTATCGATAAGCATTTCGACGCCGCCGCCGTCCGCCCACGAAAACGGTTCACAATTTTCCAGCGAAACGTTTACTCGCCAGCGACGGCCAATCCAATCAAGAGCAATTAGTGGACGAACCTACCGCTTCATTCATTTGAGGCGCGCTGCTCCCACCATCAATTCCGGCCAATCGAAACGCGTCCAATTAAAGACAGTTCAGAGTCCCATTCCCAAGCCACCGACGAACAAAGCGAAAGAAAACGCAACATCGTATGTGTGCTTGGTGAAAATACTTTGTCCGGGAGCGAAAAGCACACGCCCAGGTTGTGCCACAGGGTCGGTTTCTTATCAAGCCGATGATTGTGCGAAATAATCGCAAACTCCGCAATATGGCGAGTGGGAAAAATCAGATCATCGTCGCCACCCGGGCTCCCGTTCCTCCACCCCGCCCTGTGTTTGCTGAATGAAAGTGCACGCTGCAGCCTTTCCCCGGTGATTACGAACCCCGATCCCATGCGGGCGATAAGCGATGGTGGCCTACAAAGCCTTCCGAGGGAGGGCGAATCAGGGCAGGTCCCGGGAGCGGGGTGGCGGCTACCTCGCCGGGACTTTGGGACCGGGTTCCGGTGGTGTTTAAAAATAACCCCAAGGCGCCGTGTCGGAACGGCTCCGGGAGGAGATTTGCTATTTATGGCCCCCCGAGAAACCCAATATCACCCGCCACCATCAGCACCCGATAACCTTTCCTCCCATTTTATTACGCGATGGTTATCACCACCCACCGGGTGGAAGGTTCGGTTTTCACCCTCGAGGATGGACTCTTTTGAGTTGTTGCCAGGGGTTTCACGTTTCTCTGGGAGTTTCGGATCGTGCCTCGGGTCAGTGTCTTCCACGCCAGCGGTTTGCGCGTGTGTGTGCATGTGTGTGACGCCGACGCCGTCGATCGAGTTGCTGGTCAGCAAAGAACACAAAATTGGACACCAAAACCCGCAAACGACGCTACAGGAGAATGGAAAAATCCAGTGGTGTTAAATAATTCCCAACCTTGCTTACAAATGAGGAAAACGCGTACGAGTTCAAAATATCCCTCGAGTCCGCTCCGTCCCTCTGCCGTCTTCTTCGAACAAACGATCGCAAAGTGCTAAGGGCAGCCAGTTCCTCCACCATATCCAAAGTCCAAACGGGTGGCGCGCAAACGGACCGAACACCGGTCGGAAGAGAAAGTGTTTCAGCAATTTCCGATTATTACCGCCATTTTAAAAATAGTATATTTCTTCGCGTTTTTCCTCCTACTTGCTTCCATTTCTTCATTCTTGCGGTGCAATTAGCGTCCCTTCCTTACTGCCGGTACGTGCGCATTTGATTCCCTTGTTTTTGCATACGAGTTGCCCGCTTTCCCACCATCGATCGAGGTCGATCGTTATACCTTCTCCCCGTGCCTCGGCACCACCACCCTCGTGTACTAATGCGCTTGGTTTGCATTGTTTTGCTGCTGCTGCTGATCGGCGTGGCGCCAAAATGGTTGTCGTTTTGTCGCTGGCGCTGCCTGGGAGCCCTTGAAATGTGGGGTGCCGTACCAGCTGCACGGCTGCCACGCTGTACCCGAGTGACACGGGGGCGACTGAGCAGAGTCAGCACAAACCGGCCCCACCGGATGGTTGTTGGGGTAGGTTGCGGACTAATAACGAAGCGGAGGAGAAAGAGAGGAAACAGAAAACAAAACAAAAAACAAATAAAGATGCCACACGGGACGATAGGGTTTGGTGGGGTGGTGGCGTCCTGTGTGGCCTCGTGATGCAATCACACCAGCATAACATGCATGAAACCGGCTCTAGGTGACACTACTCCGTCAAATGGAAACGAGATCGAGATAGATCGATTGGAGAGGACATTCGTTTGACGGTGGAAACATCGGAAAGAAGGTAGGGTCATCATGCAACGCTCATCAGGTTATATACAAGAGTACACGGTAGAGATTAGGTGCAGGGCTGAAATTCTTGATGCGTAGCTTTAATTCCGGACAAGAAAAGATCCACTCCTGGTCGGGTTGGGCGCAAGACGTAAGATGTGTTTGTATTAATAGAGCACAAAAGTGACAAAGAGCGGGTATACTGCAGCCGACGCCACAAACGAACACCGAAGTCAGACGAAGGCCTGACACATCAGCAGCATAATCTTGGCGAAGGGTTTTTCGAGCCGTTCGGAGCGATGTTTATTTAAAACTAGGTTGCCTTCGTCGGCGGCTGCGACGGCGGCTTGCGGCGACATGGGCTTGGCGGAGGTCAAACGCAGCGGTTTTTGCGGATCGAGCAGGGAGGATCACCGATCGTGATCACCCGAGAGATGGAGGGACAAGAGTGTTTGGAGCGGTGGAGCGAAACGGAGCGCTGGTTGTTGGAAGACAGTTTCGAGTGAAAAACTACGCTACGCGCCACGGACAAGGCAGCCGAAACTAGAACGCAACCGTCGTCGCCTCGTGCTGTATGTTGCCGCGATCTGGCAAGTGTCTCGCTTGTGCAGCTCAAAGTCTGCTTTATTTTTGAGCAATAGGTAAAACATATACACACTCACCTACACCCGGCCTGAGATGCGGGCATTGGATACACGATTGTGCGCCTGTTGCCACACGGCGTGTGGTACTAAGGGCTGCCCGAAAATTGCCAGATGACAATCATTTCGATCCCCCCACGGACCGTCTTCTTCTGGACTCTGGGATCGTCTCACCAAAGTCGGCTTAGATGCGGTTCTTTATACGGAAGAGAAAGTCGCACGTATTGTTTTCGATTTTGCAACCGTCATCTCGAGAACCCAGACAGCTTTATGCCAGTCGCCCAACGGGTATATCCATCCAACGGAGCTGTCGCCCGCACGGGTAAACAAATGAGATGCTGGATCGCACACAGGAGTTGCTATTGTTTGCGCCGGTGCCAGTGTGAGCGACTTGCAGTGAGCGATCCGCTGACGTTTGCATAGCGCGATTGACAGACTAAACACAAGCTGCGCTGCCCTGCCAGTGCTTCGAACACGGCACACGAATGGTCCCACGTCACGAATGGTTTGATAAATGGATCCATTTTATTTATTCCGCACCCGATCGCCCGTCTAACGTGTATGTACGCACAATGCGAGTAAAAGTGGGAACATGATCGACGCTGGGAAAGTGCGCGTTCCGCTCGACTTTCGACCTTCGGTGCACAATTACCTCATTGCAATTGCGGATGCAACGCGGCCACCAGTACTCATATAGAGGGTGCACTCTCCCCGTACGTAATATTGTGCCGACAGTGCAGTGCTATCACAGCCGGGTATGTGTGCCATTTCGCTGTTGTCAATGGGGCACGCGGGTAGCCAATGTGTACATAAATTTCTCGCAAATTATTGCCTTACTTTGAGTGTATATTGCAGCTTCCTTTAAGTCCGCGATAAGAGATAAATGTAAAACCGCAAACAAACAGCGGTGCTTGCGTGCTCCCTTAGCAACGCCACCGGCCAGCGATCAGCTGTTTTTGAGGTGTTCGTATGTGTGCGAAGGTGACGATATCGTGCCACCACTCCTACCGCCATCGGTAAAAGATGCCTGTTGGAGGTGCTTTTAAATAAGGTCAGTTTTTGGGACCCTTTTTTGACTCCTTTTGACCAGCTGAGTCGTGAGTGCTTTCAATTTCCACTCGTTCGCTCGGCCATTTCCTGATAGACATGGTCCACCGGGATTAGCTTGGATGAACCAAATTTCTCTCCACCACAAGTCACGTTGATCAGTTGCTGCCTGTTTCCTCGATGGTGGTGTCTCTTTCTTGGGCACACTTCGTTGCCTTTTCCCTGTTTTTTTGTTGTAGCGCTTTTCGCTTAGCACATTTCGATTTCGAAGTCAACCGCGCCGCCACTGTTGCTAAGCGCACGATCGTTTCAACCGCGATCGTGTCTGCTGCTTGCCGTCCCCCGTACCTTCACCACCAGCGCTTCAGAGGCACGCTTCATCGCGTCCCCACTCCGTTATCACGCACAACCCCGTGCACGTTTCCTCGTTTTATTTTTTCGGTGTCGTCCGATCGAGAGCGCCTTTCAGCGACGATCGACGGATGGCGCTCGCGATCTGTCAAACGATGTGACAAACGGCGAGAATAATAAGCGCCACCGGGCGGGTGTAATGACTATGCAACACCAACAACACCTGGGGGTACGATTCGCCTCGTTATCGTTACCCGGAGCGAACACCAGGGCGGACCATCTGGGCACGATGACAATCGAATTATTTTACCGGCGAAAGCGACCTTGTCGCCAGGCGGCCGCGAGCTGCTTGCAGCTCACGTAAATCCGGCACTGTTTGCGTGACAGTTTTGCAGCGCGTACTTTTCCACTGCCCGGGCGGTAGCTCGCCGTGCTGTTGACACTTTGCATTAGGTTGTTATCAACGAGCCCGGCAGAGGGGGATGCCGGTATTGACAAAGTAACGGAAGAGCGGGAAGGATCGGGAGATGGAAGCAAAACACATAGTTGTCACCCCGTGGTGGATCAATTATTGATTCGGAACATCGCAAGCCCCGTTTTGTCCGTGCGTCATTGTGCACCAAAAAAAAGTATCCCTCACGAATGCGTGCCAAAGATTTTCAGCACTCCTTCTCTTGCATTGCTTCGTCGGGAAGCAGGAAGATAAATAATCTTCAAATTCCAGAAACACCTTCGCTGGAGCACACAGTTGGATTATCGATTCCACACACCGACGGGGTTCTTTGAAGTTTCCATTAGAGATTTTTGCCAACAAACACTGAGGGAAAGATGATGAAAGCACATGAAAGCCCCTCCAGACACGCAGGTGATCGATCCTTCTGACACATCGCTTAAGTGCTGAGGAATTCCAAACAATATTTGTCTTTGTCCAGCCGATTCGGGGTGGAAGAATCCCTAGAACAATCAAACATCCCGTTTGGAGGCGCGTCCCTTCGGCGGACCTATGCGCAATGTTTCGGTCGGGCGCAACAACCGAAGCAGCGGGTGGTTGGTGCCGGGTGCTTATCCCACCTTGACAAACCTCTCGAATCTTTGCTAGCCCCCTTTAGAGGGATGGCTAAACATAGTTAGCTTCGTTTACATCATCATCGTCTTTGTTATTGTTCCCTGGTGGGGGGAGGTTTTTGGAAACCCGCATACGAAACCCTGGCAGTGAAAGTGATGGATTTTGTCAGTAAGGGCGGAAGGAGGGAAGGCAGGTGGGGGCAAGTTGCACGTTTTGCCATTAACGATCGCCCGATTAGCAGAAGACAAACCCCGTCCGCCCTCTGCCCCGGCTGGACCGATAGTGTTTATTTGTAATGTTTTATTCGACTGTGTTTACGCGACGGTTAAACCGCGTCGTAAAAGGTGGAAAACTCCGGCGGTTTGCGCCGAAAATGCGCCCGCGCCCTGCGTAGGTGTGTCCCGGCTGCTAGCGTATTCTTTACGAGCAGGCAATCAATTTACAAAACCGCCAACGGACGATTTTCCACGCGCATCATCTCGTATTCCATTATAAGGCTTTTGGACCATTAATTTACGTTGCGGAAAAACGCGACTGCACACGCTCGGGGTCGACGGTGGGTATTTTTACCATGTATTACAATAAGTCGCACACATTGTCTCGCTGATGGGTCGTGTGTTTTCCGCATCTGCTCGGGTGGATTAGAGTTTTCCGGTGCCCGGTCCGCTTATTATCGGACGAATAAATCTGCCGTCACTTTCCACCTTCCACAGTAATAAACTGTCACACATTTATGGCATCCCTCGGCACCGGGAGTAATCAATTTTGTCGTAGCCTCAATCACCCCAAGCTGGACACAAATAACGAACACCCACCCACCCACACACTCATCATGATTATTTGCCGCCAACGTGTCTGCCACGAGTGTATTAAAAAAACAAAACAAAATTAAAGAAAAAATTCCACCAACCAATAATCGGAACACGATGGTTTTATTTTTGGATCTCATTTCCTCGATTTCTGGTTGCTCATTCACCAGTTTTTCCGATGAAATGGAAATTTTACAAGAAACTGTCCCCACCATCGGGTGCCGAAAAGAACGGGAACGTTTCCCCTTTACATCCACCCCCAACACAAATGTCCGGTGTAAAAATTAGGGTAACTGTTGGGTAGGTTTTCTAGGAACCACCCTTTTGGCCATCGCAGGTCGCGTGTGACGTCAATGATTCGCGTAAGCGCACTCTCGAAACGATGCCGACTGGCCATCCGGATCGAGATCATCTCATCGCCGTAACCTAATAAACGCGTGTAACGTACACCCATTAATAGTGGAAGGTAAATGGGTGAAATTTCAACATCGACTATCCCCTCGTTCCCTGGTGGAGAGTTCTGGGCTGCTGGTGTGACGTCAAGAGCACGTAACGTCGAACGATCGAGTACTTGCTGCAATCAGCTACATCGCAATCGATGCCAACGTGAACGAGCCCCTTCGATAGAAAGTGGACTCGGTTCCTTTCCCAAAGGGAAGTAAGATGACGGAAGGTGGTTGTACGAACTGATAAGTCGGAACTCATCGCGAATGGTGAGATTATAAAATTTCCTTTAGATCCCGCGATGTGCTGATGAGTTCTTAGAAGTAGCCGAAGAAATCTGGATGCTTCCGGAACGGGATGTCACCTTCTTGTCAACGGATGCAGCGGCGAGTACTGAGCGGCCCCAAAAACATTGACTCCCGCGCCAGAGATAAGCTGAGTTGTGTAACATCCGGGTGATAATGGGTGGGTTCGAAATATGTTTCAACCGGTCCAGATTAGAGGCTTCTGACCTCCAACTGTCTATCATTCTCTCTTGTCTCGCTCTATCTGTGCATCCCTTCACCCCCTCAAGAAAACATATGGTTTCCCACGAGACAACGCGTTGGTGCATCATCGGTTCCAGTTTTGGAGGGTCGGTGCTAAAAATAGAGCAACCAAACCATCCTCAATCGGTCGAGGCCGCCGCGTACGGACAACATTTGGTGTGCAATCGGTGCACGAATCGAAAGTGCGAACCGTTCGGTAACGAGGGGGGGGCTGGGGGGTTTACAAATTACGCACTTCCAGATGAGTCGAAGGTATATAGCATCGTCAAGGCGAAGCGGACAGAAAAAGGAACATCATGTAAACGAACTTACGGTGCTTGTAAATTTGTTGCGAAGTTTGTGGAGCGTGAATCACGACGGATCCGGATCAGGGTTGGAAATCCCCAAACTCACCAACAAACGAAGACGCACCTTCGACCACCTTCGGTGCGTGGGAGGAGAGTTCAAGAATCGCACAGTCCCACAATGTTTTCCCCACAACGGGTGTTCCGACTAGACGTAAGTACTATTAACTTTTTGCCGATGGTTTGGGTATCGGTTTTCCTTTTCATTTGTGTGCGGATTAAGTCTTGCAATTCCTTGCGAAGCGGGTTCGTTAGCTCCGGCTTCAAGAAAATTGCCTAATTTACTCAATAGAAGGTTGTGATAACGTTTGTATTTAAAAAGATTGACATTTTTTGACGATTTTTCATGCAAAAACAGACAACGCTAGCAACTATCTTTTGACAGCAACATCAAGGATAGCATTTCTTTTGTGTCAAAACAAGTTTGACAGCTTTATCATTTAAATTGAATGCTTCTAAAACGGTAAACTCCCTAGCTTTGATTATATATTCACTTTTCCAGCTCCTGTCAGCTCAGCTTTCCTGTCCGTCAAACACAACTGATTTGGATTTTTGACTATTTTATCACTTATGGAGAAAGGTTAAAATATGATATGTCCGGTCACGTTCCGGGACTCCAAATTGCGGGATGTTGCGGGACTCTGAATTGCAACAGAGGCCATAACGACAGGTGGTCCACGTAACAACTTTTGTCGGCTATGGCTTAAGTTTCTTCGAAGTACCGTAAGACTGTCTTACTACCCGTCGAAATATTTTTTAAAGTAATAAACTGATGAAACTTTACAATAAAATTTACTTCATTCTTCAATTGTAAGTGTGTATTTTTTTTTCCTATCGCCGATAAATTTTTGTCCATTTCTTTAACAAACATTAAACGAATAATTGCAATTAATGACGGTTGTATTTCTCTGAACATGACACCACAATTTGAAACGAAATCAAATATTTTCCCTTGTTACGCCATTTCTTTGCAAACAAAAACAGGAAAGCAAGCTCTAAGCTGTTTCTTTGCAAATCCATTCCACGTTGCTCACTGATGTTTACGATATAAAAGCCCGCCTCCATGGCTTTCTCCACCAGCCTACATCGGTATCACGCCAGCAGATCGTGGCTCGGAAGCCGACAACAAACTGATGCAATACACTTCCCATGTGAGTCCTCTAATTAGGATCACATTGACCGACACTATGTTGTGATGAAATTCGTTTTTTCTTCTTCAGCGAGAGTCTTTTTAGACTCCTTGGTGTCCTTTTTGCATCCATTATATGATCTTTGTTTTGAGTGGGGTTTGTTTGTACGGGTGCATAGGGCGCACTACGACACATCACCACCAAGTGGGGTGACATATGGGGCGACACGCAAGAGAAGGCTGATAAAAATAAAACTAACCGTTATCTATCCATCTTCCCACTGGATGGTGGAAAAGTGGCACCCCACATGTTGCGGAGAGTGATAGAAACAGGTCTTCCTCATCACGCAGAGATGTCATGCAAAGCATTCGCTGGAAACATGAAAACAGTTCGCTCGTTTGCGGAAATTTACAAGGCCAGCTTGTCGACTGCTGCGTGAACGTTTTCCCGAACTTCATTATCTTCCATCATCTTTGCGGTTATCTTTCCAAAGGGAAAATTGGCACTCGCTAGACTAGATGAGTGCTTGAACTCTTATCTAGATGCCAGAAAAGCCAAGAAACTATTCGTCATGTCTCGAAGAAAGAAAGGTTTTTGATAATGACCGTATTTCGCCGGGAATTTGCCGCTTCTCATTCAAGCACATCTGATAGTACGGTTGATTAGACTATCTTTTAAACCGCACGTAAGTCGACAGATTCCTTTGCTCAACATATCACTTCCGTTCGGACGCTATCGATTTATTATGTTTTTATCCCCCCATGTAATCTTTCCGTGCCCGATAAAACGCTTAGCGAAAATTCCGCCCGCGTTCGGTATTAACTCCCCGGTGAAGTGGGCATACACATTAACTCAAGAGTTGGCACAGATATGGGCCGGACACACTCTGGTTAAGCGGATTTTCAAAATCCCCAAGATTAACCGAACAAACGCTTAATCGTGTCTAATAATAGCGACAAGTGAACTACTTGAACAAAGGGTCTTACGTTGCATTCTTTGCTATGTTTGTTGCGAAAATGATTGAAATGCAAACAAAAACACCATAAACAACTCAATTATTTCCCAGACTTCCGTAAATATCTACTTAGTTATTTTTCTGTTTTGTTTATAGTGCACTATTCATGTATTGTGTGAAGTCACAAATTTCTTTCCTAGACCTTGTGCGTGTACCGTTTCCATGATTTGGTCGAAAATAGCATCCAATGACATATAACTCCATGGGGGAACGAAATGGAATGTGGCTGGGAATGGTCTGATAATGAAGATATGTGTAACATATAATCCTTGCTCAAGAATCAACTTACCAAGATGCGATAGGGAGGAAAGTTCGGAATCTGTAACGAAATGGTAAACAAATGGTGGAAAAAATAATGGATGAGAAAAATGAGCTAATGATTGCGGTATGGGGAAATTTGGGGCCTGCCTTCGAAACCTTTTTAAGCTGGTGCTTTTTTTTTTGCATGGGAGATGAATTGATGAGGAACATCTATTCTAGGACAGAAATGCTCACCCTGGCGACCCTTTCCCTTCGAGCACTTTCGCAATCATTTGGCAGAATCAGTCACGACGGTTAGCACGTGATGGTTCGAAAACATGTCGTTCGACAAATGTGCCATTTTATTGGTCCCAATTGTCTCGTGGCTGTGGGCATGAACCGGGGACGAATCCATGCTTACACATTCAACGTGAAACCCGATGAATTTGCTGAAGTACAGCTTGATTGAAAACCAATGGAAGGAGATTCCATTGGTTTTCCGATAGACTATGAATGATCGATTGCCCGTGTAAGTGTTTATTGCCGCACAAGAATTCGCATCGACAAGTCAAGAGTTGAAGAAACCATTTCATGTCTATTAATATTTGATGGACATCATAAACACTTCAGCTTTTACTATGAATGATACGATAAGTTCATTCATGTCGTAAAATAATCGCATGTTGGGTAATCCCGATTGGTTTCGCATACAAGTCCGTATTTTCCAACAGAAAAATAGGCAACTTGGTCCGTATTTTCCGTCAATTATCCAATACTGCTTTCCTATTTTACTATTCTTGCAACAAATTTCAAACTTGATAGGAACACGGTTTAATTTACTTAACAGCTCCATGTCGTCGCTCCGCTTAAACGTTTTCACGTTTTTACCTATCTTTGAATCTCATTTTTTACAATTGTTCATAAATTTAATCCTTACAATCTTCTGATCATCACTTTTCCGTTAAAAAAATAACCGTCCATTCGAACGCGGATTGTCAAATTCAAATATTGAACTTGGAGCTTTCAACGTCACCACGATTGCATACATTTTGGCGTTAAGCGCTGCGTCGCCCGAATGTATGCAATTCTGTCATCTCTGAATCGGTTAACCGGTCCAACCGGTTTTGTTAAACTCGAGCTTTATGGAACCAGTTTTTGGTTTTTGCTTTCAAATCAAATTCAACAAATTGTGAAATTCAAATTCTCGAAGGTTTTGCTCAAAACAAAATTGTACGAGATTATCACAATTTTGAAACAACTTAGCTATGTAAAAGTTCAATTGACTGTTTAACTGCATTAATGTTTAGTGGTAGATACAAAAATGTAGTTTGGTTTTTTGATGTCAAGGTGGAAAACTGTTGCGGGCTGTTAGTTTTCATTCATATTAAGCAAGGAAAGAAAATACTCGAGAGTAGTGCAACTCAGGCTAGAAAATATAAAATCGTTTACTAAACTCTGGTTACCCAAATAAACAGTCTACAAAAAGTTGATGAAATCTTTGGTTAAAAGAACAGTCTTTCGTTCGCATGCCAGGATAGGTATCGACCAGGATGAGCTTGTGCTATTTCAGATACAAGGGTTTTACGCGGGTAACGATAGCACGCACAAAGATTGCATTCTTACCGGTATCGTTTAGAAGATCTTGAATGTTTCCGTTGTCTACGTCACTCCCTTCTCCAGCGGCTGAAAGTAAATGAAAAAAAGATAAAGCATTAGTTAGTAGAGTTTATAATTGTCGAGAACGTTGTTAATGGGTCATTTAAAAAATGTCATACAACAACATATTAAACTAGTCTTAGATTTGATAGCCGGAATAGCTTAGCCGGATCTGTATGAGGCTCATTATTTAATCATCTGCTCGTACGGCTCGTTTCTATTTTGAGAGTACTTTAAGCGCTAGTGAAAATGACAAACAACCATCCTACCGTCCTCAGGTTCAATCGACAGCACTGCAAACAACTGACGAGTTTGATCAGTGTTTGCTGTTTGCCCATCATTTACACACGCGCGTCCCGCGAAAAGGTAGCCCCAGGCCGGAAAGCCTCTTCACGTTTTCCGGACGTACAACGAATCGTTAAATTTATTTACCAACAAACACACATCTTATCGACCTATTTGCTGGCGTGTTGTGACACAAAATCAATAAAAGAACGTGTTGAACAGCAGCTTCCATGGTAGCAAGTACATTCCGGGACTGCCGTTTATATTTATACACCCGACCTAACGTACAGTTAAATGAGTTAATCAATTGACATCAGCCCGCCCCTCCCCCAAGGGAGGCTAGTGACGGTTGACTCATAACATTTTCCACTTGACACTGATCTCGTGCAGGTTACTCTCGCACGAGCCACCTGATTTATGCATTGTCGTGCAAAGCGGCAAGAGTTACGGGTTTGCTATACGAGTCTTTGCCCTTTACCCGCGCAGTCGCTCTTCGGGCCCCTTACCCCCCTGACCGTGACTAATCCTACCTCGTACCAAACTGATCCGCGGATCCCGATTCCATTATGCAATTTTCTGCCAACCCACGACCTGGAATAAAAGCACAGCATCTCCATATTCGAAAGCGTGTCCCCGGTTTCCTTTCATTCCGCCGGATGTGACTAACTGTGGGCGCACGTAACCCCCGGCACTCGTTGCGCATTGTGCAGCTTTTCCTATCATCTACCGTGTTCCTTTCTTTCACTTTCTAGCGTTTCATCATTGGTAGCACGACAAAAGAAAGGAGGAGAAGAAAAGGGGAGGAAAAAACTGCCCCGATCGGAATCGGAATCTTTTTTCTTCGTGCGCGGGTGGTGATATAACCGGGCCGCGAGGGAGAGAGGGGGGAACCAACCCCCATCGGCAAAGGGGAAAGGTTTCCCAAAATTCAAACCGTTTCTACTCATGTTTCAAACATTGTCCCATTTGAGCGGGTGTACCATAAAAATAGATACACCGTTTTATGTATAACCGATGCACAGGTTACTTAAGCCCGTGTGAAAGTGTGTGATGTACGATCGAAAGGAAAGCCAAATCCTTCCACCGGACTCAAGGGGAAAAGGCAATCAATCGACCACAAAGTGGCCACTCCGGCGGCACCACAAAGCGGCACGGGCCGCCATGTTGCTTGCAGTTCGGCGATTGGCGGAAGTGGCATTGGTGACCAACTGAATTCCTGCCCGACTAAAGGTTTGGCCGACTGATCGACTGAAAGAAGAGGGCTATGCTGCCGTTCGGATCCTTATGCAACGCGCTTCATTATGCTGCCGTGCCTGCATATGTGACGGAAGTCACCGTGTGGGAGCGTGGTTTATAGCGTTTCCGAAAACAAACCGTCCCCCCGAGCGTGTCGAAAGAAAGTGGTTTTTCCAACGGATCATCGGGTCCGGCACGCGGCGGCGACATTGTGTAGGAAACAATAAGCCATCAAACGTGACGTAAGATTTACTTCCGAAATTTCACACCGGTTTCTTAAGTCCAGCATAAGCAACCAACAACGAGGAGGTTGGTATCCGGAACCAACGATTCCCGGGGCGGATTCGTCAACGGGAGCGCAATCACTTCCGGATAACCTTCGAACGGTACCGCCATGAGAAGCACACCGGAACGTGAGCGGAATTCGCCGGCGGAATACCGTACGGCTTGGAGTGACCTTCAGATTTGTGCGGAGATTCCCGCCGAGGGTGCTACGCGTTCGTTCCTTTACCTGTTAACAGTTCGGCGTGCGTTCCGTTGTCCACGGGAGACGCCGATCGGAGTAACTGTTGCTGCTGCTGCCCGCCGGACGTCAACAGCGTCACCGCCGCCGATGCTTCGCCAAGGATCGTCATCGTGCGCGGCCTTCGTTATTTCACTTCCTCAAGCAGGAGGGATTCCGTTAGGAAGTACAGAGGAACGACTTTAGCGGGCACTAACTCTACCAGGGCACTACCGGACGTTGGTTTCCTGCGCACGTACACTTGTGTTGTGTGGACACGGGTTCGTATTTGCACATGTTAAACCATTGTTGTCGATGACGTTGACACTTTTGCGTATGCACTTATCGAAGACACTTCACCCATCCAGGGAGGATCGCTGTTGGACAACCCGAAGCATGTGTTAGACAATAAGTTAGTTCCGCTGGTGATGTGCATTTCGCTATAGCGACCTTTAACACCCGGTTTTTGTTTACCGAAGAATTCGCAACACCAGTGTCTTTAGTGAAGAAAACCTTTCTTTGCACTCCATACCCAACTCCAGCACTTATTATTGTCGTTTTTCATCAATCCCTATTAGATCTGAAGTGTCCAGTGTCCCCGTGAGTACCATGACGTTTGTGCATGTCCATACCCAGCTCAATAGTGAGAAAAACAATGATCTATTCACTTTCTATCCCTTTTCCTGATTGGTGCTGTATAAAGAAGGCTTAAGATGATTGATGATGCCAACTTCCTTATTATCATAGCAATCATCATAAATCAATGATCGTGTTTTCCTTTCTCCGTTTCCGTTTGAAACCCTCCAAGGTTCCATTTAGCTACCGAATGGAGGAGGTGGCGCTGGTGGGAGATATTAATTACCCATTTAAAGTACCAATTGCAACGTCCGATAAATAAAAAGCATCTCACCGACCGTGAAAGCGCACAACAGCATGTGCCCCAACTCCCGGTGGGTGTTTTTGCCTGCCTCCCCCCTTTCTCCCAGTGGGTCTGCTTTTGTTTTCTTCCTTCGATAGAAAACCCTTTGAGACGGTGGGAAGGTGGGAGGACAAGGCGGTGTAACGGTTCCCTTTAAGAAGCAGCTCCACTCGAGCCATCTCGAGAGGTTATCAGAAACTCTTCCGTTTTATCAAACCCCCCTCCCCACGGGAGAGAAAGGGTGGGGGAAACCACGTGAGCAATCGACATGTCAGTATTGACGTAGTAGACATACCACCGTACGCCGTATCTCGTATCGATGTTGATGCCCCGCGTTGTCTCACCAATTAGTCCGGAGGCTTATCATCGCCGTGACCAACCCCCTCTTCCCGTTGCTTTCCCACGAGCTACCATCAGTTGGGTGTTCGATTGGCTTGTTGTGGGCCTCACTGGATTGTTTTTCTCTTCCCCCCCCCCCCCCCTTTGGCACCTGCCGGTAAGTAATACTTCTATTTGCGCATCGAATTATCATCCAACACCCGTCAGTCGCGAGCTGCTGACCTGACCGATAGCGCACACAACGGAGCATACGGATCCCACCCACCCGCCCAATCACGAGATCCACACGACGTCGCGCCTACAATTTATCGCCCGGCAAACATCGTCGAGTTTGCGTTGATTTTTGGTACTTGTTTCGGGTAGGTGCAGCCAAAACGTTCAAGGTCAGCTGATCAGTCGAACGTGTCGCCTTGGACTTGGTTCCTCACATTCACTAGCACTCGCAATGGTCGCCTCACACACTTCACCACACTGACCAACCGAAAGACCGAAGAGTTATAGATGTCGGAGAACCTCAGATAACACTAGCGTTGTGCTGTCGGAACTCATGCACCACATTCAGAGCCATGTTTGGGGCGACGGAACTGAGTACTACCTTTCTAGTAGGTATCATACAACAATGGCAAAAACCAAATCTGCAATCTGGTCAATATACCAAACGGAAAACTTTTGAACCGCCTATTTCGAGTTGTCGATCGAGACTAGAACAAAAAGGGCTGCAGAAGCGACGCGTGACTTGTTGGGATATCTTGGACCGAGCCGCAAGTCTTCGGAACCCCACGGCAGTAACCACACCGTCCTCTTCCCGCTCACTCACTCACTCACAACCACTTCCAATTGATTATTTTTATTGCTTCGATTACTTCCTGCAAACGATTGACCATTCGGTGACGCTCACTGAGCCCATTCGATGCGACCCGCCGGTTCCGTACTTGACGTTTACGTCGGGTCCGAAGTTGGGACGGAGAATTTTACGCATTGGAACCGCAACCATTTCCGTTCTGCTGCCCTCACGCCGGAGTCAGCCAGTCCCATAATGCGCGTCATAATGAAACAGTCGTTAACCCATGCGCGATCGGTGCTGAAATCCATAACGCCCTTGACCGTCGTGCGATCGGGAAAAAAAAATGAACCTACAGCATACCTCCACCCTCGGTGTCCCTTTCCCCGTGGTGGACAAACGTAACCGCCGGTGGTCGGAAGTTTCATCGAACTGACAGCCAATATTGCTGCAACGGAAGGCCAATGGCATGCCGGAACTTTAGGAGGAGTTGAAGCTACACTGCATCACTGCAATCGTAACCAATACCGGCCCTAATGGGGTGGAAAATAGACGCCAAGACTTCCTTCGAATTCCTCAGAGCGCGCCAGACCCTAAGCATTCTTAGGTCCAACCCATCACGTTTAGACTTGTTGATGGTGCGCATATTTGGGACACGGTTGTCGGCGTCGTCGTCGCGGTTTGTAACGTCCCAGCGGGCGGGTGACTGTGTCGAGGTCATAATCACTGAACACGATCGTTGATTTCAGTGTCAAGGATGTTGGCCCCATGGCCAAGCGGAAGCTTTTGGGGCGCCCTCTAACAAGCGTCACAAACGACTGTTACGCCACGCGGTGACGATTCGGTTCATCGAGCGAAAAGGAACCGAACGTACACTTCGGTCGAGGTTATTGACGTATCTTTAATCAACGATCGCCACCCAAAGGGTAATTGCATTATAATGTTGCTATCACCAACGGATAGGCGATTGCGGGAGAGTTCTACGCGAATACCGGCACTGGACTGATAACACACTATCAACACTTTAGTCTTGGTGAACGGTCAACAGTACGTTGAGGGGAGTTGAAAACTAGACGATTGCAAGTCGACGCTACCGTTCTACAAGCTGAGGATTTCTACGACATACCCGATATACATTGTGGCATACCGGAATCATCTGAAGTGCGGTATCACGTTTGTCAAAACACTTGATCTAGTAATTATCAATTATTTAGGGCATCATCTTGTGCGCGTTTGGAGCAGATATAATAAACTGCACAATTCAATCAATGCTATAAAGTTGCATCGAAGAGTATATAAAAGATTATTGTCCAGGAAGTTTAAGCAAGCTGGGTTGTCAAGTTTTCGCTGGACTTTCAGCTTCTCTTATGATTGCAAACAAAGTCTATTCCTTTCGTAGCATTGAGGAATGGCACAGTAACCGAAACATGCGAATCATCACGTTCGGTCTCCTGGTCGATGCAACAGGCGCTACCCGGGACAAACCGTTGCACATTCGAACCCCCCTTTTCTCCTTCTATTTTCTCCCTTTGCTTTTGTTGATGATCGTCCCCTTTGAGTTTAATTACACACACCAAAAACGTCGAAGTAAAAGGGATCGACCATCGGTTAAGGTTTCTTCTTTGTGAAGTTGCTACGCTCTTTGCTTTAAGTTGAAGAAGCTTTACACAGCCTTTGGCGTTTCCAGTAAAGTTACTCGATTTTCACAATTGATTTCTACACTTTTGGAGGAAGAATCTTCACCAGCGCCTTTGAGGTTTATCGGCAAGGATTATCCGACACTTTGCAAGCACTTATAACTCACGGGTTGGGAAGGGAAAGAACACGTTAGACGCTACTGTTGCGCCACTCGTACGTCCGAACGACAACAATTGAACTGACAGGCGGTACTCCTGCGCGCGGGAGCGTATCAACAACTACGTCCGTTCCGAAAGGACCTGTGCTCCAGAACTGACTCCACCGCGTCCAGCGGCGCGTTCTACACCAGCATCGTTGTGCTTTTTTTCTCCCCCTCCCCGCCTCACCTCATGCCTCGTCCACTTCTGCGCCTTCCTGTTTACTCGCTTCAACGGCCGCCGGCACGACTACAGCGACGCAAGCTCTATCGTATGGTGCCCACCTGTAATCAGCCGGCGCGACATCAGCGACCGATCCCATCATCATCCGCTAGCGACGTGCTGGCGGAAGCCGGCAGCAGCAGCATACAACCTATACACATGTATGCTCGAAACCGCGGTACGATGCCTTCGACCAGTTTTTTTTTTGCCCCCTTCATTTCGGCCCGACAAAGCGTCTACAAACGTTCATCATCAGTAATTGGTTGCGCGTACGGAGCCGCGCATCGAGTGGACGTGCAAAGTTTGCGCACAGCAGTGTACGGACGGCAGTTCCGTGCTTCGACGGCGTTTCCCATCACGGTACATGGTATGCAGATGGACGCGAGAAGAGTGGTTCGTTGTTTATCACGCTGACGTGATTCAAATCGAATGTACATAACTACACAACAATAAAGCGCGCGGCACGTCACACGATCGTCGGCCAAACGGCACAAACATTGGCGAAACGAATTGCAGGCTGTGCCATCGAACCGCACGAGAGCAATGCTGGCGTGTGGCCGAGTCAGCGGTTGGACGCATGATTCCGTTCTAGATAACGCCTGGCCAACGAGTTCCGGAAATCTTTCATCTCCACGAACTTTTGTTTTTACTCTTTTTTTGTAATAACTACGTTTTATTGGCATGCAAAAACGGTTTGCAAACTCCATGACCGAATCGTGCCTCTTATCTATCGTTCGTTCCGGGAATATGCAGTAAAATTGTTAATGTTTCATTTCAGCAAACCCTTGTCGGACGGTTGTGAGGAAATTTACAATTTAAGTATGATCTCATTCCTGATTTCAGTATCATGACAACAAGCTAAGCTAGCTTCCGCCATTAAGATTACATTAACACACGGTGGTTAATTTTGTGCACCGAAGTAATTTGCACAAACCGGCACGATTGTAACTAAAACATTAAAAAGACATTCGTCAACATCATTAGAACTGTGTCAGTCGCCGTTTTTTTTTTTAGGTAATTAGAAAAGCGACAATAATATTCGTGATATTAAAATGACCGTCATACCCCATTTTTATATTTTTCTTCTTTAAAATGCCACTTAAAAGCCACTCCCTAATGATATCCATTGGCACTTTTGAAGTTTTTCAAAGATAAAATGCGAAGGAAAAGGATTTTTAAGTTCTTCGTTCAGCAAGTGACCAGTGGGATAGAATGAGATAGAACATGACATTAAATTGAAAAGTGAATGCTAAATGCCTGAAAAGATCAACAATGTTTTTAAACGACAAACAAAAATCCAAAACAACAACGTAACACAGAAAATTCCAAACCGTGGAATGATTCCTCTCCACTGCTCAGTGGACCGAAAACTTGACCACGTTGTCCACCTATTGTTCAAGCAAATTTGGCGCTTGTCAGCACCCAACCCACAAGATGCGATCCCACGTGATCCGGGGCGTGCGTGCTAAACCTTGGGGCCCTTTGGACGAGACCGACACGCTCAACCTGCTGCTCCGGAATGTTGTTTGCCCGCATTAGTCACTTTTGTTTAGCGACAACACATGTGAGTACACACATTCGCACACGGTTCCGGAATTCAGAACAGCGCGCCATCGTTGTATATCGGAGCGGTGCCAATTCGTTGCGGTTCTGCCGGAAAAGCTGTCCCCTGTCTTCTTCTGTTGTGTTGTTGTTGTACCCTTTGGCGCTGGGTGGCGCTTCTCGAAATTATCCAATTCTATTGTCCCTCCGATCGAACACTTTGGCCCACCCGCTTCCCACAAATTGACCAGCCTGACAACAACCGGGCCGAAAAAAAATTCGTTAAAACGCCTCTCGCTGATTAGGGGACAATTGAAGTCAAATTTGCTTATTGCCGTGACTCACGTTTCACGGTGACGCAGACTGGAACAACTAGAACCAAACGCGAACCCCGTGAGTCAGCGAAGTAGGAAGTAAATTTCTAACGGCAAGGCGAGAGTATTACCTCAACTCGAAAGACCGTTTCGGAGGCGCCCAGCCTATTAAACAAAGAGAACGTCACGTGCCATTCGGGTGCGCGAAGCCGATCTTTTCTCTTTCCGGTGGTTATATATTGCGTTGCGGGGCAGATATAAGACGTCAACGGCGATAAGAGTGGATTGCTGTGTCGTCTCTCGTGATAAACTAATTTTTGGAACTCCACCTTGAAGCCCTGTTCATTGTCTAACCGAACGGAGTAGGCTGTGGTAAAATCTGCCTGTTTAATTTGAACGTTAATAATAATAACGGCGGAAGCTAACAAATTCAATTAACACTTTAAAACGTATTTTTGTTCGTTACTTAAGCATCTTTTTGCGCAGTTATTTATGTTTTCACTGGCGAGGAATTCAAAAAAAAGCTCGTTGGTTTCGTCTTTTCGGTGTTTATCGCAATCTACAATCATCGGTTTCACCAGCAAATCAAAATGACACCAATTTCTTCACTGCAACAATGCGAAACATCTGAAAACTATCGTAGTGAACATACGGCCACGCCACGCGAGCTGCAATCGCGACCAGCGTGGTATGGGTATGGAAAAATGGACACCCTTGCACAAGCACCGAACCACCATCGAACACATACACACACAGCTGTGATGCTCAATATCGCATTGGAATGGCCTCCGTCGGAGCTCGGTCGATACCACGGTGATCGGATGGACCCCCGCCTGGGACTGGCCATCGCCGTACGAGAGCCTGCGCCAATTATGTCGACTTACACCGGGATCGTTTCGTAATTAGTCGCTTAAAATGCAGCAGTAAAAGGGAAAAAAAACAATTTCTCCGCCAGCCAAACATAGAAGAGGGGCGACAGGCAAACGTCTCAAGTCGGTGGGAACGCTATCCGCGAGCAGTGAGAGAAAGAAATGCCAATCGGACAATCAATCCGACACGGCAGCATGACGGTAAGACACCGGTGTTTGGAGGAGCGATCGAGCAAAAAGGCTGTGAAGCGTTTGCTCCAGCATTTGTGAACGCATTGCTAAACCGGTCGACGTGTGGGCAATGCTGGCTAATTGAAGCTGGTGGGGAAGGATGAACCTAAAGGATGAGCAAACTTCAATTAGAAACCAAGTTCGCCTCGCCTAATCATCTTGTAGTGCATTCAATCTCGGATCAATGTTGAGGTTAAGGCAAAGTACAGATCGTTTCCTGTTTTCCATTATTTTTGAGCATTCTATCTAAATGTCTGTTTTACTTCTGATCAATAAGAGGCTAATATATTTCTTCTATGTTTGCTCACTTATTAGTTTTTCGGTGGGCGATGTTCTGGTTTATTGAAAACATCTATATAGCATGGTTTCCGATATTTATGAATGAACGTGTTCGATTTCAAAAGTAAAAATCTATACCTCTTAAGATAGCCTGCAAATCTTTTTTAACCGTCATTTCGCTTCACATCCTTCAAGTGGCCATCACTTAAACATAATGCTTGTTGATTTATCGTCATCCTCCCCCCAAATCTGTACATTTCTTTGGCATACCAACCTCTGATGTTTATTTTGGCAACAAAGGTCCTTCATCATCGTAAATATCCACTCGCTGCAACGATACCCGATTAATGACATAAGAGTGCGTGCGTGTGTGCGCGGAGGGATTGGGGATTTTCCCAGTTCGCAAATAAACGCACCATCATGCTTCTCGGCAGCCGAAGGCCCTCGTGGTAGGCGAAGGTGGAGTGGTCAAAGTCCATCAAAACATTATACACCCTTATTTGCCGTAGAACAACAGTCTGATCCTGATTTTGCGCCGGTTCAAACCTGTTTCGGATCCAAAGGTAGGCTTGTTCTGGCACACGGCCGAAATTGGATTTTGTGTTGAAAATCAGAGATATAAAGAAAATAAAAATATCAGACGGTTGTTTACGATTATTCCGACATTCCGCCTGTGAGTTAGTTGCACCATGTGTTGGAATAAAGAAATCGCTTCGAGAAGGAGAGGTAAAGCACGTGGTAGATACGTCACGTCGCTGTTAATCTTTGATGCGGAATTTCGGAACAGCCCCTATGCCATGATCATTTCGTTTGCTGCGAACAACTGGTGGAAAGTTCCAATCGTAAATGCGAATTCTGCGCCCAAATGAAGACGATACACTTTCGCGTCAAAGATCGCGAACCTCGGCGCGATAATAATGTCGTTAATGATTTGCTTTGATTGGATCCAACCCCACCGTCATCGTCTGGCCGGTGTTGTGTTCTGGCTGTGATCACTTCGAGGGTACAAAGGTCAATTGAATTTGTCTCAATTAAACTGACGCAAACGGTACCCGCGCAGTGGTGGATGGGTCGTTTTGACGCTATTGAGTTGATTCCTCGAGCGTCGAAAGAGCGTGAGAAGAGGCTTGCTTCGGTGGGAAGTTGTGGCGTATCACTGCTGGACCAGATGTTCGATTACCAGGCAGAAACCACGACCTCTCGATAGGCGAGTTCTAGAACTCCTGTCACGAGTTATTGACGCAAGACGAGACGCCCGTAAAATTCTTCTGCCGGTTGGTTCTGCGCAATTACTCAACATTGCGAAATTCCTGACGAAAAGATTTATGTGCCGAATGTGACCCGTAAATCGCACCTTGACCTTCACGGTTATCGCACCGATAAGCCGTCTGCAAAACCAAACAGATCGGTAGGTTTGAACGCCCATAAAATGTAACGATATGTTGAGGTTTGGTTTTAAAGCTCATATTTCATTACGACCCACCGATCTCTCTAAATCACTCAAACCCGACAAATACCTTCCTAATGGCGCTGACAAATGAGCCTTCGTTGGAGCGGCTTTCATGGGGTCTCGTACCGTCCAACACGGAAACTTGCGGCATTATGGTACGTTCGTTCACCTCCCGCCTTTAACATTTTAGGCAAAACACTTCAGTAAAAGCAGACAAAAATTAAAAACCCGTCTAGCCAAAGAACGGACGAGATTCGAATAGTATCGCACGGATTCTACATTCCGCCGTTTCGCGGGAGCTCGAAACATTGTGATTCCGGTTATTTTGGAGTGCTTCTCGCGATCACTACACAAACCTGGTCAGTATTTGCTAAATAAAAAGAATTATCCGCACCGATCGTAGGATGATAAGCACTACATCGATGAGGGGCTTGCTCAAAACCTGAAGCACCTGACTAGGATGGGCAAATTTACCCGCTGACCTCGACCGATGGATGGATCCAAACATAATACCGAACGCTATGGTGATTCAAAACGAAATAGACAACCATTTGTCACCTCGCCCTGCGGCGATAGAAAAATTACTCCTCGAAGCTTCCATTCGGAGGATTTCAACTTCTGACTGGGTAGCAAAGAGAAGGTTGGGGGCGTATTTAGGCGCGCGTGGAATGCCCAACGAATTGAACTAGTGAGGTACCTCACTCTCAGGGAATCATAGATTGGCGCGGGTTCGTTCGACTCCGTAGAGGTCGAGATCCATGCTATTTAGAATCGCTACCAAATTAATATGTTAAAACTTTTCGCGCTTAGTAAACCTTATCGAAATCACTTAAAGTAATAAAAAATCTACCTAACATTGATCCTACAACACCCATCCCTACTGGAAGTCTCAATGGTCTTCACGCAACTAGCCTGACAATGGGTGAGGCCAGCCAGAGCGAGTCTGCGATTGGTGATCGGTTTTGGAATATCAATTGCCAAGTGTCCCACTTTTTGTCCATGCACGAGGTTTTTTTCTTTTGCCAACTTTAGTTTTCGGGCCAGACCGACGGTCATTGCCAAACGGGTGCAGCCAAGCCGTCACCAACGTTGTTGGCTGATGGAGATGATGGTGACCAATGTGCCCACTGACGTGCACATGTTTACCTCCACGGATTTCCTGTGCAGTTGGAGCGAAATGAAAAAAAGATTGTTAAGGTTGTTGTTCAAGGAAAGAGCACGAGCAAAAAAGGGGGCCACTTTCTAATGTTTCATCTCGTCCTCTAGGACATACATCGGTCGCCTCAATTAAAAGAAGCGGCGCAGTTTCACTCTTCATAATTGACCTAACAGCACCAACACGGGGGTGGATTGAGAACGTTTACCATGGACACTTTGTCATTGAACAGCAGGTCTGAGGTCTGAGTTTACGAGCTTTTGATGGGTAGGCAAAACAGCGAAACCATATATCATGCCTTATAACACCCGGTCCGATCGCGATCGCACATTTTGGGGCACAAGTCCAAGGATGCTCGTGTGAGAAAGCTCGCCCACACTCACGATTCAGCAGGGGTTTCTATGTTTTTTGTTTAGGTTTTTTGTTTTTCGGAAACAACATCTTCATCTTTGCAAGGTTTTGTTGGCCTCGAACGGGAACAGTTCCCTCGCGTCACATATAATGTCAATGTCGGTTTTTGCTACCAACCGACCACGGCTTGACCTAGCGACGAAATAGTTTTGCACGATGCTCGTCGAAGGCGCAACCCACACACTTTCTTGAGTTTGGCGAGTCTCTGCTATCGCCACTATGTCGCTTCCTAGTGCTAAAAATACCAACACTCGCGGAAGTAATCTCTCTAATAGGCCTGTTTTTCAGGATCCTCGTCCCCTGCGCCAGCCAGCCACCGATTTCATTGCCAACACACGATCGGTCCAGTCAGTCCAGGAGAGAGCACGATTCCATGGGTTCCTCTGGTCAAGCGAACAGGTGCGCTCTACCGTGCTGCGGAGATCGCTATCAGCTGGGCTCGCGTTCCTGACCCCCGCCACCGGGCCAGCTCCCGTACTTCGATCGAGATTGATCGAGGTCGTCATGCATTAGTTGAACGGGCGCGGGATTGCATAATTCATGATCCCGCACGACAAGACTGCAGGAACTTGTACCCCAGCTCGTCTACTGCCGATCGAGACAATCTAGTCGTAACGAATGATTAGGGTTAAGCGATCTACCGTACTGTTCTCGATGAGCTGACGTACGAGTTCATGCCTCGTACTCCATGACTCACTGGGTACGATTGCGGTGAGGTAATCCAGATGGCAAGCACGAAGTTGCAGTTGTGGAAACGTATGATCGGTGATGTTGCCAATAAAATCAATCCGTAACATATGCACTAGCCAATTGTGCTAGTATGAAATACAAAGTAAAGTAATTATTTTGTATGGGAATTATTTGATTTGGAAAGTCTAAAATGTCTTATATTGTCTATTAGTTTCGTAAATGAAAATTGCAATTCGGTTCTTTAATCTCTAACATGTTTTGATCTTTTGACGCGGAGTTGGTTCTAGTCGATTCTTTTAACTCATTATCGCAGGTGTAAATGTCATCGCAGGTAATGAACAATATGACGAAACTGTTGCTAGTAGGGTCATAGTACAACGTCAAACTGTTAAGATCTCCTAGTCGAAGGTCTATTATTAGCTTTGCCGACCTGTTCCAGGGATTTCCCAGCCACCACAACGTTATTAAATGTTGGCTTTAATTCCATTTTACAACTTCTTTTATGGCTACAGTCCGGCGAAAACTGGTTTTGCGTCCGGCTAATGATCCTTGTCTGACGATCGAATACGTGTAGTCGCACGCTATTCAACAGCTATGTTTTCGATATGTGTATCGTATGGTCTCGATATTCGCTTTATGCTTGACTATTTCATTTTAAAAAAATCCTAGTCTGTCAGTACCTGTTTCAACTTGGTCCGATGCACCGCGGAAGGAACGGACTAAATTCTACCGGAGCACACAAAGAGAACAGGCTCGTCGAGTGTGGCGCTGGGACTTTCCTACAGATTTCATCGAAAGAAAGAGAAAAGAGACCTGCACCTGGAAACCCGATTTCAGGGAGCCATGCTCCACTTGTGCGATCGCTGCGATGCTGCACTTGGCAACAAGAGGTATAATGTCTCGCGCAGTCCACCTAGAGCCTCCCATGGAACAGAAGCGCTAGACACACAGCTGAAGCTAGTGAACCGCCATTCTTGGTCGATCCATCCTTTGACAGTCATTCGGTTTCTTTTCCATTGCATCTTCCAGTTGCGTTGCAGGCTGGAGCTGGAAGTCTCGCAAGTTCGTCACGAAAGTGAAAGGCTCGAAGGATTTGCCGTTAGCATGGAACCGAAGGTTCCGACCGTGGCGTCAAGGCAAGCAAGGGTCTCGCTCCACCTATACGCGGTCTGCGGTGACGCCACCTGACGTCACACTAATTGGCTGCTGCACTTATCCCGGGTGGTGTTGCGTCTGATGGCGGAAATAGCGTTTATCGTGTGAAGGAAGCCAACCAGTACACTTAAACGTGGGTAGAGTCTAACGGAAGTGTCGACATCTTTTAAGTGATTTTGAGTCATGGATCCATGCGGCACAGTCGATCATCAGTGCAATAGCTGATGAAACCGAGATTACGGTCCATCCTCCTGGATACTAGAGATACCAGGTGTGCCTAGAAATAGATGCCTTGTTTTGTTCCCCATACTTCCCTTTGTTACCTCTTATATCTACAGTAGGGAGCCTTCAGGTATCACGAGATACCAACGTGCCGCAGGGCCGAACACAAGCCGATAATTTTGTTCCTCATTTCCATACGTGCTGACGGAAACGATCCGGCGGCGTTTATCTGTTTCTATAGCAGCGCCGTAGCACGAGTCAACAAACTGTGCGGTTCTAATTTGTTATTCTCACCCGCCCCACAATGGGTGCCCGCGTGGACCAAAAATTTGCATACTGTTTTGACAAACTGCACTCAGCGTAAAGGTGCTACAGAGCTCCCATGGAAGGTGGTGGAGGCTGACAGCAGGCGGGTGGTTTGCATCATGCTGCAGTGAGTTCAATAACTTATCAACCCGCAATAACAGGCGACCGTAGTCTCGTGTGCGTCAATCATGTATTCCTGTTTGCAACGGACTTTGAATACCGTAATCTGAATAGAATCGAGAGCGTCTCTTAGCGATAAGATGAAATTGTTTTGCAGCTCTACTAAACGTCCACCGTGCAATTGTCAGATGCACACTGTGCCATATGGCTTTATGAAATGGCAGTGCTTTCAATCCCTCTTCAAAAAGCACCACAACAGCACAAACAAAGCTGTACTCGTTTTATACCCTAAAAAAAGGTTCCATGTAAAAAGAGACAAAGTAACTACTAACTATTCTGCCATCAGACCTACCGTTTGGTCCAGTGACCTCATTTCAAGCCGTAGGTCACACATTTTCCATACATTAGCTATCCACTTCCTGTGTCCTTGGCAATGGCGGCACCCCAAAAGACCACCGTCTGAACTGTTGCACAATTACACTTCGTCTACCGGGCGTTATAATCCATTTTTCCGTTTTTTGGGTGAGTTGTTGACCGTTTACAAACAGCTTTGTCTCGCCCTGAAAGGGAGGGTGCTTGCTGTGTTCGCGTCAGGAAGCAATGTGTTATTACCCGACTGTCTTTTGAACGTCGTTAACCGACCCCTAGGTGCGCGGTTAATTCAATTAGCGCCTCGATGGAAAAACACCTAGCGTAAAGTGACATAACAATGATGACCAAATGCGCTTACACCCATTACAACATCGTCGTCGACCATTCTTAGAGTGGGAAAGAAGGAAACCCCGTCAGGCCTCGACTCGAGAGAAAGATCGACGAACGGCGCAACGCCAAGATCTCCCCGTGTCGTTTGAAATGCATTCCAACGCGCAACCCGGGGTCCTTATTTGTACAAATGGGCTTTTTTGCGTCGTGTGCTACGGATGGCACACCGTGCCATAGGCTAGAACTCTAGCGTGTGATGTCGTACCTGCCGCTGATGATCGACATAATCAATGCTATGTCGAACGAGCGTGTTGAACCTTCGCGGGGCAAATGCTACTCGTTATGTCAATGACTTCGAATTCGCGCTACGGATAGTGACCTTAAACGGAAGTTGAGCAAATCTCTAGCACGCAATGACGTGGCAGCTGGAACCGCACTCAAAGAAAAAAAACATGGGCGGTTCAGATGCTTACGATTGGATTGACCCTTGCGGCAGAAAAACATGTAATTTGCAAGGACCAAGCTGGAGACGAAAAAAGAACCTTTGTAGGTAATTTGACACCATTTCTATCGACCACGTTGTGTCGGGTCACATTGACCTGTGCCTTACCGAGGCCATACCGCGTCTGTTTTGGGTTTCATCTGCCAACACAAGATCGTCAAATTCATTCACCTACCCTACCTTGGCGCTCAATCAAGGTACATGTATGTGACGGAGCAAAACTATCCTACCAAAAACATGAGCAGAGAACCATCAAATTGCTCAATAGGAGTAATGGGGAGGAAAGCAAAAACACCCATGCGGTAGGGCTGCATGTAGGGGAACATGAAAGAAAAAACCACGCATCCTCCACTCCGGCCGACGTTAAATCGCTCGTGAAATCATCCTCCGAAATCTCATCAACCGACCGTTGCAAGCCTTGCCGGTCGCTCGACGCAACCTTGACATCTTTCCCGAGCCCGTCCATCTCCATGGGCCCAACCACCGAGCAGCTCATTGCGGCTGATTGGAGCAGATGCGAGCAGATGAGCAGCGATCGATAAAATGCCCAAAATTGGGAAAGACTAAAGGCCAGCGGAAATGCGCGAGCCCCAATCTGACGATTTGAAAATGACGGCACGTTTCACAATTCGGACGAACTTCGAGCTGTCAAATAAGAGCTCTAGCTAATGGCCGTAGACTTAATGACTTGCCGTTGGCCGTGTGTGATGGTTTGTTTATTTTGCTTCTACCACAATTGGAATAAAATTCGGTAACTTGTATTGAAAAAACAAACCAAACACTTTCGTTATGTACAATCGGTACGCATAATTAATTATATCAACGGAAACGACAGGGAACGTCGCATTTATATCAAGACCGTACCAACATAAATTATAATAAACTGTTAAAAATCAATTAATGTTAGGTGAAAATAAAAAAAGTAGAATATTTTCAATATACATATAACGTTGTTAAATTAAATCAAATAAGCAGAACTTAATTAAATCAAATTGCAGCCCAATTATAATCTCAAATTGGTAAGTGTTTAAGATACGCCTCTTAATGATCTTATCGGTTTTTGACAATAACTTGAACTTGTCAAATGAATGTTGTTTTAAATTGTATGTTTAAAGTTGAAAGCCCCTTTTTTAAAACCCGTACATTGATGGGTTGTTGAGTAAAAGACGCAGAATAATGAGATTAAAAACACATTTGAAATTCTTTGTGATAACCGTTAGTCTATTGATGGTATTCATGTGTTTTCAACAAACACATTCAATTTCTTTCCTTGAAAG
Organism: Anopheles ziemanni; assembly: GCF_943734765.1. Taxonomy (NCBI): domain Eukaryota; kingdom Metazoa; phylum Arthropoda; class Insecta; order Diptera; family Culicidae; genus Anopheles; species Anopheles ziemanni. The sequence goes on along the minus strand of NC_080706.1, from coordinate 23,246,587 downwards.
CAATCTCATCGTAACTCCAGGATGCGCTGTTGTTTATCATCTCGAAATATTGCGTTGCGGCAAAGCTTTACCGTCAGCGTCAGCGTTTTGAATTTTTTGCCCGCAATTAGTACGACCACGTGCCCATCCATGAGCGCGCTTCCAAGCTACGCCCTACCCCCCAAAAAGAAGGCTGGCTACTTCCAGTAAAGTTTGCAATGCAAATTTCACCAACCGACGGCCAGCAAAGCGGACCAGACGCCGATGGAGCGTCCCCGATAGCGGCACGTGAGATGACAAATGGCCACCGTCGTTGTTGGCTTACCGGTCCAGAACAGCAGAAATGGCTTATGACAATGGCAAATGACTGTCGCGATTTCTGCCCGATTACGATCGCGGCTCCAGCTTCATCCGGTTGACATTAAAGGCCGACGCTTTCAACGATTACCGCGCTTCGCCGTAAAACCAATCATTGGCGTTCCCCCGATCGACGCGTAGTACCAAGTAACGGTGTTTAATTTGACTGACATTCTTCGTCGGCGGACGGGTTCGGGCGAAAGGCTTTGATAGTGAAAGTGTTTTCGTTCACCACATTCCCTGACGCCTTGTTTCGTGGAACGATCTTCGAGAACGAAATGTCATCCGGTTAGAACCGACGGAGGCATCACCGAGAAGCCATCGTTAATCGAGTCACGTTGTGCCGCTTCTGAGACGGCGTTTCACCGTTCCACGGCGTCGCTCGTCCGGGTACGCGTAGTAGCGTCGAAAAAGGGAAAAGATCACGTGATGTTGTGTCTCTGCCGCTTTTCTCCCCCCTCTCCCTACCCGTATCTTAACGAGCTTTTGGAGTGCACGGTTGAATTCAGAACATGCATCGTACAGGTTTGGTTCCCGGTTGTCTTGTTAGCCATTTTTCGTTTTCTTTTTCATTTATTTTGTTAGTGTATGTGCATGCCACAGAATGGTTTTTTTTTTAATGTGCTTCAGCAAACCCAATGTTCCCTTTTTTTTTTGCAAAACCGTTTCGGCAGCATGTTTCGTCCGCGCAGCGTCGTCTGACGTGACGCGAGAGCGAGTTCATCGAACGCATTATTCGGTGCGGAGGTCTGTCATTAACGGATTCATGTGCCGACGGTGCTCTGTCGCCCTTCTCCTTCCCAACGTCAGGGTATGGCCGGCGGCGGACACCGAACTAACCGGCACCGGCAACCATCCTCGCTGCCTTCCGTTTCTGGTGCTTCGTAGGACTCCAAGAAAAGTAAGCGAATAGGAAGAAGAACCGTTCTGTGTCGTCGTCCACACCCGTTGTTGGTTAGTTCAGTTGCCTTCCAGATGTAAGTCCTGCGATTGCTCCCCAGCAACGTGGAAGTCGGCAACCTATATCACAACGCACGCAGAAGTGGCTAAAACACGACAGCGACGCACAGGCAGGATCCGTTCGTTCGACAAATATACACACACACACACGCAGGCACGATCGTTCTTCATTGATCCGCGCACCGGTTCACGGTCAATAGCATCCCCACGTTTTCAAGGATATATTCGTCGTGTGCGGTTCGTGTGCTCTCGCCGCCATTGCTTTTGCTGTGAGATCCTGTGAGAACGAAGCCATTCGCGCTCCGTTCGGTGAATAAATCATGCACGCGACGCTTCGAGATCTTTTTTTTTTGGTGTGTGCGAATATGAGAGTTCGTTCGTGCTGTTTTGCGTGCCCCCTCACTTCGCCCCCCTCGCCGTTGCTTGGCTCGAAACATGCGAGAGACGTTGAAGCGTGTGCGCGGAGTGGGACGATGAATTAAGTTCCACAATAAATCACGAAACCACCTACCGGAGTCGCTGGAGGAAACCATCACCGGCCCAAACGCCAACCGGTCCAACACGGAAGCTACCGCCGCTTGGCAAGACCCATTCGCGTGCTCTATAGAAGGGATTAAATGGATCCCATGGTTGGACCATCCGTACAGTTTACGTTGGGACGTAGGACGCCACAAAAAGGTGCAATTAATACCAGCTAATTGTTGGCTTTAGGCATCGTCATAGCGGGAGCCTCGTGCGGATCTGCTTCATCCTGGAGCCACCGTTCGGTTCCAGAAGTCCAAGGTCGCTCGTAGCGTTCGGGAGAGTTCCCTCTAGGGCACCGTCGGATAACGATCGATGTAATTAAAAACGGAACAAGCTGCTGCAGTGACTTCGAAGCATGCTCGCGCTACAAAGGAACCGACACCAAAGGATGCCCATGGCAAACACGTTCAATGGTGGCAACGATGACAAGCCACTAGCAACCTCCTGCTGGTCGTACGCTCGTGTCACAGCAGTTCGAGCAACAAACACAGGTTGTAGCAGCCAGAATTTGGAGGCCGTACGTCCGGTTTTAATATTCGGGTCACGAATTTCGTTGATATGTTCCTTTCTGTCGTTCTGAAAGTGACTGTGTGTTTGGATCGTTTTTGGCACGGAACGACGGCCCATTGGGTGCAGTTTATATTTAACTTTTTTTAACACCCGCTGGCGTGAAGCCATACACATTTCACGGTTATTACGATGCGATTGGAATGGTGTGCGCCCTTCGTTTGGCAACTTGTTGTTTTCCACTATCACTACAATCCACTGGTCCTGGATGGACCGTTTTATTGTCATGCTATCCAGTGGGATTTTGAATGTTTTCGTAAACAAACTGCAAGGTGTAATACCACTTGAAACATCACGGAGACACGTCTCAACACAGTTCATTAAATGTATCCACAGTTCGTTAATGTTTTTGAGGGATTCTTCATCTTTCCCCTTCCAAAGTGTTAATAATTTGCACAATTCACGTTTGTATTTCAACAGGTGATTTTGTTGAAATTGAGTTTTTTAATTAGTAGAAGATAAAATATGAATTTTCTATCACTCTTATTTATTGTGAATTGTCGTTATTCTTCTAAAATAATAGAAAGAATGTGTGCAAATTTAATCATGAAATACTATGATTGGATAGCAAACCAAATTTCATGTCCTTCTTCACACAGTAGAAAAAAATGTATATAGCACTTACATTCCTTTTACTAGCACACAGTCAAAACAATGGTAAACTTTAAAAAAATGAAAACAAAATTACAGCATTCTTAACGGAAAAATGTTGGTCGAATACATTAAACATTGAACCGTCATGCTCGGCCTGGCTTGGACAGCTTTTTAATGTAAATGTAAGTACTATTAAACGTAAAACTTTCATCACGAGACGAAAAACGTTAAACCCATTCATCATACAAAGTATCTTCACATCACGTTGCGTGCGCATGCACAGCGGCTCGTAAAAAACTGAGTTCCTCGCCTATGCGGGCGTTGAAGTCTTTCGATTTTATTTGCACTGCCACCGCGCGGAAGGTAAACAAACGGCTCGCAAAACTGAACCGTTCCGTTTCATTAAACGCTATAAGCCGCTGTGGCATTGAGTGGAGTGTGTTCGAACCGTTCGGTTGTGACCATTTTTCACTCGCCGGAGGGATTTATTTCTATCTCCACGCATAAAATAAACTCATTTTATTTCACGTGCCCGTCCCGGTGTAGCGTAGGGCCGCTTGTATGCTGCGGACCGGCACCGAATCCGAGAGTGAAAACTCACTTAAATTGAGCACGGCAGAGGGCAATTAATTTCACCCCACGGCGGGCTCCACGGCACGCAGCCCACGGATACGGGCACCACGTACACGTTCGGGAGGTGGAGGGAAAAGTCCACGTGCGCGGAAAATATCCGTTTCCGTGCCCGACACGATCGCTAGCTTCCTCCCCTCCTGCAATGCTTCACGATGGGAAATTGTGCAAAGTTCTGGAACTTCAGGGCGGACAGTGCCGTTCTACCACGTGAACTGTATCGTGCACAATTTATCTTGTCCCGCGGCCACCAACCACCGGCAATCTTCTTGTCCCGATCTGCCCTCAGTCGGTCGGTAGTCGCCCCCACTGCCGTGACTCTTCCCCCAATCGCCTATTTTTCCAATCACCACCTCCTCCCTCGAATCCCTCTAGAGTTATTTAAAAATAGTTTCTATTATTTTGCCACGCTGGAAAGATTGTTTTTCTTTCCTCTCCAGTTCCTCCCCAACCTTAAAGCCCGAGCGAAGTAACGCCCGAACGGCAACGATGATGACGATGAGTAGCGATTATCCATTTCTAGTGCCACGATTGTCCCGTCACAATAATTTACTGTCGCCATAAGCGGGCTGGGTTGGAGCGAGATAAAAACGAAATGTCTGTGTATGCTCTCTGAGCCGCCGCAATTTACATCCAAACGAGGAAACAACAAAATTGTGCAGATCGCCGAGCACTAGGCGAACTGTGTTGTTGGCCACACAACAGGGCGTTGACTAATTTTTCACCCCTCCTTTCCCCATAGATCGGACTCCGCAAACGATCTACCACAACATGGCGTACGTTATTAAAAATGACAGTTCTTTCCTCCTTTCCCCAACCGCGCGTCCTCTTTCTGTCAGCGTTTTTAATCTCACCCCGAAGAAGGTGTTCACGATCATTTCTTTATTTGCATATAGCTGCCTCGTCATTTTTCGTCCGTTTTGGTGCGGCTTTATGTCACCCGCCCGACCGAATTTGGTGTCTGGAAGGAATTTCAGCTCGTTATAGGGCGGGGAACACAATGATGTAACGGCGGAAGTCGCGAAGACATTTTGCCTATGCAAATTTGATCCGTCGACTTTAAGCTTCGTAAAAAAAAGATATATTTTTTATGGAACTCGTAAAAGCTCATGCTCATCCTCTGGGATGAATTAAGATGTAACGCTTAAATGGAGATGTTTTACACAGTGTAGTATCGTAAAATCATGTTCGTAAAAATGAATTTACAAGCAATTATCTAAATGGGTAGCTCACCAGTGGATCACATTCCAGATGTTCATGTGTGGTCCCTGACATTTCATGGTTCACCATGGTCATGCGCAATGAGATCCCACACACGGCCACCGGCTGTGATTCGCCCTGATAAGTGATCTAAAAATAACGAATTTTATTGCACCTCCAAATGAGCCCCGACAGAGGAGGGAGGGTGAGAGGCGCATAGTGAACCTTTTCCACTATCTTACCGTGTGTCCTTCCCGGTTTTCACGGCCTGCCGAATCCCACAATGTTGGGGGCAACCGGTGGTGGAACAAGTTTTATCAGCGTGCGCTGCGATAGAATTAAATACTAAACGATGGCGATTGCATTGTCGAGCTGGCCTGGCCCGCTTCCCTCCCTCAAATTTGCGTCCCCTTGCTCGACGACGGTGCATTGCCGGGGCATTGGAAACGGTAACGCATCGAGTCGCCGAGGTGAAGGCCGTGACATTGATGGTAACTGAACAGAATGGGCCCGGCCTGACGCACTGGACGACAAGCGTGGCTTTGGGCGAAGCCTAGGTGGTTTAGGGCACGCGCCACGAACCATCGGGAGGTGGTATTGCTTTCGTTTCCGACAGAAACTAAGTGCGTTGCAATGAGAGTGGAAGAGATATCGATACACGTTTGACTGCCAGCGCCTTCAATTATTTCCTAGTTTTTCTGTTTTTTGTTCGAACCGACGCGATCGCGCCCTCCATTTGATGTGGTCTTGCCTTCGGTGGTGCGTGTGATGTCTGTCACCAGCTTCCCGCGTGAGTACGTTAATTGCGCATAGACCAGAGCCCCAGCCTGCGTCGGGTCAACCGACCCTGGCCGGAAACGATCAGTATCTTTATTCCGCTGAGACAAGTCAAGTATAGGGCCAATCTAAAAATCGAATCTTGCCACTCGTGACCAGGAACCTGTACCTACACTATCCCTTGCGCCGTTAAAAGGGCTCGCGCTTACCTGTGCTCGATGCCACCGGAGGCCGGTGACTGGTGGTGGATGGTTCGTCGCTGACATTATAACCAAAGTACTCCAGCTTGACCGCTCTGAACCCGCTGCCGCCGATGGGGTAAAAGGGGTGAGGGGATGGTGGAAATGGGGAGGGTATGTTTAACCGCGCTAGAAGCCACCCAACTGCTGCACACGCTCACATTCACTCACATTAGAGGCTGCACGCACTTTTCGAGTCACCTGTTCGGAGGCCCACGTGAAGATATAGCTCGCCGAGGAAAATAGCCTCCGTTTTCTCTGCGTCTTCCGATCGTCGTCGTCCCGCTCGTAGGCGCGGAACCCTTCTGCACCGTCTGACAGTCAGTTATCGTTTCAAACCTTCACTACGACTGCAACTGCTGGTGAAGATGTATTGTACGGTTATCAACAAGCACGTGAATCCGATGGATTCGTTGCCGGACGAGCCGCAAACGGCGGGTCGTAAACGGACTAGCTTTTTCCACCCACTTCTTCCGGAGGTTTTATTTATTTTATAATTGTTTTCCTACGCCCCGGGGGATGGTGGGTAACGAAAACCAAAATCCATCTTTACGGCCTTTCTTCACTCGCTCAACGGACTCACCGATCTTTGTCACTTTCACGATCACCACGAGCGGAAAACTGCCCCGCGGGTGCACCAACGGGGTGCGCACCTCCTCGGGTGTTGTGGTCGAGAGCGCGTATGCTCTATTAAATTTTGACATCTGTTAATTACCCCTAAAGCTTTCGTAAGATTTCATACATTTTCATGGCCGTATTTTCGTGTTGATGTTTTTCGGTGGGTTCGTATCTTCGGCCCACCGAACTCTAACGTTTTCAGTCAGTGAGAGTGAAGAAGTGGCGTGTTCGTGTTTTCACAGTTTGTCGAGCAGATGCGCTCGGAGGCTCGCAGTAGTCATTTAAAACCGGTAAAAAGTGAAACGACTTATTAGATGGCCCCACGCTCGGGCAAACGTCGCGCACGATACGGTCAGTTGTTGAAGAAAGCACTTTGTATAATATTTCAATTTAGGAAATGTTAAAATCTTGTTGTTTACCATAAACAACTGGCTAACAATGTTGTAGATCACATTTTTTTATGTTGTTTCTCTACCATTTTGGACTTGTTGCACCCTTGCCCCCTTGAGTTAAGGTGTTTTAAATAATTTAATTAAGTTATTATTATTATTATTATTATTGTGTACCATTGCTAGCCAGATGTGATTCATCCCGGAACAACATTCTTTCAATTACTACGTATATGACTCTCCTCTTCAACACGGCAGATATTGACCAACCGAAAAAAGCCAAATTGACAAAAATATTGACACTAATAAGACGCCCCAGCACCCAGGCACAGATGAACACATAGACAAGCGCTAACGCCCTGGGGTGGGCTTTCCCACTAGCTGATTGCTAGCTTAAACAACAGCCCCCCTCCGAAATGCAAACAGGAGGATGAAACGTGTAAATGGAACGTACGTTATCACACCGAGGAGAGGAAAAAAAAGATCTGCCAACAAACTGTCCTACAACCTGCCTCTGCGAACCATTCATCGGTATGTCGGCTTGATGGCGTTCTTTCGTACCGTTTCAATCTAGCGAGAACGACGCCCCGCAGCCTCTCCCATCCCACCCGGGCACTAGGTTTTTGGTAGGAATTTTGTGGAAAGCAAATGAACAAACAACCGAACCTTTTAGCACCTGAGAGCACGTTCACGGATGGGCTGTTACGCTGGCCAAACTCGCGATTCCCTACAACTGTCCTTCACGGCGCGTTACCATATTGGCTTCGTATGCATTTTCACTCGAACCGAACGTAGCGACCCGTTTGGAGGTATATTCGTCAAAATATTTTTATTTCATCAAACCACTCCAGCCCATCGCCCGTAGGCTACTGAAGTTTGGGCAGGGCACCGAACTGCCTTTAAACCATCTGCGGCATGACCTGCTCCTGCTCGTGATTTAACGCTTACAAACAATCTCGCTCGGTCGATCGGGCGGTGATGATGACGTCGCACGAATCGGAACGATGATGTGCTGGAAATTGCAACAAATTGCACCACCAGAAGTTTAGGAAGTGCGCACTATCGACAAAATTTCCCAAAAATCGTTGACGTCCCTGGAGGAGTCTGCAGACTTTGGGCCCTTCTTAATGGCGATGAATCGGCCGTTTTGACTGGATTGACCCTTAATGATGGTAATGACGTTTACGAGCAAATGGAGCACAACGTAGGTTAAGGGACGAACAACTTTCCGCAAATTTCGTTCATTTACTGCTGTTTATCCACACACTTTCATTGATTGTTGTGCCTTTTCATCTGTTGAGCTAGCAAGGATAAAATACACCAACTAATAAATTCAACCTCCTTCGAGGGAGGAAAATTTGCAGCCTACACTACATCACGTGTCCACCGATTCGTCGGTGACGGGCACCACTGTGTCACTGGGCGATGGATAAAACAAGAGCAGGTAAAAACAAACGCACTCGTCGAGAAAGGCAAACAGCTGAAGGCAAGAAGCACGCAAATCGTCTTATCACACTGCGACACCTTTTGCTTGCGCACCACGATTCCGTTATGTTGTCATTTGGATCGGGCCGCAAACAAATTAGCACTCCTCCGGTCCAGGCACACTGTTTTCGCACAATTTGGAAAGTGATCCAGCCTCGCTGTCAAAACTCTGTTTTGACTCCCAAGGGGGAGTCTAGTTTACACGGAAATATTTCACAATTTTGGGCGCAAATTCGGACCTCTAAAACGAGCGAAATAGTTTTCCACACAACACAAATCAACGGATTTCGACCACGAGCCCGTGCGAACCTTTAAGCTACGAATGGTTAACCCCAAGCAGAATCAAGCGATCGACGTACGATTGCAGCATCCTCCCCCCGTGACACTAACCGTGGAAAGAAGCAGAAAACGGTTGTGATTTGATTTTCCTCCTTTTTCCCGTCGGCTTCGGAATCGGAATGTTCGCACGAAGTTCACCGCACCGTTCGCGTTACCGTATCTGCGCGGTCTGCGTCAACTGATAATCCCGAGCCTGCCCGCAACCCGGAGTGACAAGGCGCAAGTGTCTGCCCCGTGTGTGTGTGGGGGTGTGTGTATACGTCCCCGTGTGTCCGGTTGTGTGTGAGTGCGTGCCCGCCACACGCGCGGAGGCTTTTCGGCGCGCCGGGGCGGTGGTTTCGCGGTGCGCAGCCAGCCCTCTCGGAAGCACATCGGAGCGTGGCGCCGATCTTTACCGACCATTTTTACCGACCGATCATATCTTATTACACGTTCCTTCCACTCGCTCTCTGTCGCACCTTCCGCGCGGTGATCCGCCGGCACTGTTCGCTCTTTGTGCTCGCACCCTCACCTCCCACAGCCTCCCACAGTCTCCCACAGCGGATGGTTGTTCTTCCTTCCGTTTCGCGAGATCGCGACGCGCACTGCGACCGAACGACATGATGACAACCCATACACCTACAACGTTTGTCAACGTAAATGCCATCGTAATGGACCATAAACCAGCCGAAACGACAGGTGGATACTAAATAATAAATAATAACACATCCCCCAACGTGATACACTCTCACTCTCCTACGTCAGAGACCATAACAACCTAGTCCAAGTGGTCTAGGCCCCACTCCATGCCTTAGAACCAGCATAACTAGCGGATAATTAATTCACCCTCCGGAGTCTAAACAGTTTTTTCTTTCAAATAGATACGAAGAGGGTGACAAAATGAGGCGAGGGTGTAATAGCATCATCCCCAGGAGTCATCACTAGCTTCAAATGCCACGGGACGTGACCGACCGACCACTGCTTGATGAGTCGAGAACGATCGCACTGACGATCATGTCAGTAAATCACGCCCGCCGGTTGAGTTCCACTAGTCACCGCTTGGTGGCGCTAGCGGTGTCTGCGTCCATTAGTGGCCGTTTAAACGACAATTGGTTCGAACGAGTCTAATTGAACGGTTAGCGTTGCACACGTGCTGGTTGCTGAATCATGGAACTTATTTCTTTAATTGCGGAACACACTCACGTGGAATTAGCTTTCAAGCTATCAGCTTGGGAAATGATCTGCGGAAAAAGCAAGGGAAGCATTATGTTTGCACAAACCATATTGATGCAGCGCAATCACTTCATTCATCAAGCAATTGTGTGTGGTGCAGTAAAGCGGAAGATTCCGTGAGGGCTTGATTTTACTTCTTTAGCCAACACCGAGTCCAACGCGCACGCCCCGTGCGGCACGCACCTGTGAGCAAACTCTATCGCTTTCATGTGCGCACGCACGTGGAGATGCATTTCGTGATATCGCGCGTCTCCAGGCAATCCAATTTCAGTGAAAGGAAATGAACGTGCGTGTTCGCCCACTCAAAATGTACGCCTTCGTGCGTAATTCTGTCAGAAGAATGAAGAAACTAGACCAAAGGGAAGGACGTTCATGCATCCAGTTGCCAAACCTCCAAATGCAAGGAGAACACGCTTTCACGACGAAACACATATGCGCATTCGATTCTGAAAAGAATGACCGAAAAGTGGCCAAACCGGACCAACCCACTATGACGATGGTGGTTGGTATTGTTCAAGGACCTTCTGCGGATGTTTATTCACCGATAAGCACAATTCGAGGGTGTTATGTAATGTACATTTCATTCAAGGCTTTTCGTTTTTAGGGCGGTATAAATTCTCATAAATGCAACCACGGTGACGCAATCGGCGATTTCATAGGACGATAAAATTGGCCCCGAAATGGAAAAGAAACACCCGAAACCCGATTACAGCAGCATGCCCATGAAGAACACCATCCACGCTAATGGGATCTCACTGAGGTCACGCATCGTTACCGGATGTGAGGAATGCAGGCCTTCACGTTAATGAAATTTTTAGCCAACAGCACTACCTTCCAGCTGTACATTAAAATCCTCCCCCTTGGGTCCCAGATCATGCGCCTGATAGTGAACGTATAGATCCTGTTTCAACCACGGACAAGGTCACGGCTTCCAGAATCTCAGTACATCAACTTACCGATACAGCGGCCGAGCAGTTTAATGAAGCTGTAAAATGCTTTCCTGAAAGTTCTCAGCACGCATTACAAGACAGAGCAAGAGAGAGAGAGAGAGAGGAATAAAGATACTAAAACAACAAAAGACAGAGATAGAATGTGATCTCCATTCCGGAAACGCAGGAGCAAAGGCCCAACGCACTGCAGGACAACGCCGCTTATCCCGAAGAAGCGTTGTTGATATGCAATCGAGTATCGCAAAAGGCGGTCGCATGCGACCTTTATCGACCGAAGGGGGTAGCCTTCAGGCTTGTCTCGTTTCCGTGGACGGTGCATACCACGCTCAGTGGAGAACTTGGTAAGTAGCCAAAGGAACCTTAAAGTACCTTGAAACCGAGCGAATAACAGCCCGTTCTGGTGGGATCCACTGAAGCTTACTTCTCTCTTTTTACCCTTTCAGTATTCACGATGATTGATCGCAAGCATTTACGTTGTACTCCATGCGTTCCCGGCCGGAAGAAAGCAACCCATCCCCAACCGAGATCGAACGTCCATTAATCAACAAAGTGCACACAAAGAGGCCACAACGAAGCACTCGGGCGCTAGTGCTGTTGAAAGCGAGCGAAACTCCCACGCCAAACAGCATGCAGTTCCTCTGTCAAGGTTGCGAAAGCTTCCGTTTGACTGATAGCGAAAGCGCAACCCGACTCGCCTAACTCCGGCTGTAGTACAGCTAAGGGCATGTACAGCGAGTGCGATTTTACTTCCGCTGCGTTAACCGTGCGCGCGCAATTACTTCGGAACAACACTAACACTCAAAACACACACACCCATAGAGCAAGTTCCCACTGTCAAGGGGCACCAGGGAGTAGTAGGTGTCCGGAGTGGTTTACGCACGCGAACTATATGCACCACCTTCTTTTCGCCCGCATGCGCACTCGCGTGAAGGCAGCGGCCGATGGACGCGCGTCCTCCGTTCTCTACACTGGTTCTAGCTGCACTGACTCTCGATCGGCTGCATCGGCCGCTCGAGGATCGCGGACCTCAAGACTTTAACCTTACACGCGACTCCTCCGACTCCGCTTGTGAGCGCCTGTAAACCATCGTAGGGCAGAAGAGAGCGATGGCTCGGCCCTACTCCTGCTCCGGCTGCCGAGACCTTCTGACCTTTGCCGCTTCGAGAACGTCCCGCGCGTTTGTTCGGATCTATGTCGTAGACCACCCCATATGGACCCCCCTCGACTCCCCTGTTGACAACGCACCGGCAGAGCCAGTTTGGCGGAACGTTTGGCTAATGGTTCGCATTCGCTTCGCTGGATATCGATCGATCATCACACGCGTTGTCGCAAGTGCCCTGCGTTTAGCCGTCGCCCCAAACGCCTGCTTCATTCCATATACCATACCTCCCTCTCTGAGGACTGAAATGCACCAAAGCACATCGACACGGCGACGGTTGACCTACACGCCGGGACACACCTGCGTGAAGCAAACACACCAACACTAAACACACCAGTCCTCCCCACAAAACCATTGCAGGTCTCGTGACACCGTGCCCTGTTGAACAACGTACTGCGAGCTACTTTCAGACAGGACAACCATCGCAGCTAGTAGTAGCTAGTGTCCAAGCTTCTCCACAGAAACTTAGACAGTGTTCGCCAGTCCGCCCGGAGTCCAGTACCCAGGAGTCTAGTCTAGACTGCTATGATCTTGAGCGAACCTCGGACGCACCACCATATCCGCCGCCGGCTTTCCAAAACCACCCACCGACGGTCGTGTCAGCCCCTCCGAGGACGCCCAGTTACGTCCCGGTTCCGTCGATTAAAATGTGCGTGCCCCGTTCTGACAGCGACAGCGGGTCAAAACGAGGCCGGTACGGGTGGACTTAGAGTGACACCTCGAGCAAAGACGACTGTAGGTGATCGCTGACGGGGATTTGCAGGGTGTAACCTTTTTTTACGACCGTGCGTCGCAAGCCTTCGCGTAAGTGGTACAGCGAAGTGCGTGGAGGCATGCGTTATAGGATTGAGCCAGAAAGGATGACTTCAGAAGGTTAAAATGTGTTTTATTAACTGTGCCACCTTAGGCACTCGTTCCTTAACGAGGTTCCTTGAAGTAGAAGTAAGAATAGAGTAGAAAACTAGTCAAACTAATTGATTTTTCGTCTCAATTAGATACTTCTGCAACACAGAATACCGTTTCAAGGAAAAATATTCAAAATTTGTGTTATTTGCTGTTTTGTTGCTGTAAAATATACAGCATTTTATGCCATTCCGACTAACTAACCTTGCCCACCGTATCGTGATTGTTTCGTAACCGTGTCAAATGTCACGAGTCCACTTTACCAAAGCCTGTCGAGGTGGCGATGCGAGAAAAAATGGCACTGTTTTATGTCTGAGGACGTTGCAAAACTATCGAAACCATTACCCTAAAGGGTACCGCGCACGAAAGAGAAACCTCAGCCGGCTCTTAAACACAAACCGACGACCCGCTCCACCCAAGCAGATTATGGTCTGACGTGATTGTGCTGTTGCTTTTCCTCCGGACATCGTTTCGAATGCAAGGATCTTGGCACAGGACCTCCATTGTGCCAGTTTCGTTTCATTTCTTCCGATCACTCTCAACTCCATCGTTGCCTTCACTTACTGGCCAACAGGTTCGAACGGCTTGAAGACGAAAGGAAACACCGGTGATCAATAGCTGGCGCGTTAAATTATAAAAAGCGGCTTGTCTTATTCGCTTTGGTAGCGAAAATTAATTGCCCAGAGTTTTTTTTTTTTCTTCTCAATTCATTTTGCCCCGGTTTTGCCAAGCGACCAACCGTGTGCGACCTACTGATCGAAAACGAGACCCTGTGACCTGACCTGCTCGGAGACATTTGTCTACTTTCGGAACCCCCCGGGCCACAGAGGTTACGCAATGCCGAGCAGGATTCCTGTTTTGGAAAAAGGGGCCAGAAGTATGCCGAAAACTACTCGATGCTGAATTTCTTTCTTTTCTTCACTACCGATTCCTTGTGTTCTTCGTAAAGGTCGACATTTATAAATGGCTGCATCCAATGGCGTACTTCATTAAGGTATGTTAATGCGTTTCTTGTAATCCAGTGATAATTGTACTTTAATTCTTTTGCAGACGTTATCCTATAAGAAACTTCAGCTCAATTCAACTCACCACCTATGGAAACTCCAGACGCATAGCCTGAGGGCCCCTTTTCGAAATGGAAATAGTCAATCAAAACATCATCGTCGATCGAGTTTGGTAGTTAGTCATATTCGGAAGTTACTACGCCACTCATGATCGTCCTTCGTATCGCTTCGTCTCGAATGCCCTTTTCGGTGGCGCATTAGGGGACTCCCGCTCCCGAAACTAGCCGCTCTCCACCACCAACCGCTTGACCGTGGGCCGCTGTGCGCACCGACGTTCCCCTTGAACCTGCACTATCCGAAGGTGACCGTTCAGGCGACTGGTGGCGGTGGGCTACGGTGGCGCACTTATCTCTCCCGGATCAACGCCGGACATCAAGCACCCCCTCCGGGCATGTGCAGCATTGTTCCATGCCTGTTTGCACCGACACCGGAGCGCGATCCGATGATAAAGATGATGTGCCATGCGCTTGTTTGCCGTGGGGAAACAAAGCTCGGCCGATCGCGGCGAGTGAGGGCTTTTCCAGTTTGGTTTCAACCGGAGTTTTGTTTGTTCTGCCCTACGATATGAACTTGCCAAGGGCATCATCACGCCCGACGGGACTGGGGTATCAAGTTCAGCGTAATTGGCTGTATGTGTCTGTGTGCGTGTAGCTCACCTCTGCTCAAGCTGCACATATAGCCGGAGACGGATCCGAAAGATCAAAATAATTGATTCCGGCTCCCAAACGAGAGCGATTTCGATGTGACGCGATTTGGTTGCGGTGTGTTACTTCCATTCGCAACTCGCAACGGCGCACTCCCGAGGCTCCGCTCCCAAACCGCAACATCTTGTTCCATGCGCAACCGCGCGAGGATTGGAGGGTATCGATTTTCCAAAATCCACCAGCCGAGTTCCGCCTCACATTGCGATGGAGCCATCGAAAAAGTAGTTTAGGAAGAGGCGAGCTGCAACCAATAAACCCAGTCGAGTGCTACTTCGCTTTGGTTTAGTTTCGTTTCGTCTGAAATGTATCACTTCCGCTTCCCGGAATGGCTAAAAGAGGAGAAAAAAAAATGAAAAAAACCCTCACGGACCTACTTCGAAATCGCGACTGCAACTCCACCACCACCACCACCACCACCACCAATTAAAATTAAAACCGGATCAACGAATTTTGCAACTGCGATTGATCGTTCCGAGCCAGACAACAGGGGGAGGGGTCACAATGACACCACCGTTTGGAAACACACCCCTGAAGGCCACCCCCACGGCAACGTGGGACAGATTGGCACGAGAATGCGCTTGAAACTGGGGCGCAACACAGGTGTTTGGTAAGCGAGCGATGTGCAATCAGGAAGTGGATTAGAGGCAGCGGCTTGCCACAGAGCGTAACCGATTGGTCCGAAGCCGCACCGATTCGAAATCGATGGAATCGGATCTACGTGAGTCCTCAAAGTCGTTCTTGGGGACCTAATCTTCAAGAGTAATAAAACTACAGGTCGACCCTTTTGGATTCAATGATGCAATTCAGTGTCGATGGCTTAATGCACGCGGTACTCTACCATCGTCTTAAGCCCGCGAGTTGTTGTGCAAAACCTCTGCTGTTAGCCCTTAATTCCCTCTCCGTTCGTTTGGGGATGTCCCAATCCAAATTACATTCCATTTGGTCAGCCCAACTGGGCAGGTACTGATTCTGTCCAACTCGAACCGTTGGAACAATCGTGAACCACAATACAGTATCCCATCGTGAGACCACAGGGTGGCCTACCGAAGCTCCCCGAAAAGGGGTCAAGTTTTGTTATTTCTTCCAACGCTGTTTTGCTTTGCTTCGTGAGGATCTGAGACACATTTCGGTAGAGTGATCACTTGACAACTATGTCGCTACTTCGCTACCAGGATCCTTACGCTTTCTGAAACTCCCAACCAAACAGCGGACCGGTTGTGCAGAGGGGTTGTGTTGCGTAATGGGGCAGCGTGTTATCGCATGAACGGAGTTCGCTGTCGGTCTACTTTCCCACTAAAACAGTCATCGACTTGGAATGGGTTTGCGAACTTCACGAGTGACTTAGCTCGAAACAGAAAGTCAACCTCGGTGGATTAACCCAACTGATAGGCCGGTACGGCAGCACCTCGCGTAGCCGGTAGAATCGCACACGTGAGCTCGAACAAGGGCACCCGTTGCCGGTGGCGATTGTGACCGGTGTTTTCCCCCCTTGGCCCTCGGCTCCCACTCCACGTGCTTCTAAGCCGTCCTGTCCTACGCGTCCTACTTGCGCCGGCTCGGGTTCGCAATCGATAGCGATTGACGAATGAATTGCGATTGCTGTCACTGTTGAAACGGTGTTATCTTGGATGTTGGAGTTTCCCACCACTTCAGTCCCTCTGTTCGCCTCCGACACCCCTACCCTCTCTTCCAGCGTGGCACAAAGCGTCCCGGGCTATGTCGCGTATCAGAGCACCATATTATTAGCATCTACACCGCCCTCAGGGGATTGCCTGTAGTACCGCTGGCTTTACATCGATCACCGCCGATTGCACGCCGATGAAGCTGCCGGGAAGAGACGACCAGAGGAAAAGGGAGACAGGAAAAACAATGCACCCAAACACCCTGTCCGGATGAGATGTTTAGGGTAAACATTCCGATTCCCATTGGTGGTGTGAACATTGCCACTAATAGTGATCACTCGCATTCCGTTGAGCGATTACAAGAAATTACCTAAAGCCATCCGATGCCGCGGCTTTCCTTTTCTACCAGCGTTAGGAGCTGGACGAAGATACTGTGTAATTGGAAAAAATACGCAGTCTCTAGTGAAAGGGCTAAGATCATTTAATTGTCCAGTAACCGGTAAGTATCAAGAAGTGGTGCTACATTGGTTTCTAATCACCTTACGAGATGTAAAGTAATTAGACCGATTTTCCCATCGTTTGAACGTTGTTCAACATCCGGCGGATATCCCAAAATAGCCTAGGGCTTATATTAAATTGAATAGGATTTGCTAATAACGTTAAACAATTCATTAGTACTGATATTTAATTATCATGTTGCTTTTCAAAATTTTAGCTCCAATACATTGTTGATTGTTGGATGTACATTATTATGGAGATTTCCATATGGTTTGATGATGAATATTGGAAAAAAAAGCCCTCAAACATTACTTCACTTCTCGGCAATGGGTTTGTTATACACAAAGTAATCCTTTGCGGCCACTTATGCTTCGGTTTTCGTCAGGTTTTCGTCACCTTTCAGTGTGTCGTTTGTTGCTCGAACGTTTCACACCGACCAACTTTAACAGCCATGCCTACATAACCGCACTCACGCGAGTGCATGACCTGCATGTGGTGTGAGACACACAGCGAGCATAATAAAGATCGACCCGAATCGCTGTGGCATTGCGGGACCGTGGACCTAAACTAGGACAAGAGCATCATACAATGTGGTGGCTCCGAGCCAACGTACTCCGATCGCTCGTCCCAGCGATGTGGGGTTGGTAGATATAATGTAACACGTGTTGGTACGTGCTGCAAACGCGTCCTTGGCCTACGGAATTATCTTTCTAAGTGCGAACTTATTCTAAAGTTCGGACGAAAAACGTTTCACCACGGGGAGAGTGGTTCTGCACAAACCTTCCCGGTGTTAATGAGCCTGCCGACGGTACTGATTACCATCAAATGGATGTCGATAATGTCACGATTAGCAATTTTCGTTCAACAAATTTATGGCGCTTCCAATATCGATGCAAATTTTTCCCATCTCCGCAAAACCATCGCGTGCACATACACGCAAGAAACGCCTATCCGGTGTCGCATGACGCGCCAACATCGTGCACCCGTTGAACTGGTTTTTTCGAACCCACCATCGTTCGCCAGCAAGACCAACGATTTGCTGCTGCTGCTGCTGCTGCTGCTGCTGCTGTGACCCTTGCGGAAAGATTTGGAAAACTGGAAAAAGGGTAAATCCACCTACCTGCGTCATGGTGGTGATCGTGACTTTCGTGCCCGTGGTGCCCATGGTGGTCGTGGTCATCCTGGAGATGGTGCTTCAGGTGATGCAGATGGGCGTAGAAGTGGTGATGATGCAGGACGCAGGCGAGATCGGTACAATTTAACATAATTCCGTATTATGTTCCGAGTGCTAGGCTCGGCCGTTGTTCCTACGGGGGGTTGTTAGGAGGTGTTGATGTCCGTCTCGTAAATGAGTGTGTGTGTTTTGACGCTTATTTTTGTCGCCTCTACCGCAGTTCAGGTTTCGGACCGGACCGACCGAAGACACCTGCAGACTAAGTCACTGACTTGGTGTCGTCTCGCAAGCTCGGTGCGTCACTATCGATGTTTGTCGATGTGGTCTTTAGCTTTTCCGCTTTTTCGGCACCCACTCAAAGGACGTCCGCTAGTCACTTGTCACGCCGCAGAACCAGCACGGTTCGTCTGCTTCTAGCCTGAACCATTGGTGATGCTCGCACCTGTAAGAAGACACCGAAGAACAGAGCGCCATTAGTGGTGATTTAGAATGCTGCAACAACGGATTTGGATTCAAGGACTACTAGAACGACTCGCACGAACGGCACCGGACCAACAGCGCGCACGGTTGTGTGTCTGTGTGCTTATTCGGCAAACACTTCCTGCACCTGACGCGGCGGCAAATCCGACTCGTCGCGAGAAGATGCCCGGGATGCTTCTCGCCATCGCTGTTCGACCCCGTATCGAATCACGACGCGCAAGTGCCGCTACGTCAGTTGCTGTGCGCCAGGCCTGTCCTTGACTGCTTCGAAATGTCGAAGAGGTATTGCGAAAAACGATTACTCCCGCCTCGTGCACAGGTGGGATGCATTGCCATTACTTTACAGACGGTTGCTCCTAGTACCGCTTGCCGGCAGTTTGCATAGACACGGCGCCCCCTCTGTCTCTGTTGCTCATGCTTTTTTCTCGTGGGAAGGGCGAATGTCGAGCCGCTTCTTCAAGTGGATGTTGTAGCTTGTGCGGATGAGGTAGGCTATTGATCAAACGGTTCTATGCAAGGCACTAGCTTACAATCGCACCTCGATGAATTATGGTGAATCGAGCCAAGTAGAAGAATAACCGTTTATAACCTCCAACATCGATAGTATCACTCATTCATCTACAAGTTTTCCGCTAAACCAGGAAGGTATTGTGAAAAATAGTACAGCAAATTGCTAAAATTAGCAGTTTATTTTCATTACAATCTCATTCAGGCATATGCGTTCGATATCTCATTACATTAATATTGAAAGAATTCTTTTGCAAGGACCAGCTGTTTTGAGAAAATAAATGTACTTAACAGATTTTTGTACAGTTTGTTTCACTCAGACAAAAATAATAACTGCACAATAACTTTTCCTTACTAAAGAAATACCTTTAGAGGCTTAAACAATTTTTCGAGAATTCTGTTTAGAGTTATAAACATTGTTGAGTGTTGGATTTTTTTTGTTACTCGGGAATGTTTAGCCAATAATGGCGGACATTTACTACTGAATCAAACCAGGGGGGGTGAAGGGTGAAGACAATCTCTACTATTTCCTCTATTTTCTCTGTAAAGTGGCTTTTAAATTCAAGAACGAAACACATCGTGGACGTATTTAAAGCGTATAGAACTTTGCCCGACTGGAGTATAATCATAACGCAACTTAAAATCAAATGTTAAAAAATAATGCATAGTGTTACTAAAATGACTTCGGGTTTACTTATCAGCATTGAATGATGAGACACTTTTCCCTCAATAATGGCCACGGCCTACAATACGGCCAAGAACAGTAAAACAAGCAAAGACGCTGCACAAATGCAAAGCGGTCCTGAATACGCCTTCGCTTTAGTGTTTTTTTTTTACTCTAGTTGTGAAGTGACACGTAACACACTTGTGCCTTGATTATGCAAACCGAAGGAGCAGGACCGTAAGACCGCAAGTAGGACCAGGATGGAGGAATGGTAGTAAACCAGAGGCCAGTACAACGCGAAAAGCGTGTTGAACACACAGAAATACGCCAGTTTGGAAAGCCTATCCAACAACGCACCATTGTGGGTCGTCTTCAGTTCCCGTTGTTTGATCGACATTCAGCAACAGACAGCGGGACGCGAAAGGTTTCATTAAATCGTGTCCATTTTACTTTTTTTATTGAGCTTCACGCTGCGGGGGTATCCTCTGCCGGTAGATTGTATCTGGTTTGCCTAGATATGTTGTTCGATCACTAGTAGGCCGCCACGAGCCGCTAAGTGCATGCGGGAGGCATCGACAAAGCGATCTTATCAGCCGTCCCGAACATCCCGGAGCTGATGCCACGAAGCACGCGCGTGTGATGGTATAACAATCGATCCTGGGAACGGCCCGACCGGTTCGCCATTGCACCAGGAGGATGACGCATGGGGAGTAGAGGCCGTTTGGGCCGGCGTTTGCCGCTTCTTCAACCACCCAAACACCCTCTCCCTGCACGTCAAACCCTGCCGACGGGTTGCGTTTCGCACAGGCGGGGCATAACCAGGTGCCGGTGTCTGGTCGAGACAGTGCCATTATGCAAAGGTTTTGTGTCATCAGGACTACCCACCGCTCGAGGTGCCCTGGAGCAGCGATCAGGGCAGACGCACTGCACCACCCCGTCCGATATGGTCCGGACTGGTTCGGCTTGGGTCGGAGAAGTCAACGTCGACGGATCGGGCATTGCGTCAGCCGTACATCGACGGCAACCAGCACCATCGGCGAGGACGACGAGGACGGTGACGGCGACCGCGGCCGTGCATTGTTGGACAGATTTTAATCGGCGCATCGTGTCGCAACCCCGTTCCCCAGCCGACCACCCGTAATTGCAGCCAGTCGAACGAAAATTGCTGCACACGGCGTGGCGTTGCGTCGTCTGGCGGTTGCTTTCCCGCCCAAAGACCAACGAGAGCTCTGTATGTAAAGCCGCCCAAAAAAAAGACACACACACACACACACACACAAACCTTTAACCAGCAGCGACACCGAGAGAGGGCTGTAAAAAGTGCAATTTCGAGCCCCGCCTCGTGCCTTAAGGGGGTTAAGGTGGCATCGGCACCGGACGGTGAGAGGAAAGATGATGGATGGCATTGTGTACCAGAATTCCTAAAACCTACTTCTTGGTCCTTGGAGCCCTCCGTCAGCCCATTTGCTATGACAAGCGCTTGTCTGTCGCAAAACACCGTGCACCGGAGGACATCTTACCGCGTCAATGTTGGCAACGCCAACAAAAAAAGAATAAATTACCAGAGGAAAAAAGTGCATTGCTTTACGGCGGTTCAAGAAAAGGGTAGGGACAAAATTCGGGGCCCTAAAAGGTAAAACGGAGACAAGATTACACACTGCATTCTCTGTTCAATGACCCTGTTACACATCTGCAAACAGGGTTAGTGAGTCCTCCGAAAAAACTGGTAGAAATAGTTCTCCATTGAGAAATATTTGAATACACTCCGAAAACCATTTAAAAGCAATTTTCATTTATGCATAACATGTAATCATGTTGGTTGCACTGGACTAAAAGATTCTTAACGCTGCTTCTTCACTCACTGCACGAAACTTTCTAAAGCGAGGCAACAGTAAATGATGCAAAAATTTGATGAAACTCAAATGAAACACTTTAAAAAAATCAAATTTAAGTTTAACTTTAACATTAAAACAATCAATTTTTACGACAAATACAAACGAATTCTATCGCATACTATATGAAGCTGTCATAATAAATTAATGCCGATGTGTTTAGTGAAATACAAGTTGAACCAATGACACATTCCAAGTTGGTAATTTGCGTTTACAAGTACGAACTTGAGGCTCTGAGAGTGTGAAAGTTGCTATCGTATAAATCGGCCTCAACAGAACGACTTAGAGAAGTGTTAGGAAACAAACGGCTCGCTCGATGAAGATACAACTCGGTAAAAAGGCAACAGTTAATTAATACGAAAATGGCCCTACAGACGATGCACTCACTGAGGCGAAGCTCACTCATGCATCAATCACCGATAAGTCGTGCACTTGACGAACCGGTGTCCATAAACCAGTGCACATCACTGTCGGGCACACTATCGACTGCGTGCGAAGGGAAGATGCACTCGGTCAGCACCTACTGCAGTGCGCCTGCAACTTAATCACCACTATTAGCAGGTGCCAATTTGAGCAAACACGTCGACTGATTCTCGACGACAGCTAATGGGGCTGTGCACGATCGTGGCGTTATAGACCTATAGACCGCGCCAGTTCCTCGTCACGACCGGCAAAGGACATCCCGCGGGCTGAGTAATGAAGTCGAGCCGAGCTCGTGACGTCGGAGCGTCGAGCAATAAAGTGCCACATTTGATTCGCGAGGATAGAACGGAACCTATCCATTAGCAGTGAGCAGTTTCACAAGTGCATTCTCGTCGACGCATCGTAGAATTACTTCCTGTTTGGTGAACGTTAGGGGTAGGTTTTGAAAGTGTATAATACCATGCGCCCCGTTTGCTTAGGGATCCTGCTAGTAGTGGCTAAGTAACGAAACCTGGAAGCTGTGATTGGCCGAGACGTCACACCGTTCCTCCAAGACACTCTGTTACGATGCATTTGTCGTATCAAGCTGACCGTCTAATGTAAAGCAGCATAAAACCGGATGAACAATTTCTCATCCGACCAGGCTAGGTAAAGAGAGACACCCGATACGCGCGTTACGGATGCTGTGCACCACCAACCGTGATGGACGACGCAAAAACAGTCTCAGCCTTGAACTCGTCCTCTGGACGACGCTTTGCGCGTGCGGCCACGAACCGGAAATGTTTGCCGCCGAAGGCAACCAATTGGAAGATTGGATAGCCAGGACGGCAACGGATGGGGTGGTCTAACGAGAGGCACTATGCTCGATTGCTCAACACGTGCTCGCGGCGCATGAATTTCTTATGCGCGGATGGACCGCCACATGCCCGACGATGGACCGACCTAGGAGAAAGGCTGTACTTTCCTAATCGTAACAGGTTTTGTAGGTTGCTCTTTTTAAAAGTTTTGTTTTTGAACATTGTCGAATAATAACTTGAACATATGGCATTCTTTGGTAGGCAAGGAGGTAACAAATTTAAAGAAGATATTTAAATGTTTCTTTATTTTAACTAAACAACGGCACAACGGTTCCACTCACCAATAAACTCATGTAGAATTTTCACTTCCCCAATTACTGACGCTTGAAAATATGTTTGTTGAGAGTTTCCTCAACCACCATCAATTATGTTGCGTTTGCAATCTGTTGCTTGTTAAATGTTTAAAAGCTAGCTACAAATAATGGGACTCGTTATGTTTGTATTCTGGAGCCACCCTTCCCGATGTGAGCTTTTCCTATCAGCAACACCACCCGGGCCCGCACGTGTTCTTCCCATTTCCTATGTTCCATTTCCTCCATACCTAACACCTCACACACACACATACACATACACACGCACACACTAACCTCAGAAACTATGCGTCTGGTGTTGTAGTGCGCCGCCGTTGCCGGAAACCGTGGTGAAATCACTTTCGAAAATATGAAAATTGCGCCACGAAAACAAGTGCACCGTAACAACATGCTGTGGCATTACGGCGCACGCATGCAATCGAGCGAGGTATTTGGTTTAGTACCCGTTTTTTTATTTCTTTTCGTAGTGCTCGTATGGTGAACCCAACGCGCATATTCGTCGGGCAATTCGAATGGACACGGTAAAACGGGCTTGCGCATTCGTCGTCCAAGGTACTTGGGCAAAGGCACCACACTGCTGCAGCGATATTGATGCTTCCAATTGGACCACGCACGTATTTTTTCCTCATCCTAGCTAGCACCGTAGGGCCTGCACGGATTAACAGTCCAGTCCACTTTTTCGACGGCTAGTGCAATGAGTTGCATTTATTTTATTTACTTTTTTTTTATAAATAGGATCATTCGCTGTCATGGCTTGCCTTCTTTACTGATCTCGCGTCAAGCTTCCGCCTTGACGACATCGTTCAACAGTTCGGTAAATAAAGGCTGATAGTAGGAAGTCCATCAAAACATCAATATCTCCCGATTGCATTGAAACGACGTTGGTATTGTTCTGGAAAACCTCTGCAGAATCATACTCAACTATGACAAGTTTAAGTCGCATTACACCGCGTCTCTGTAAAGTAAAACAAACAAGAAACAAATACTTCAAGAAAAAACAACAACAACAACATGGACAATAGATCAGTTACTTTGATTCTGCTGCGCGCTAGTCGGGATTAAAAGTCGGCGTTTATGCGCATTTTAAACAAAAAGAAACCTCCGGCAAAGGAGTTGCATGGTGTATGATAGTCAGATAAAGATCGCACGAGTTTATGAACTTTTTGTTCACTTGTTATTTTTAATATTCATAAATAACCATGGAATTTCTGAAAATCAATTTCCGAGCAGAGTAGCAATAATATGAATAAATTCAGAAAATTAACGAAGAATGATTCATTTTTTTGTATAACCGCCATGTTGCTACTAATGCATTAACTGGAGTAAAGCAACAACAAAAAATTGATAAGAAACTACAAGAAATATTCCAAAGTGACAAACAGATAGCTTTGGTTTGAAGGCTTGAAGGCAGTGTCAGTTATTGAAGATGTCTGCTCTCCTCCTCTCCTCCCAGTGGTGCAGTGGGCGATGCATGTGATAAGACGAAGCTGCAACTGGGATGTGGTGCGGCGGTGCACTGCGTATCGTAATCATCTCGTCGTCCGCTTACGCACGTGCGTAACATCGAACTGCGCCGCGACAGCGTGTGACAGTTGCTGTCAGTTCAGTGAAACGTAAGCGAACGACATAATCCTGCCTTATCGGGAGGACCCAACCTTCTCGGTGGCCCTCGGGAGATTAAATAATATTTAAATCGTCCCTCAACCGTTTGTTTGCGCAGCTAATCTCACTGCCGCACAAGGGTCAATCAATTAGCGCCCTACGGACAAATATGTGTTTGCATGCTGAGGACGGTTTGCTTCGGGCCTTCGGTGGAACATGGGCTGTTGACAGGCTGAGTAGCCTCGCCGGTGGAAGTTTTAAATTTAGACCCAAAGGGTCAGAAAGAGGGGGGAATTGTGGTGAAATTGATAAATACGACCTTGTTTACGTGATCGCATTGCTGTGATTGAAGTTGTTTTTCTCCCAACGCAACGGTGAACATCCTTGAAGCTGGATGATACTTGTGTACTAACGACTAATGCCTCACAGTTTGTAATCTTTTCTTTAAGACACTTTCACACTTAACAAATCAATTGCGTAACACCAGCCTGGATGGATTGAGCTGAAACGCTTCCGCTGCCAACAAAATAAACATGCTAGAGCAACTCTGCTTATTTGCTTATCATTTCCATTTCCCAAACGCGAGCCCTTTTAACAACTTACCGATCTCAGCCGACGATCATTCACTGAAGATCGGCTGATAGGTTGATGAAACAACTTCCGGTCTGTTCGATTGGGTTTTCTCCTGTTCGACACTTACACACGCACACACTACCCTTCACGTTCCGTGTACTGATGGGACCGGAAATATTTTCTCTCCGGCTTTTTTCCTAAAACTATTATTTATATTTACTACACTATCTCTCTTCCACTTCTAAGTACACCCACTTTATCGCGGGATAAACCGCAAACTAGCTCGTGGGCTTGGATGCCCGTCACGCGTCAATAATGTATACGATCACTACCACGATTGCGCGCGCCTACTAAAAGAGAACATAAACAATGGTCAACAAAAACAATAACAACGCAAACAAACCCTACACATACATTCGCACACTCAATGGTCGATGGTGGATTCAAGCGATACTACAAATCGCTCGGGGATGACACTTTCGGTGAGCCCATTCGACGAACGCCACTTTCATTCACTCGATTGCGCCGGAGATGATTTCCCGACTTCGCGGGTAGCGCGCCGCTGCACTTTCTTTTCTTATTTCATATGTTATAGACTTTGCTTTGCTTCCTTTTCCGACCGCCTTAATGCTTTTTTGCTTCCACCACTTCGATTGATTTCTTATGCGCGCTTAAGGATAGGATTTTCTTCTCTATCATATTCTCCCTTGTTTCCTTTCTCTCCTGTTACTTCGTCGCCTTCACTCTTAACCAGAAGGTCCGCTTTGTGGGTTTTTACACCATCAAACGCTTGTCGCTCGATCGCTGATAACACACGGCAAACGCGGCTCGAATCGAAGTGACACGACGGTACTTAACCGGATCGAACGAACGATTGCTACTAAGCGGGGATCGCGATCGCAATGCCACTAACAATGGCTTTCACGAGAAGATGTACTGTGTTTTCAGTAGTAGCCAAGCCTAGCGAGAGCCCCCGAAGTGGACCGTGTAAACGGCAGCGGTTAGCAACCGGCACGGACGACGGGCTGCTGATAGCAATCCGTACTGAAGCGCATCATCGTTGAGCACGGAGGCACGGACCACGGAGACAGACAGAAAGGATGGCCCTTTTGAAGTGCAAAGCAGAACAAATCATAAACGGCGCACAAGCACACAGCGAATCACGCACTACGAGAGTTGCCCCGGGTCCAGTCTAAACCTTTCCGAACGAACGAACGATTCACGACACGGGCACGAGATGCGAGATGGAACCGACCCTGTGGAACGTTTCCCGAACACTGACCCACTCCCGCCAAGCAGTGTAGGTACACGGTTGGAGCGTCTGGCTGGAGAATAGCTTACAACAATGGATTACGTCTCCCGTCGCAGGCTGCCTGTTTGACGGCTGACGATCACCACACGGTCAACGTTGGACACCGTCTCGGCCGGGGCTCGGCACAACGCGAGCAGCTTCCTATTCAACCAATTTACTAGAGCACATCAAGCTCGCACACAAACATTCCATTCGTTGCTCGCTCTGCTAACTAGAACTTGGAACCGAGTTTTGGAACCGTCGATGGCTGTCCATAGATTGAACTAAGCTTTTTCGTTTTATTCTCGCACCGAACATGCACAACACCACGCACCGGCTCCGATGGAATGCATCTGCTTGTCGACTAATTACTGGCCCCGTGGCTCGAGGAAGCAGGAAGATGGCTCGGGAGACGATTCCAATTGTTTGTTGTGGCTGGCGTTAGACGTTGATTAGAAGTACGGAGCTTAAAAAAATAAAACACGCCCAACAAAGGGTTCCAGCTTTGAGGTACGCTCGGCTCCACCACCTTCCACACTATACTCTTTGCCCCTTAAACGTACTTCGTCGCGGGAAAGGGAACCTTTGTGGGGGATTTCGTGGGGATTAGGGTTTTTTTCTAGTCAGACTTGTCTTTAATCGATTCTCTCACAGTGTACACGAGATGTGCACATCCATTGTTTTACGTTTGGCCAACACTGAGGAATGCCCATGGATCGTGTATGAAGTTCTAAACCGCCTCACATGGTTTAAGGCACGGTCGAACACACTGCTAAACACGTTCCAAGCCGGTCACGGAGAGATAACCTCTAAAGCAGAAGTTCCTAAAGCTGACTCACTCTTCCGCCTGCGCTTGGGTCGGAGACCTAGTGACGGCCGGAAGAATGTTCACGGTTCTGAAACGAAAGTGAAATGAAAGAAACGGTGGAGGTAAGTGTCGTGTCACGACAAAACATTTTTAATTGGCTAACGTCGTTCTCATGTATGTAAAGTGTCTATTTTAAGACCCCGCTATTTGCTTGCTCGACACTGGTTTAATTATACTGGTTAATGTGGGAAAATAGAACATCCACTGGACGACAGTGTAAATGTTACTCTTTCATGTATGAAAATGAGAACATCGGCAACGTCACTTACCTTATCTATCGTGACATTCAAATAGATAGTGCCCCACATAGATCGGTGTCAAAGTTAAAGCGTAGAGAAAGTTTCAAACAGAACAACTCAAACTGCCAAACCAGGTAGTATTTTTTTAAAGCCGTTACCAACACTAAACCCGTACGTCTAAATAGGTTATGAATGGCAAACATTGTCGGAGCAACGGAACGGATTCGACAAACTGATGTTTCGGCGGTAAGTTGCTCACCGTGCCGATGCAAATGCATGGATAAGTCACCTTTTAGTTTCATTAACATTATTTAGCATCAAAATGGGCACCATTCGACGCTAACTTGATTCACAGGTACATAAAACAACACTTTGTCCACATTAGATGAGTCAACAGAGTGCGGTAATGAAATGCATCGGATAGCATAGAAGCCGCATTAATGGAAACCTTTATTATTTGGCCTAATATATTCTAAAACAAAACTAGATTAAACTTATAACTAATACTACTCGTAGGACAAATTAATATCGCTCCGATATGTGTTACGGATCTAAGGGTGAACTCAAAACTTAACGTAACCTATGTCGTGGCCAACGCAAATATGCCGTTCACCTGTCCAGTTTCAAGAACCTTGTATCTGATTTCACATCCATCGTACGGTAATGCTTGTACAAGCCGTAAGCTAGACTATCAAAATCAATTTGGTTCGTCAGCCGTGAAACAAGAGAGCACCATGTAAGCTCTACTCCATTTAATCAACTCATTCAAATTGAAAACTAATGAGTGCGAGTATCACACTTTCGGTTCGTGCTTCAAACATTAAAAAGTGTTATGTCGGAAAGACTATTGGCAAAAACACCCGTTTCCCTAGAAGCAGTTTTTCTTCATTTAACAACAGCATACAATACGTAAGTTGTTACTGAACGCCCGAAATCCTCCGTGGGAGCCGCACACTAGCCGGAAAACTAGCCATCGGGAAAACCCCCTTACGTGTGTAGCTGGCACAAAAAAAAAACGCAGCAAGCTTTCCGTCATGTCTGTGCGCAAAAAAAACATAATCCGTCCCGTCCTGCGAAATCGAAAGTACGGCAAATATTGAATGTCGCTTCCGCTTGTGAAAAGAAACACCGAAAGGCAAAGGCACTTCCCGTTGCGTCAGGCAGCCTTTCCCCCAGCCCCCCGCTAGCGAAGGCGGCCATCTGGACAGAGGTAAGGTAAAAAAGTAATCTTCAAAGCACGCCGGGTAACCCTCTTTGCGATGCTGGTTTTTTTTGCAACCCCAAACTGGCAAGGGGGGTGCACTTTCGTGCCATTTCTTCGTGTACGAGTTTTGCTACCTTTTTTCAGCTTTACAACGTGATCGTTTTCACGTCTCCAACGGTGAGAAGAAGGTGCATCCATTAATCCAACCTGCACCTGAAAGGGGTGAATTGTTGCAAATTGCAATTATCTCCGGCGGATGCCGGACGGGCTCGGTGGAGGGAACAGGGGATGGGCGGTAGCGTGCCACAAAAGCCGCGAAAACATACCCAAACACGGCCGAAGGCTGAAAGTGCTACCGTGACGGGTGCGAAAAGCCGCCAGCCAGTACATCACCTACCTTGGCAGACCACGGTGACGTTAATGTTTTTCATGGCGGTTCGTCGATGACGATAATAATGATGCAGCGTTGTTACGAAAAACCTATCGCGGAAATAATCGTTCGCACTACCGTTCTCCGGTGGCAATCGGACGGGGTGCAACGCTGTGACCGCAATAACCCCACGAAAACACAACAATGGCCACACCATCACCCCGGAGATGATGGGAGAAATGGAAAGAGTATTCGGTAAGAGGGTGATTTTTGATCGTCGATGCGCTTTGCATCACCCGCCTCGAGCAGCGGGGGGTGACTTATGATTTTTCACCTCTTCTATAACTCTCTTTAATTACGGGGTTCGATCTAAGGATGTTTAATCCAATATCCACCGAACGCAGATGTAAGAGAGCTCCAGCTGATATTGGGGTTAAAACGTTTTAGCACGACGTGTTACCACACTTCGATCGATCGATGAGAAACAAAAACTAATTGGTGTAGAAGGTTCAAACCTTAGACCCAGAGCGGAGTAGCTCCACCGTGGCGATCCTCCAATTCGCGGTGTTACGTTAATAAATTAAACCTTTGCGCTCCCTTTCGAACCAAAGACATACGGAAACACAATAACACCACCCTTACTTTGGCCAGGTAGAGGTAGAATTGGTGGTCTCTCCTCGCCCACCTTCCATTGTGCCCTGTTTTTTTTTTGCCTTAATTACGGATATGAACGATCGGTACCGGAGGATACTACCGGCACGGCGACACGTAATGCGTGCGTTTGACTACGTACCAAAGACGCCGAGACCATTGAGCATGCAGTGGAATTTGGTTTCGGAATTGCACCGCACGCCCGTAATGAAATGTTCGCCGAAAAGTTCGCCACGATCGAAATTGGATTAGATAACGAGTGACAGTGTGTTGGGGTTGTGTGCGCCGAACGTGAACGTTGATGGACGGGGTTTTGCTTCCGTGTTGAACTACCAGTTCGAGTCGCCTCGAATTTGTATGCTGATTTAAACAGAGGAAAAAAATGTAACAACCACGTAAGAAATTCGATTCGAAGTGTTTTAAAAGTTAGGTTATCTTCAAACGAAAAATAGATTCGTTATGAAATGTTGGAATGAATACGATTAGTCCTGTGCTTGTCTTCTCTTGTAAACCGCATTAAGATTGCATCTCACACACACACACACACACACATTATCAAGTAAACTTCAAGTCATTTCATTTTCCTTACACCAGTTTTCGCGCAAAGCAGCGTGGTTTGAATTTCAGGTGCTTCGAACGGTCATTTTCTTACGAACAAAATCGAAGTCGTTCAACCCAACACTCCTAATCGCCCTCTACCGATCCGCAGAATGGCCTCACCGCACCTCCGGCACTATCACCATTACCGTGCCGATCATTCATCACCTCGTGGGTCGCTATTGCACCACTTCCGACGTTCACGTCTGATGGAAAACGGTAAGAAAAAAAAAACCGGCACCGACGGAACGAGCTCCAATCTGGCACCAGGTGAAACGGGGCGCATAAGTCATGTAATTATGATTGCGATAGGCGAAGAAAAAAAACGAACTGCACCCCGTTCGGATCGGTCTCTTCGCCAGTTGGAGCGCCAATTGCTGCCGATTAGCGATAACATCGATTGTTGCCATTTGGCACTATTTTACCCGGGCGTTTTTTCCACATTTGTTTTCATTGCTTTCCCAAGCGCCATCAACAGCCACCAAACACGTCCACAAACACACGTAAGCTAGCGGTTTGCAAAGGGCAATATCGCTGCAGTGGCGATGCTGTTAAGTTGCAAATTGTTCAACTCCTTCCGATAGCAGCATGGAAAAAACAAATAAAAATGGGCGAAAAAATGGCCGCCTGGCAGGGCCACAAAAAGGAGGGTTTGATAAGCAAGACGAAGACACAGTACACAACTCAAAACCTCGGCTATTATAGCCTACCGCCTCGTGGATGGTTGTGGCGTGGAACCCACCGGTCGGTATTTAGGGCCGGTTGGTCGGTGTGAAATTAGAAAGTGTTTTCTAACCATCCCAAAACCGGCTGCCGTGTCAGAGGTGCGCTCTTGTGGGTCCGCATCGCGTGGATGGCCAGTAGAAACACCGATTAGCGCCGAATGGTCGCTGCACGTCGTACCACCAAGACGGGGGCCGTGTTTGTAAACGTAAACTGCTTCTGGCTGATGGAGTGTTTGGTACTTCTTTCCTTACAAACGACCAGAACTTTATCGAGCGCCAGATATACTACACAGGACGCAATTGAAGATCCCATCTGCTGGCGAGTGGGAGCCCATTTCTCCATCCAAACAAAATGTGGGCGCCATTTCTGGAATTGAATGACGGGAATGGGGAAGAAAGCCGTCACATTACCCGGGCATTCCGACGATGCGCCACGAGTGTCGCGAAGCATAATTCTGCCTCGTGCGGTAGTGTGTGGGGAAGTTTTCAAGGTGTCCGTGTGCCGCGTGGGTTGTGTTTGCGACTCACCATCCTACAGACATATCGGCCGCTAAGGTTCGAGCACGGCCGACAACGTAACGGGTTTCTGATTTCGAAGTCTGGTTCCATTTTGAATGCCATGATGTTGTTTTTTTCATCATCTCTCATCCTCTATCTATTCTATACTCTCGGCCTCTTCTAAACATTATGCGATCCCCTGTCCCAGGTGCGGCAAGACGCTAGCTATGTTTGGGGGGGTAAGGGGCTGAAGAAGCCCATAACTTCTTGAAAGCAAAAAAAAACATACTAGCTTCTAGACCAGCGCTTCTCATCCTTTGCGACGTCCGCAACCATTGTTGTTTAGTTTGTGAAATGCGTTTCCAAATTAAAATGAAATTGTAACGCATTTTAGTTCCACAAAATATTTTTTTTGTGACGAATTTTGGCACTATATTGAATATTATCTTATCAAATATATTTTGAGAATATCTTATTTATGAAGCAGAAATATACCTTAATTAAGAAGCTCTGGCTGAGCTAATTTAACCATTTTCTTAATGCTTCTTAAGAGATTAAGTGACATTATGATAAACACGAATTCAAGGGAGTTTGAGTAAATAACTCTACGGAACGTAGTTTCAGAATCAATACTTATTCGCTATCACAAGGAAGACCATAAGATAAACGTTTCGTTATCAACAAATCTGACAAATGTGCGTTCGTCTCGATGAAGTACGAATGCGTATTTTTAAACAATAAACTTTACGTACACTCTGTATGACCCGAAGGTCGCAACAATTCAAGCGTTTATGAGTTTGTTAGCTCCACATCTTTTTGTTTTTTTTTTGCCGTAAAGAGTACATTCAATGCTTTACCCTACAGCATGGGATCGTGCTGGTAGTTTATGCACTTTGACCAAGTCTATTTTCATAATGAGCTCTGACGTTTTTGTTTTTATTTTTTTGTGATGCAATTTACAACTCTCCCTGATCGAGTCAATCGACGGCCCACTTTAGTAAATGTCGAATGTTAATCTGCCTAGTGGAGCCGGTATGGCACCACCTGGAACAGCAAGCACATTACAAAACTATGCAATAAAACAGTGCGGCACTTGAATGCATTGTCGAGTGCGCGCCATGACGTCAAGTGGCTTTTGGCTTGTAAATTATTCTTGCCCGAACGCCATACTACAATCACGGGCTCTCAAATATGCTTATGTGGCTCACTGTGGGGGGCTGAGGATAATGCTTCCATTATCCCGACAACCAGTTGGTAGGTATCTGGATGTGATAAACGAGCTCGATGGGCATTAAAAATTGGTGATCGAGTGAACACTATGTCCGTCCTGTTCTGTACGATGCGGGGCATCGTGTGGGGCGAGGGTAGCCGGAAAGTTGTCGAAATGTCAACTCGTCCTTCGCACGCTGCTCCACTCAATTATCACCGTGCGGGGCCGGCTTTAATTGGAACATTTCTCGGCGGTGGTTTTCCTTCGAGTGCCGTTCTCTTTTTTTTTATCAACTGATTCGCACTCGAGCGCGCACCCAGGACCTAACCGATTTCCTGTCTTGCGCTATTGTTTCGCCGAAGATCAGCTCAGTGACATGAACATCCGCTACCGCCGGTCCGGGCCGGAAAACGCAACCGACCTCAATCCATTTTGTTCGAGCTCCTGAGCGAACAAACCGAGGAAGGGTGGTGGAGACAAAGTCGATGACGTTAATTACGTACTGCAGCCTGATCAAACTTAGTGCCCATTTTTACTCGATCGTTTCATGATCGGATTTTTTAACTGTCTGTGGAGCGCATGGAAAGTGAGCTTCGATGGATGAGTCCTTGAGCGCCGGAGCTGCGTTTACGAAAGGAAGGCGCAAACGAGAGTCGGGCCCGACCGCGGAGAGGACCTTACCGCCGCACATATACACACACTTGATCGACGATCGACTGAAACCGATCACTCGCCCAGACCTCCGTTCCTCCCACCCGTAAGACGAGTGCTTTAATTGGACACGGACAGCGAAACCTCGAGTGCGCCGTAAAAAGACACACCATACTTCGAGAAGGCTCTCCGGATCGGACTCCCTGGCTCGGCCCGCATCGTAGGGGTTTGTCTGTTTTTCTGTCCTCCGCGCTGATAATGCACAAATCAACAAGTAAAGTAAAATACCACTTGCTATCTCCCCTTGTCAAGCCTACGCACGAGGGGTTCTCTTTTCTCTGTCAATGAGTTTATTTTCTTCACCAAACGGATGGACGCATGGATCATCATAAGACTGCGGTTATCAATCACCTCACTAGTTCACGTCTTTGATGCGACATCGTCCATGAAGTGTTCGGTTCGTCACAAAACGCGTCACCTGCTGAGTCATGGTGGATAGTTAATTTAACTTTCAACTTGATAATGGATTATTAGAATTTAATATGTTGATCTTTGAGAAAAACTTTTTTCCGACTCGAGAGTAGAAACACTGAAAAATGTCCTCGCTAACTTAAACAAACGTAGGTACACACTCTCGCCGCCTTGTTTGCCTTACGCGAGGTTGTGGGCACGCACTCGCGCACAGTTCTCATCACCCCACAGGTGCTGCAGTTTGCTGCATCGCACGCACAGTGCACCACCCGATGCGGAGAAGGCCAACCGCCCCTTCGGAATTCTCGAACGCCATCGCTCGCCATGCATTTCACCCCTTCCCTCGGTGCGTTGGCAGCACGCGACGATCGCATCGATGATAATCGATTACAAAGCCCCGGTTACGGAATAGGGCCGCAGTTCTGGTACGATCAAACATCTGGTTCGATCGCTACCGATAGCCGCCCGGTTGCGCACGTCGATCGATAGGCCAAACGTCGCAACTTTCTACGCGAAAGCATCGTGTGGCGATCGCGAATCTCGCGTGCCGAAAGCACTCGTAGCCAGCTCAAACACGAACCTGGCCCCCATCTCGCATACCACCGCACCGTGATACTTTTCGCGATGAATGGAAATTTACCTACTTCCCCGTAGCCAGGACGGGCGCTTGCTACCTTTCGATAGGGCTTATACACACAAACACACACATACACACATACACACATAGTTGATGGTTTTAAACGATAGTAACATGGCTGGCGAACGTGAAACTTACATCGGAGAAACTGGAGGCACGTTTCGGTCGCTGAAGGAAGAAAGGTTCCGAATGATCGATCGATCAGTCATCGAAACATAAACAACGAAGTCGTTCTTGGTCTTTGAAGCTCTCGCAAGCGAACCGCTGTGGATGCTGTGGATGCCCAAAACAACAACAAACACACACTTCAAAAGGGGCCACCCTTAGCAGGCTGCAGGCATCGAATCGATCGACGTCATCGACGTCGCGCCGTGCCACAATCGCACGCGAATTTTCAAAACATAAACACTCCACATACACACGGGCGGCGGACGGTGCAGGTTTCGAGGGCAGCTGTGCGACGGGGTAAAACCACACCGCCACTATCTACCAACGGCAGCACAACAATCCTCACTCACGGAGCAAACGGAGATCGTGGCTGTCTCCGAAGGAAGAAGGGTAGCAAAAAACCACTACACGACGATCGGACGCGCGGCGAAAAATGTTAATCCACCGATGGTTTGCCGTACACTGAGCCAGGCTCGTCGGGCGCATAATGATGTTGTGCCAGCACGCGCAGTGGCCCACGAAAAGCGACGAGAGAGCCCGCATCGATCGTGGCGGTACCACTTCCACTGTACCCTCGCGAGAGCCCACCCGATCGCGAGCTCTGATGTTGGCCAGCATATACCAAACTGCGTCGTGTTGCGGTGGCCCCAACTCTCGGGAGATGAATGGAAGAGTCGCGACCGTGCGCGCACGTTGCATGCACACCGAAAAGCCGCAAGATGAACGCACGATCGCCGTGAGGGTCGGAGTGGGGGAAAAGGAGACGTTGAAGAAAGCACGCGTGAAACGCACAAACACACCGTTACAGAGAGGGAGAGAGCAAGAGGGGACGATAGAAAGCGCTCTGCCCTAAGCAATCGTTCGATTTTGGGCGATACTATAGAGAGAAAGAGCAACCGAAAGAAAGGGACAACAGGTTGGTGCGAAAGAGAACGCGTGAGACGGTCGTGAAAGGCATCTGAGAAACGAACATTCTTCACCCGGCCAGCGTCGTTTGCCCAAAATCACTGCTTTACCCATTCCCATAGTTCATTGTGGAGCCCGTGAATGGTCAACCGACACCGAAAGGCACAAAACCAGCGACAAAAATGGCAGAAAAATCTCCAAAACCGCGCTCGCGAAGCGATGCAGAACTGCAGCAACCAACAAAGAACTTGCGTGCCGCGATGAGACCGAAGTTTTTAAGCGACGAACCCCTCGATGTGGAAGCTAACGCCAGGGTCGCAGAAAGCTCGCACGGAAAAAAAGGCAGAAGGATAGCTGTTGTTACCGTACTGGTTACCTGCTGCAGTACAATCTTTTCGGCGCGACACACAGACGTGAGGACGTGGCCGGCGAAGAGAGCAGCCTTTACTGAGGCACGCGGAGAAGGACGCCCATGAAAGAAGCAATTTACGACGCAGCCGTGAGGACGACGAGC
The DNA here is from genome assembly GCF_943734765.1 of Anopheles ziemanni. Taxonomy (NCBI): domain Eukaryota; kingdom Metazoa; phylum Arthropoda; class Insecta; order Diptera; family Culicidae; genus Anopheles; species Anopheles ziemanni. The sequence continues at coordinate 23,210,333 of NC_080706.1, read as the reverse complement.
AGAGAAATTAAAGCAACAAAAAGCCCTTTGTTACGGAACGCAGCAGAAAGCAAGAAAATGAGTAAAAAATGAATGGTTAAATTACCTTGTCCTTGTGAAGATGAAAATTCCTACCGTGTCTTTCATTTGGGCCATATTATTCACCTCAAACTACACTTTTACTTTAAAAACCTTTGCATGATATTTTACTTTTAAAAACCTTTGCATGATACTTCGGAATGTTCGTGCAAAGATTACGGTTCTTTGCAACTCAAGCGTCACAGTGGACACGTTGTTGGTAAAGTTCACTCTATTCTTTCTTCCAAGTGCCGTAATATATGAAAAATCTTGTTAAAAAGAATCCATTTTATTACCATACAGGATCATACTTGCAGGTACCGATATTATGAAGCTCAGGCGATTGGATTCGCAACACGTTTTAACAGCAAGGCCTGGTCCGCTCCGAGTTTGCCGTGGGAAAACAAACAAATATTTCGACTCAAATATATAGCTATATTTGCAACGGATGTGCGAAGCTGTGCCAAGGTGAGCGACGTGCGATCTCCTTCCATTGTGTGCCACACAATATTGCTGTACTGCGCTGTCGGGACGGGATCGTCTTCAGCGTATGGAAATTGCGTCCTAGGGAATTCCCCAGTTTACGGTGAAAGTGAAACACTTTATCGCAGAGAGATTCAGTGATGTATTTTGGTATTTTTTTTTTCGAAATGATGTCGTTTAATTACCGTATACCTAGGATAAACGTCAACTCTTGCTTTGCCTTCTGCAACTGTGATACATAAGTCACTGTTTAATGTAAATAAATTAAAATGGTCGCGGTGAGGTAGTAGCTGTAGTTTTTTTTTAGTAAAACAAATTCTACACTTTCAGTCTAAGTACGGAAAATCAGCGGACAACTATTCAGTATACTTGATCGAAGTGTATCTTTAGCGTACTATCACAGTTCCAATTCACAGCTGATTAACTAAAATAACAGCAGTTGAAACCTCGCATGAATGACCGAACCGAACCTGGTTCGGTCAAACAGTCGGTTTGCAGACACATAGAAACGAATATAGGACGCCGGTTAAGACATTAAATGTTAGTTCTTTCTTGTGTTTTATGTCAAACGTGAAGAACGGTGAAGACCAGCCTCTCGTGTTTCTCCTTTTGGGGTCGTAAAAGCCGCCACGATATGTTTACGATCCAAAGATGCAACGTCTAGTACTTTCCATTGTGACGTTCTAACACCGGTAGTATTTACTCGCTATGCTATGCACACAAGTTCCATTCATTTGTGGCGAGTCGCGGAAACACCTGCTTGGCCTGCTGAATACAATTTTTCAGTCGGACTAGATGATCTACATCCATGTTCGCCACTTGGAAGACACTCAATCAGTTTCATAATGTTTAAAATATCACACCAATGCTCTTGTAGTCTTCCGAATGAGTCGTACGAAGCAAAGAAGCGTACTGATCGCGTACCGAATGTCTTACCCATTTGGTCGTAGTAAAGCCGCAGAAAACATGTTTTCCGAACCGAATAATGCCCGGTCGGCCGTACATCCAAGCTCCTTAGTGCTGGTTGGTCGCCAAACATCCGCTGTTTTCGGTATGTTATACCGAAGGCTCATTGCACCGGAACCTGGGACGAAGTGTAAAAAAAACCTTGGGGAACAAATGAGATGGCGAAACGCACAAATCCGACCCGCTAAGGCGATCACACAAAATACTTACCCGGCAAAATCGGCTTACACTTAAACAACGGAGCGGAACAGTTCAGTGCACAATTTTTGCACATGTATGTTCACTCCACACGACGCAACGGCGAATAAGAACCTCTCACCAGCGGCGTGCGAACGTTTATGAAGTTAACATTTTTCGCGGATTAGGTCACCCAGCGCCGACTTCCGTTACGTCTGCTAGGCATCTCGATAACCACTCCGGCGAAAGGTGACGCAGCTTAATGCGATAAGGCTGCAATGGAAAGGACGGTGTAGGAAGAGGGAGTGATATTCCAGTGCTTAAAAATGTAACGGATAGTCTTCTTATTGAAACCTCCTGTTATCTAAACTTTATTGAATTGAAATTAGGCACGATAGTGTTGACTTTTATCAAAACAGATTTTCTAAATACAATTTGAATATTTAACTACCAGATATTCACATTGCATTACATTGCATTATATTCAACAACTTGTTAAGTTGCATATCGAGAGTATAAACTCTACAAGAAATTGGCTCAAATTGACAAAAATAAAGGTATAATAATAGAATCCAAACCAATGACCTTTATGGTGGATGCATCCAAAAACCAACACCCAACTCGAAAGAACATAACCTAAAAGTAGTACTGCCAATACGTTGTCTAGTCAAAAAGGTCAATGTTTCCATACATGCTGCATATAGACCTGCAGTGGATCAGCGTATCCAACCGGGTCTAATTAGCGACAAATTATATTAAACATGCTTTAGAAGCTCATTAGCGAAAGCAAAACTATCACTTCCCGTTACAGCGCAGCCATGTGACACACCCAGTAACCCGATCCGCACGTTTATATATCGGGATGAAACTTGAAACCCGTGGCGTAGTCCAGTGGCAATGCTCCCTACTGCACTGGCAGCAATACATTTCCTGCTCGCATGAGCCCCCCATCTCCAATACCGGAAAAAGACGACCGTTAACGGGGACTTCGACAACGTAGTGCTCTCGTAACATTAACCTGCAGAACAAAAAGTACATTTATGCAAGCTTCGAAGTCACAGTTAATTCGATTAGTAATTTGGTATACAATAAATATCTGGAGCACTTCTGTGGTCAAGCCAAGTCAGAGACGTGACTTCAGTGAAAGCAGTTCTCAGCAGGCAGCACTGAGTAACAATTTGTGTGTGTCCGGTATATCGTTTGGATACTCTTCAAAAAGAGCGAGCTGGATTAAACAAGGATATCTACTATCTAACAGGATCGCTAGTTTTTCAAGTAGTACCAAGTAACACGGACAGTGACCACCGGCAGGATGCCTTACTATGGCCCTATGCAGCAGCCCGGCCTTTGGGGGCAGCCGATCTCCAATCTGACCGTCGTGGATAAAGTACCTCCGGAGATTCTGCATCTGGTCGATCCCCACTGGTACCAGTTTCCACCAATGAACCCGTTGTGGCACTCGATCATCGGATTTGTAATCTTTGTGCTCGGTGTGATCTCGATCATCGGCAACGGTATGGTAATCTACATATTCTCCACGGCTAAATCGCTGCGCACTCCATCGAATCTGTTCGTTGTCAATTTGGCCATGTCGGACTTCCTGATGATGGGCACGAACGCATTCACCATGGTGTACAATTGCTGGTTTGAGACGTGGTCCCTGGGAGTACTGATGTGCGATCTGTACGCTTTCACCGGTTCGCTCTTCGGATGTTGCTCCATTTGGACGATGACGATGATCGCGCTAGACCGGTACAATGTGATCGTGAAGGGTCTGTCAGGAAAACCGCTTACCAACACTGGAGCAATACTGCGTATCCTGGTTTGCTGGCTGATCGGTGTATTTTGGGGTATCCTTCCGATGTTGGGCTGGAACCGGTACGTGCCCGAGGGAAACATGACAGCCTGTGGTACCGATTACCTAACCGAAGATTGGTTCCATAAGTCCTACATTTTGGCATACTCCTTCTTCGTTTATTATATACCACTGTTCACCATCATCTATGCGTATGTTTACATTATTAAGGTAAACCCTTTGCTATTTCCGATTCAACTACTCCTGGTTCATAGACACTGATTTTATCTGCATATTTCTCTCCTTACGACAGGCGGTCTCGGCCCATGAGAAAAACATGAGAGAGCAGGCCAAGCGCATGAATGTACAATCGCTTCGCTCATCCGATGATGGTAAAAGTGCTGAAATGAAACTGGCAAAAATTGCCCTCGTAACCATCTCCCTGTGGTTTATGGCGTGGACTCCGTATACCATTATCAACTATACGGGCGTGTTTAAGACGGCCAGCATCTCTCCGCTCGCCACCATCTGGGGATCCGTATTCGCGAAGGCCAACGCAGTCTACAATCCGATCGTTTACGGCATCAGCCATCCAAAGTATCGCGCTGCGCTGTACCGGCGGTTCCCGGCATTGGCATGCAACGATGTCCCGGCCGGAGACGAGAAATCGCTCGCCTCCGAGGCATCGGGCATCACTTCAGATGCAAATCCATCAACCTGAATTCTCGATCTGTGGAACGACGGAACCTTGGTGGAAAGAACAATTAATGCTGCATGCCAAACTAAAACTCCCCCATATCTTATATACATTGTTGTATGCAATAAAAGTGATATCAAACATTAATTAACGTGTTAAAAAAATCATATCTAATTCGTCTTCCACGCGACCGCAACAAAACACAAATCTACAGGCAATGGACTTGGGCTCTCAACGCCATCTGACAGGAGGCACTCACTGTCAGCCATCGACTTCACCAACACCACTCGTGTCGAAAACCAAAACAAACCTGCCTCTACACACACTACCTACACTACAGCAGGTTTTGTTTGCGTGTCAAGACGCAGAAAATAAACTTGGCGCACGTACGCAGTAGTTTACATCCATAAGGGAACAACCAATTTTCATTTCTATAAACCTTTTATAAGCAATGTAGCGACATTATAACACATCATAGACGTTGTATACCTGTGACCTGTGGGCGTTCATTGTTTGTGCCGTGTGTGCCGTGCAACCGTATAGTTATTGTCTACGCCACCAAGCACTGGCTGTAGGAACAGTGACTAGATGCGCTGCTAATTAATCGATTTCCGTGGACAGCAATCGATCCCAATGCAGCAAATATAATTCACACAGCATATTACAGTCGACTAAAACACCATCCGTATGCTAGTCCTGCCATAGTATTAGCACCATAGTAAACCTACATACAGGCGAAACCATGGCCGCACTTCCGCCACGTAAAAATCCGACGCCTACCAAAATCTCCAAACAACACCTTACCCCACTGCAAATACTGCTTCAGATGGGGTTTCCCAAGCATAGAGCGTAAGCTACCCTTTTCGCTAGTTAGAGAGATTGAATCATAATCAACACCCGCTTTTTATGTTTTAGAGAAAAGGCACTGGCTGCCACTGGAAACCGCGGTGTACAACTAGCCTCCGACTGGCTCCTGGCCCACGTAAACGACCCCTTCCTAGACGAGTGTGCACCTCGCGAATACATACTGTATGCCTGCCCGACGGGTCCATTCCTGCAGCAGCTTGAAAACTTCTGGGCTCAATCGCGGGAAGCTTGCGGCTGGAATGGGGCGCATAATTTTACACCCCACATAACGCTCGTATCGTTTTTCAAAGCTCCGGACGAATGCGCACCCCAGCTATCCAAAGCGCTGAAGGACCTGATGAATCTGCCAGGTGCCCGCCTGGACCGTCCGATTGCCCTCGAGCCCTACACGAGCCCAAACTTCATGGGCTTTTTCGTTGCCGAAGACGATGCCAACTATCTCAAGCGGCTGGCACTGCAGTACGTGAAGGAAGTGTCCCAGTCAAGTGAGCATCATCTGGGGCGAACCTAACCCTTCTAGCGACCGGCATCAACTGAAACCTTACACTAATACTCGGCGGCTGGTGTTTCATTTGTCTCTCCTTTTCTTTTTCTTACATCTCCTCGACTGTCCAATCTCTGTCCTTCTCCGGGATGCCATTGGGACGTTTAGTAATTAGTGACACGTATGAGCAGCTAGATGCATTGGTTACCTGTTTTCCATGGTGCGGGGGAGTAACTTCGGCACGCTGTATACCACGTAGCAGTCGATGTAAGCAGCTGGTACCGGCCCCGGCCGGACACCAATGCTTTCAGTTTGAGTTTAAATTTTATCACTTTAGTTATGTTAGTATAATTTTATCAACCTATTATAGTGATAGTGACTTTATTTGAATTGTATCATTTATTTGTTTGACCCATTTAATTCAATTGTAAAAAAATATTCTTCCCTTTTCAGCTATCTCCCTGGAACCACACGTTAAGTCCTTACATCTGACATTGGCCTACCAATTTCCGCCGGCACAATTCAACGCGTTGAAATCGTTGGTCGAAAAGCTTGACATATCCTGCACGGATGCCAACTGGGAGCTACGGCTGTATTCTCGAGATCCCCGGCTTGCTTCCAAGCAGGTACACAAAGTGCTTTACCCGCACACGCCTCGCGAAACGGATGAACTAGAGCTGCGCATCGGTGACTACATCTACCTGAATCCGGAAGCTATTCAAGCCTCATCTGACGGGTGGGTGGAGGGTATTTCCTGGCTCACCGGTACTAACGGGTATCTGCCGGAGAACTACACCGAACGGACGGCGGAATCCGACGCCTGGACGATGCATCGTACCGTTCCGTTGTGTGACGCGCGTACCCTCGAGGAGATAACGGACACCGTCGACGGAATGGCACTGGCCGTGTCGCAGAATTTTGCCCTGGTGGAAGGAAATGGCCCTATAGCAGAAGAAATCGGTAAGCTATTGATAATTGTTTCTAGTAAAAAAATGAGTTTGGAATTGGGGAAGCAAATTTAGTACAACTTATTGCCGATTCCGTAAACAGTGTGTGACGCAGAATGCTTACTTCGTATTGAAATTTTGTTCGTATCATCATGATTCAATCACAATCGAACATAAACACTCAAACTCATGCTATTGGTCTCGCAAGAATAAAATACTTCGCGGCAAAGATAAGATAACGCACATTGCATCACATACGAGACGCTAGAAACGTGATAGCTCCACCATGGTACAACAAAAAGCGAATCCAATCCCGACCGTTTGTCTCTTGTTTCAGTATCCCTAGGTCAGAGTGATTTGCAGCACGACCAATCGGCAGACCGGCAAACAACGTCACCGCAAGGCGATACGAAACAGTCGCAATCCGCAACAACGGTCAGTGACGAGCAGCAAGCGAACAGCAACAGCAACGGTGGCAAAATGTTTGGTGCTGCCAAATCGATGGACGATATACCGCTGGAAAAGCTGCACGAGTTGGTAAAGAAGCGTACGACCATGCAGGTGATTCCGGGTGACGGAAGTGATCGGGCAGAATCGACCTCCAACCAGGGTAACCGCAAGGTGTACCTTATGCGCCACGGTGAACGGATCGATTTTACGTTTGGTACCTGGGTACCGTACTGTTTCGATGAAGCAGGCAACTACGTCCGGAAGGACCTCAACATGCCAAAAACATTGCCCGTACGGTAAGTCAGCTTCCCACCCAAAGCGGTTTTACATGTTATTCCTTGGTGAAACCAATCGCGACATCGTGCTTTTTTATATTTTTTTTAGTAAACCCACCCTCTGGCAACGCGATTCACCTCTGACAAACGTGGGCCGTTATCAGGCACGGCTTGTCGGCGAGGGGCTGAAGGATGCCGGCGTCCAGATTGATAAAGTTTACAGCTCACCCTCCTTCCGTTGCATCCAGACGGCCACTTCAGTGCTGGAAGGACTGGGCTTAAAAGCTTCCCTACCCATCCACGTGGAACCGGGGCTTTTCGAGTGGTTGGCGTGGTATCAGGACGGTTTTCCCGAATGGCTTTCGGCAGAGGAGCTGCTCGCTGCAGATTACAATATTGCGACGGACTATGCGCCCCTCACAACGGTCGACAAACTGAAGGAATGTTTTCTCGAAAAGCTCGATGAGTTCTACAACCGCAACTCGGCCATAGCGGAACATATTATTAAAAGCACAGGTAAGTTTTGTAACATTCAGGGCGGTAAAAAAATGTTCATCCAATCACACCAAAATATATTGAACTTTTCCCTCGAACAGATGGAAACATACTGATCGTTGGGCATGCAACCACCCTCGACACCTGTTCGCGCTTTATCGTGGGAGAAAAGCTTCGCTCGACCAGCGAGATGGCCCGAATCATGCAAAAAGTTTCCTACTGCAGTTTGGCAGTAATGGAATCGGAAGGGATAGTATCGGCGGAGGGTGGCGATAGTACCACCGGGAAACCCGTTGGCCGCTGGAAGCTTGCCGTGCCGCCGTGCGATCCGGTGACCCATACCAATAATAATCGATTCGACTACAAAATACTCACCGCTCAGCTTTAAGGGGGGACATTATGCGTTTTGTTGGCTTCAACGTGTAAAACTAACCAACTAGAGCATTATAATATTTATTACCTGCTTCTGGCAACCTTGTGTTACGTACATTCTTGTTACTTACCTTCTTACTATATTGACTACTGATAAAAGAAACCAACTTGTTGACGTGTGTTCAACTCAGCATACCATTTTGAAAAATGAAGTAATATGTTACTAAGGTGTTAAGGTGTCATCAATGTAGTGAAAGTTAAAAAAAACAGTCAAGTCTGCGTTTAAACAATAACAAACTATAACGCTATTGTTTGTTTTTGAAAAAAAATCCTGAAGCTTTCAGAAAAGACAATAATACCGGATTAAAAATGATCTCAAGTGCTCACAGTACGTGCTTCCTAGTACCCAAGTTAGTGTGTTCGCTTGTACTAAGGCCATTTCCCCATTATTACTATACACAACGCTACTGGCAGTTTGCTTAATTTGCTCAAAATATAATGCCTTCAAGTCGATTGTTTGTTTGATTTGCTCAAAATATACTGCCTTCAAGTCGATCAATGTTTGATCAGCGAATGAGCTGTCCACACAAGTGTCTATTACCATGTCATAATATCGTACGATTTGCTAGTTTTATTTGATTTCAAAATCGTCAAAGACTATTACCGAAATTGCATCTTTGAGTATTCTTATATAATCAATTAATCTTCCACTGAACCAAGCGCGCTTAATAGTTTGTATTTTGCATAGGAACAGGATTCGTACAATAATTTATTCAACCGAACGTTAGATGATATTTGCTGTCGAATGCCGGATGGCAAAATACTATGTAAAAACCATCCAACGCTGTAATAAACCACACGCCCTTATCGCCCCGTATGCGTCAGATTCTTGCCCTTGTTCCCAGTAGATGATAAGCGAAGATAAAGGATGCCACAATTGGGTGTAAAGTGCCAGTTGAACGATGAACACTACTACTACTACCATCCGCTGCCATCTGGCGAATGTGTATGTAGTTCCCCGGTGAGTGCTTTTGCGCACGAAACCATTAAAAACCATTCCCAACCATGCGGTTATCTCAACCAACATCCAACCATGGTGTGACTCACGCGTGGTTGGCCTCGTTCTAGAACAAAGAAGAAATGGTTATTACGCATTTGCAAAATAATGCCGTTAGTTAATTTTTTTTCGTCATAGTCCCAGATTTTAGTTAAAAACAAAGTTTGAATTTATTATAAACTGATTTTTATTCACCAATTTAAAAAAATTTGTCTCATGCAAATATGTACGATTAAGTTTTATTCTTTTCAAATTTATTACATCTTTGTAAATACGATCTGTTTCACGGGTATACTACCTGAGAAAAAATTGCATTTAGTGTGCATTTTCTCGGCATTGCTCGTTTAAACCACATCGTAAACAAGTAGGTACAACAAAAATAGACGTGGTTCTAGAATTGCCTATCGAACATCGAGCAAAACAAGAAAATGCTGTCTCATTCGATCTCGTCAAGGATCGTCATCGGATGGCATAAGAACAGTTTTGCATGGTGCAATCCGTATTCCCGATTATGTTAAAACGCATTTATGGTTTGGACCAGTGAAACGCCCCACGTGACGTAATGGAAAAAAACCACCGATGGTTGAGTGTTCGCTGCCATCGCGATGGTTGGTGAGTTCCTTTTGCCAGAAGAAAACCATGTGGTTGTGTGTATGTGATCCCTTCGGATTGCAAATTACGACTCATGGTATGAGTAAAAGGATTTTTATAATTTTTTTATTTTATTTTGCCCTTCAACACGAAACAAAAGTGCATAAGTTATGGGATTGTTTCTTTGTCAGCAGGAAGAAAGCAAGACTTCTTGGATGAACTAAGTTCTTAAATAAAATAGCTATTGGGGTGTATTTGCTTATTTAAAAAACATTTTCTTTAATGATGATGTTATGATTACCTCCCTTTTTAGTGTGTAGTAGCCATCCACCAGAAGCGCATTTTTTACATTTAATAACAAACATCGCGAGAAGCTTGCACTTATGTACACCAGGCTCACAAGGGCAAACGACTGATAACGTTGACTTGTGATGAAGCTACGGATACAGAGCTACAGATCTTGTAGTCTAGAGTATATACCTGGAAATGGCTGTTAACAAGTGGACGTGTGCATACCCGTTTGATCGATGGCTGCTACACATTCCCCAAACAAACTTTGTGTTGAGTGCCCGAGCAAAAAACGATTTCTTTATTTCAATGAAATTGGATTACATTGGAAGCTTCCAGTTAGAATCACATAGTTTATTTTGTTTTTGTTTTTGCAATCCAGCATTGCGCTAAAATGGAAAATACATCGTTGGGGTCTTCAATAGCAGCAAGCTGCCTCCCCCAGCAACCTTCATGGGACACAGTCGGTTGGCTACTTATAGGCTCTTCTCCAAATACTCATCAAACAGATGGAGTGCCAAATCTTGTGCCTTTTCTTTGCCGAGCTCCGATTTGGTTATTTTGTCGAGGGTCTGCACATAGCCGGCAAGATCACGAATCACGCCCGACTGGTATTCGATGATCTTCTCGTCCAGGTAGTGAGCCGTGTCCGGATCGTAGTTGATTTGATTATTACCGGATTTGGTGTGGTGGTCGTGCGAGACTTGCTTATGGAGTTCGTGAGCCTTATCGGCCATGGTCTTCTCGAAGTCCAGAGCGGTTTTTAGCGAGCCCATCTCATCTGCCTCCAATATCTTTTCAAAGGTTTTTGCATTGACCTTCGAATCGCTCAGCTTAACATACGCTCCGCGGCGACTCTCGTACTTGATCAAATCGACCATGTCCTCCCAGGCCTTGTCGCTGATCTTACGGTACAGCTTCTTGAAACCCGGGCGGTCTTGGTCGTACTTGTTGAACGCCGACGACATGAACAGGAACTTGAACGATTTATCTAGCAGTTGATTCGTAAAGCTATTAAGCGCCTTGTCGATCGATGTTTTCTGACGTCCATCGAAGCTGGAGTACTGCGCCGAGCAGCCGGCTGCGTCGCAAAAAAAAACATAGCACAAGGTAAATTACAAGAACAATCTTGTCCATTCATGAGGATGCTATAACTTACCAAAATCGGCTTCGCAATTTCCAATACTTTGCTGCGCAAAGGCGGAAGCCACCAGTGCAAATCCCAGCACGAATACGAAACTCGATTTTTCCATCCCAAACATTATTGTTTTCTTTCGCTATCTGACGCACAGGAATGCTATGGCGCTGTGGTGATGGTTACACAGGAAATAACTAGTATACACGTTTCGTTCTCCTACCGGAAAGAAGTAGATTTTGTGAACCTTCTTGATTCGACAAAAATCTTACAAAATGGTTACAATCGCGAGTTATTCGCTGCTTGATGGCAAATTTTACCAGAACACAAAGCACGATTTACGTCTTACTTCGCCGAATGGTTGACACCGTTATGAATACCATCCAATCCCGTGAAGTGACTTTTGTTGGAATCGGTTTGCATCTGTATGCAACTGAGTGCTTCCAATCTGTACAAGGCGACGCGTTAGTGGTAGTAGGAACGACGTCGTCGCAGCGTAGAGATTGATTATGGATGGTTGTGGATGGATATCAATAGCTACGTGTATCAGGACAAGTGCCATCGTGATCTAGATGCAATGATTAATCAAATCGTCTCCATAAATCTCGGTACGTGCGCAAAACCATCAACCACGCTGTACCATCATGGCAACCATTTTCTCCCATTCTGCCAATCGACACTCATTTAACCGATCTCTGTGTGTGTGAGTGTTGAACCTTCCAATAAATGAACCGACTTCTTTCTTTCGTACAGCATTCGTAGCAAATCACGCATCGAGTGAAGAACGTATCCCGTTCAAGTTCAACGAGTAGACGATTTTCAGTAAGATAAATTGGGAAGAAATTCAATTTTCTCCGTTTGTAACTGTTTAACGTAGAAGTCACCTTCTGTGCCAGTGCGTATAAAGGTTGACTGCTTGCCTGTTCAGTAGTTCAAATCTGTGTTTAACCCGCTTGTCAACCAGTTTCATATCGAGTGAGTGAGCTTGTGCGTGCAATTAGATCGAACCTTCGACTATTTTGTGTTCCCTCTAATAAGTCTTGTTATTCTTTCGTATTAGCTACAATTCCCCGTTTTTCTCTACACCAACAGCCTTCTTTTGTGCATTCGTATCAGCAGTAAGAAATGATGAAATCGATTTTCTTTGGAATCGTCACCCTGATGTTTGCGGTAATCGTCGTGCATCAGGAGTCAGTTTTTGCCGAAAGGATAACTCCAAGTAAGTATGGTTGGGTTTAAACTATGTAGTGTAACTTCCGTCTGTTATTCGTAGCGACGTAAATCCCTTCGCGATGCTGCTAACATTTTCCGAATAATAACGATGCGGCGTTGTATATGTAGGTATTCAACACACGCAAATATTGGCTTGGTGTGAGTTCTTTGTTTTGATTTGGTTCGACGAACCAGTGGCACTCACTCGCGTTGGCACTCATACAGCTGATGCATAAAACAGGCAATTTAAAAAAGGAATCGACAAAAAAATACAGCAAACGATATCCTGCTGTGCGAATGAAAAATGTCAGAAGCATAAATGATTATGCCTTTGGCGAATTCCAACATGATCAAGGGCCTATTGTGCTCTTATTAAGCTTTTTTGCGGCTACCGTATATAAGCAATTTCGATTTTAGGAGATTTCTCGCGTTTGGTATGTATTTCATGTTTCTCACTTCTACTTCTAACCTGCAGCGCAAAACGAATGGCGTTTCGTCAGCTCAAAATGTTTCAAGGATTTGCATAAGCAGATCAACAAGGAGTTCAACGCAGCGATCTTCTACCTGCAGTATGCCGCCTACTTCGCCCAAGAAAAGGTAAATCTGCCTGGATTCGAGAAGTTCTTCTTCAACGCTGCTGCGGAAGAGAGACAGCATGGAATGATGTTGCTCGAGTATGCCCTTATGCGTGGCCAGGATGAGGTTGCGGAAGGCACATTCAAACTGGATTTCGTAAGTTTTTTTGCAATGCATGATTTACCGACAGTCTTATGATTTGTTTCATTCTACACGTTTTAGGATAATATCACTGCTCCCGTAATACCTAGAAACAACTTCGGAGCTGAGGACGCTTTGAAGGCCGCGCTCAAAAAGGAACAAGAGGTGACGCAGAGTATCCGCGAGCTGATCAAAACTTGCGAACAAACTGAAGGCGAAAACGGAAACGAATACCACCTCGTCGATTATCTTACCGGTGAATTCCTCGAGGAACAGCACAAGGGACAGCGCGATCTGGCCGGAAAGATCGCTATGCTTAAGAAGATGTTGAATACGAACCCCCACCTGGGAGAGTTTATCTTCGACAAGCAGAACATGTAAAAGGGCAATCGACGCCATGGTACGCCCACAATGACGCATCATACATGCTGAACGCTGTGGACAAGTTCATGTTGTAGACCTTCAATAAACTTCCAGATAAGATGAACAAAGAGAAGTGTTGTTTCCAGGCCCAAGCCAAGCGCCAATTACTAGCAGTACTTGAAGCTCATTTGCGAAGACAGACGCATGTATTGTGATAACTTTTGTCAAACAACATTCTTATTTTTCACCAACGCAAACCTAAACTCTCACTTCATGTTTGAGTTGTGATTGATTTGTAAAATAAATAAAAGCTAAAAATTTTGGGTCGAAACACTTGGTCAAAGAGAGTTAACTCTGTAATAATTCTTACATGACATGACATGATTGAATCTTTGGGATGCATTTGAATTAGGTGAAATTTATTCATTACATTTAGATCTTTAAGCTGAATTCATTGAAAAAAATATAAAACCGCCAGTTACAAGACTTGAGCTATTGCGCAAGCGCATAGGAAGGTTGTTTTTGCAAGGATATCTGTCACTGTAAAAACGAAACTTCCACTTGCTAAATCACACAACTAGAAATTCCTTGTTGCACGAGACAAAAGCGGTAACCCAGGTACAGCAGCAAACTCTTCCACCTTATTATCCCATTTTAAAAATTTCGTTCTTTGCATCATTATATGTTAAAGTTCCTTTTTTCTCGTTTTTTCCGATGATTTGTTCAATGTTTGTTGTAAAAACTGTGTCGAGTTCTATCATTCCCAAAAAGTTCACTTGGTTCCATATCGTCGTCTAGCTGGTCGTTCTTCATTTGAAGAAAAGGTACAAAAAGCACGATATGAAAATCAAATCAACTGGCGAAGACTAATGCATTAATGCAAATGCTTACAGGCTCGTACGATATTCCCCAGTTGTAGCGAAAAGGAAGGATTAAGATAACGAAACGATAGAGCAACATTATTGTTGTGCAAAGCTGCAATCGTGGCCAATCCACTCATGAAACGCCAGAACATCCGTACACTTTCCCTGGTTGTGTGTACGTTCACTTATCTTCTGATAGGTGCAGCCGTATTCGATGCACTAGAATCCGAAACCGAGGCCCGACGATGGGAGTTTTTAAAAAGTAAGCAAAACTACTATGAAAAACTTTTTCGGTCCATTCTAAACATTTTTTATTTGTAGGTGTAAAAGCAAACTTTGTTGCCAAGTACAATATCACACCCGAGGATTACCACATGATTGAAATCGTGATAACGGAAAACAAGCCACACAAAGCGGGGCCCCAGTGGAAGTTTGCCGGCGCATTCTACTTTGCAACCGTCGTGCTGGCCATGATCGGCTACGGCCATTCGACGCCGGTCACCATCGGCGGAAAGGCCTTTTGCATGGCGTACGCCATGGTCGGCATTCCGCTGGGGCTCGTTATGTTCCAAAGCATTGGTGAACGTTTGAACAAGTTTGCCTCGGTTGTAATACGCCGGGCGAAAAAATATCTGCGCTGCCAGCAAACGGAAGCTACCGAGATGAATCTGATGCTCGCAACGGGATTGCTTTCGTCGGTTATTATTACGACCGGAGCGGCTGTGTTTTCACGTTACGAGGGATGGAGCTATTTCGACAGCTTTTACTACTGTTTTGTAACGTTAACGACCATCGGCTTCGGTGACTATGTGGCCCTGCAGAACGACCAGGCACTGATCAACAAGCCGGGTTATGTAGCGCTCAGCTTGGTATTTATCCTGTTTGGGCTGGCCGTGGTGGCTGCCAGCATCAATCTCCTGGTGCTGCGATTTATGACAATGTATGTAATTAACCTAAAATCGGTAGCTTCAATATTCTTGTCCTTGTACCTTATACCATATTATTCTCTAACATATTTAGGAACGCCGAAGACATCCGTCGAGAAGAGGCGGAAATGCAATCGTCGGTCGATGGTTTAACTACCTACGAATGCGAATCTACCGGAAAGCTGCTTTCTTGTGCCAACTTGAACTACTGCTCGGAGGTAGAGGAAGAGGATACATCCGTCTGCTCGTGCACTTGTCTCGGTGGGAACAGTTTTACAACGCACGAGCACGAATTCCTGCTGGATCAAGGATATCATCCGGCCGATATAATTACCAGTACCATCAGTCTAAAGCGCATGTCGATTTAATAGACGCGCCGTTCGTGATTCCAATTAGTTAGAAGTCTTAAAATAGTGTCGTTTACAGCACCAATAGTTCATCTTTTTCGCTTTTCAATCTTTTCCTTCATAAGAAATTTACTGCCGTTGGTAAAATTGATAGAAGAAAAAATTTCCATAATCATCTGTGCCAAACAAGCATACAAGATTCTTTTAATTTACAATAAACTATATTTGTAAGTCGTCAAACATTTGGGAACTTTGGTTTTCTTTTACAAAATTTGAAATTGTGACACGTGGTAATGGCCAACGTGTCTTCACTAATCCCATGGAAAAAGATTCTAATTTATTAAGACAGAATAGCTAATATTCTCGTATCGT
This sequence comes from Anopheles ziemanni, assembly GCF_943734765.1. NCBI lineage: Eukaryota > Metazoa > Arthropoda > Insecta > Diptera > Culicidae > Anopheles > Anopheles ziemanni. The sequence goes on along the minus strand of NC_080706.1, from coordinate 23,194,397 downwards.
GATGTATTTCATCTGTGTCGTAAAAGGAGTGGGAAATAAGGTTGGTATTTTTCAGTTAAATTGCTTGTGTTTTCATGCTGGGGCAAAAGCGTTTGAACTTTTTGATAAACCGAATCCATGACTGTCTAATTGCATACATGGCTTTATGACTCCCACTTGAATTCTTCAGATGCATGCTTTAATGAAGTTCCGCTTGCATTAATGTTGTGGAAGTACTCAACCCAGCGCTGCAGCTATATCATTCGCTTCTCAGCTTATGACGATATCACTCCAAAACATCGTCGTCTGTACAAATAGGTGTTCGTTTGCTTGAATAATCCGGTGTATTTGACTATTTCTCCGCAATAGTCGTCCAGTTTATCTTTGGTGTTTGTTATTTGATATTGTAGTCGTCACGGGCACTTGCTTTGTTCCTGCGCCAAACGTTCCAACCTCCTGTACTTCACAGATGTGGTAAGAAAAATCAATAATCCTTTTAAAGCTCCACCTTCCCTTCCCTTCCGGGCACTTAGACGAGTAGTTGAGAAACCTGTACTTTTCTACGCTACGTACAAAATAGACTAGCCCTGGGCATTTCGCGGACGGCCGATAATGTGTTGCAATGTCCCCGGTGGTAGCCGATACGACAACAGCAGCTGAAACCCTTGCATCACCGAACGACGAGGGAGCCAGAAGCTCCAAACAGCAGCCGATTACGCTCATTCTGCCCACCAGCGGAAAGTTATTCTTCGAGAAAAAAGACGAATTTCAGCTTTGCAAGCCGCAACTTCTCCCACTGAAGTCGTTCAGTCTGGAGAAGTTGGAGAGAATGCACCAGGAAGCACAGCGGCAGCTACAAGAAACCAGGATTCGTACGGCGGCTAGCAAAAGCGGTATCAACTTCTAATTGCAACAACCACGTTGCTGTACGATGGCCTATCTGCTGGTGTTCTCCATCTGCTTGGCGTTGTTGTTGGCGTCCATATCGCTGTATCGGTATGGTTGCATCCAGCGGCAGCATCCGATTGTGACGTTTTCTGTGCTGACGGCATGGAGTTTTTCCTTTTTAATTGTTTTCACAATCCCACTCGACATTACTTCGGTAAGAAACTCGAAAGCATCAAACAGAAATTACCATTATGCTAAAACCAATTTTCCCTCCACAGACTGTTTATAGGCAATGTATCCAGAACACTACCAACGGGTCAAATAGCGATGCGCCAGAAAGAATCTGCCAGCGACCCTGGGGCATGGTGGAGGAAGAGGTTTTTCCGAATCTGTGGCGCATCATCTATTGGTCCTCGCAGTTTCTAACGTGGTTAATCATGCCCTTGATGCAGTCTTACCTGAAGGCGGGTGACTTTACCATCAAGGGAAAACTAAAATCGGCCCTTGTTGATAACGCCATCTACTATGGCACGTACTTGTTCATCTGTGGCATACTGTTGATCTATCTCGCTCTAAAACCAATTCCACTGGACTGGTCAAAGATAAAAGCGATCGCATCGTCAGCGTCCAACACATGGGGTCTATTTTTGCTGGTGCTTTTACTCGGCTACGCACTGGTCGAAGTGCCTCGTAGTCTGTGGAACAATTCGAAACCGGGCTTCGCGCTACAGTATGCTTACTTTAAGCTCTCCAAACTGAGCTCCGAGAAGGCCGAAGCCGAAGAGAACGTCGACGATGTGCTGGAGAGCTTGCAATCGGCCAGCAGAGCCATTCCACTACGACACGAGTTGAGGCCAGCGCTGGAAACCATTTTTCGCAAAGTGCCGACAGAGTTGATGGAACGGGCGAGTCGTATAAATCGAGAGGACGGTTCCCCGATGGCCGTTCCATCGGAGAAGGCACTGGTACGCCTCCACAGGCAGGTAATTAAATCTCTCCAAACGCTCCAGCGTACCGAGGCACTGTGGAGCGTGCAAGTTAACAAGGTGCTACACCTGGAGGATGTGGCCAAGAATGCAGTCTCGCTGGATCACCGGTTCAAGAGCGAATTTCCCCCACATCGGGTTGGTTTGGCGCGGGCCCTCTACAGCCCAACGATGGACTGGTACTGGGAGTGTGTGGTAAAGGCACCCTTCCTGAAAGCGCTCGCTGTAATAACCGCCTTCCTTTCGTTCACGGTCGTGTGGAGTGAACTGACATTCTTCAACCGCGTACCCGTCCTATCGATCTTCGCGAGAATACTGATCGCAGCCAAAGACCGCTATGATTTCGTTACCATCGAGCTGTTCTCCATGCTAACGCTCTGCTACCTCTGCTACTGCGCCTACTCTACCGTATTCCGGATTAGGTTCCTCAACCTCTACTACCTGGCGGCCCATCATCAAACGAACGAGTACAGTCTGATCTTCAGCGGAATGTTGCTGTGCCGGCTGACGCCGCCGATGTGTCTCAACTTTCTCGGCATGATTCACATGGACTCGCACATCATAACGGATGTACAACTCGAGACGCACTACACGCAAATTATGGGCCACATGGATGTGATCGGTATAATTTCGAACGGATTCAACATCTACTTCCCGATGGTTATGCTTGCCTTCTGCCTGGCTACCTGGTTCTCGCTAGGCAGTCGCGCACTCAATGCCCTTGGCTTCCAGCAGTTCATGCTGAACGAAACCATAGCCGTCGAGCTTGTACAGGAGGGCAAAGATTTGATTGTGCGTGAAAAACGCAAACGCCAGCGAGCCGAAGATGCTCTCGCACGGAGGCGAGACAATATTTTGGGACAGATCAGTCGCGATGGCGGATCCAATGGAACGGGACACTCCGGCAGCATTGGCGGTTCTGGAACATCCGGCGGCAATGGTGGTGGCAGCGGCGGAGGCAACATGATGTCCAAATACAAATCCCGTAATCTCGATACCGTTGGACCGAATGATGATCTGGTCGGGCATGGTGACCGTCTGGATTACAGCACGAATGTTGGTGGAGTGCGAGGTGTGGATGACATCAGCCGGTCGCTATCGCAGGAAATAAACGAGCGATTCGGAGTAAGCACAGGAGTTTCTGTCGGATTCAAAGGATACGGGACAAATTTCGACGAAGAGGACAACCGTCTCGGTGGAGCTGGACGTTCCGGTGCGAAGCCTAAAGGTTTATTTGACGATGTCTAATATTGAGTGTTTATTCTTCCTCAACTATCGATGATTTTAATGCAGCTTCAGTTTTTAAATTGTTCTAAGCTCTTAAAGCTAATTTTTGGTTGTGCAATTGATGTTCAACATTGAACACCAGAACTGGTGAAATTGAATTTCCCTTTAAGTTATAGCGGTTTAAAGCAGACAGCACCAGATAATGTATCCATTATGTATGGAAAAGGCTAGAAGATTAACAGCACGAGTACAATGCTTTCTTAGGATAACAATTGAAAAAACACTCCACTTTAAACCACTAACCGAACACTAGTAGGACACCTAAAATCATATTGAAAGGAATCCTTCGGTCCTGAAAAAGACAACACAAATGTATTATGCATGCTAACCTTTTGCGCTGTAAAAATAGTGATAAAATTGCACCTTATTGAATAAAGTATTCTTGAATGTACTCGCAACGAGCTTATAATTAATACTGGATTAATATTTTTTTTAGAAAAAAAATAATGCACACTAAATACTTGTACAGGTCATACTTTTATACGTATGTTGAGTTTTCAACCCTTCCGTGAAAACTATTTTTACTTAGTGATGAAAAATTATAAGTTAGAGATTTATGGCAGGTTCGTTCCAGAAAAACGAACCGTAGGAAATGTGATAATACTGTTTTTTTAGAGGCATTATAAGCGCTTAGTAAGTAAAATGAGTTTCTTTGATAAATTTTTGATTGTTATTTTTTATTGAAAAATAATAAACAATGCCCGCGAATATGAAGTTCCAATTAAGAACGTTGGGAACCAGGTGGGTTCGAACCCTTAAATTAAACGGATCTTTTGACATTTGTCACGTAGACCTGTCACAAGTCATCTTGTCACGTTCGCAGCCGTCTTTCCGCCGACATCTTGAACTGCGTGAAACACGCGTTTTTCGGGTGTACGAGTATTTTAATTGTAAGTAGTGATCAAAATAGACCGCCAAAGGCTTAAACTACGATAACTAGTGAGCAAAATCGTTCGTTAACCGAAAAGTAATTGCATTTGTTTTGTTTTGCAGCCGGAGCAAGATGAAATTGAACAAGCACGTTTCCTCCTCTCGTCGTAAGAGCCGCAAACGCCACTTCCAGGCCCCGTCGCACATTCGCAGGAAGCTTATGGCGGCTCCCCTGTCGAAGGAACTCAAACAGAAGCACAATGTGCGTTCCATGCCCATCCGCAAGGACGATGAGGTGCAGGTTGTACGCGGTCACTACAAAGGCAACCAGGTTGGCAAGGTAGTGCAGGTGTACCGCAAGAAGTTCGTCGTATACATCGAGCGCATTCAGCGCGAGAAGGCTAACGGTTCGAATGTGTACGTCGGTGTTCACCCATCCAAGTGCGTGATCGTCAAGCTGAAGATGGACAAGGATCGCAAGAAGATTCTGGACCGCCGTGCGAAGGGACGTCTGGCTGCGCTCAACAAGGACAAGGGCAAGTACACCGAGGAAACGGCTACAACCGCCTCCGCAATGGAAACTGCCGCGTAGGTTGATTATAAACAAAGTCGCTTGATTGCTGCGGTTCTCGCCGGGCCGACCGTATCCGGCCACACAGAATAAAAACGTTGTGTACGGTGAACAGGAGAATAAAAAAAGTGAGGAGAGAAAGTTATATGTTTGTGTAATGAGTGCGTTTATTTTGAATAAGGTTCTATAGGGCATATTTTCCCTACTCCTAGATAGACATGCCTCCGGAGTGATATTTTATGAGGTGCAATTCGCTCGTCCGCTTCGAATGCAATATCCATGCCTGCTCGAATTGTTTTCAATTGCCTATCGCTCGAATCTAAGTAAATAATATTCTCAATCCGTAACAACTCATCGTCGTTCTGTTGGTTTGTGAAAAATCGTAACATTACTCGCCCAAACGTTCGCTCTATGGACTCTACTTTAACCACCATCACCGGATGCATTACGCCAGACCGTATCTCATGCTGCCAAAAGTTCCACTTCGAGTTTTTCTCGGTCAAAACATTAGCTAATGTTTTGAGCGGAGATTCTTGAGGATACTTAATCCTTTTGCTTTTGCTCGTCGGCGAATTTATATAAAACGTTGGGTGTGACGCTGTGGTACCGGGTAATGTTTTATCTTTATCCGTACCGGTATCCTCTACAGACGATGGCAATTCTTCAATGTTTAACAAGTCATCTTGATTACACTTGGCTTTGTTAGGTTGCACACTGTCGTCTTCAGATGAAGACGGTAAATCTTCAATGCATTCCAAATCTTGTTCGCAAAAGGATTTGTCTAGATCTTCCCATCTCGATTTCGCGGTACTTGTGGTACGAGTAGTGGACATATTCACTTTTGCTAGATCAGTACTGAAATTATGCATTCCCGTCCGATTGGGATCGACGGTCCTAAAGCTCTTATGGTTAAACATATCCTTGGGTCCTGAATAACTTCTAGCGGCCCCCTTAGCACAAAAGGTAAATTCCATATCGTCCGTAATTCTTCTTCGCTTTAAGTCACGCTTGTCGACAAAACTCAAACGTGCCATTTTTGTCTTCTTGCAATGGATTGCAGTGCAGTCGTCTGAGCCGGAAGCATCCGAACTTGATTCGTCTTGCCTGCCCGCCTCGTCTTCGGACAAGCTTTCGATCTCTGAACCGGAAGGAATTCTGCGATCTACTGTAACTTCTGCTGGGTTTATAGAAGGAACTATCGATGGTGGCTGTGAACAATTTAGTTGTTCACTTACGCTGCAACTGGCTGTTCCAGATACCCTTGTTTCATCGTCAGACGCATCATCTATTTTCACATCATTTGAAGTACAGTTCTATTTCGATTGCTGAAAGCATGGTCATTTTTGTTACAATCTTTCCATCTCAATGTACTATCGGGAAGGTGTATGTACTCACTGCAATTTGTTTGTTTACGGGTTTTTCTCGGAATTTGCGAGTTATTTTCCTTTTACCGTACCCCTTCCGAGGGACGGAGGGAGAGGAAAGAAGTTGTGCAAATCCCCTCCAAGTGTTTTCCTTGCTCATCCTAATTGGGTTTGGTTGTTTGTTAAAACTACCGAACACAACACCGACGATCGAACGGATTGTTGTTTATGAAATGTGCAATGGCAAAAGCAAAACAATTCCACTTGGCACCACTTCCCAGCTGTCAAATATGATAGAAAGTTCGGTCGAAGAACGCAGTGTACTTCACTCGAGAGGCAGTGTACTACGCCAGTCGTGACGAGACACAACGACTCCTCGCTTTCAGGTCACACGGAATACTGTAGATTAGAGAATATCTACAGTGGTGATAAGCTTCCCTTTCGTCCTCTTTTGGGTACTGTTACGCCTACACGTCCAACGGCCGTGCCAGTGCCCAAAACGGCAGAACAGTGCAAAGTTGTGGCCAAAGTAGGCTGTGAAAAAAGTGTACACAAATAAGGGAAAGGAGTGTGCAAAGTTTGTGTAGGCAAAAAAGAAAGAGGTCGTGCTCTATTTAAAGGACGGGACGTGTTCATGGAGCGCTGCTGATTTGCTGCAACCACCAGGTGGATGTACAAAATGGCCCATGGCAATTTTTCTACCGAAGTCTCAGCTTAAACCAAACATCAAACAGATTTGCGCACGTGAATAGCCCTACGACAAACCATCTCCCAGCGGAGCCAAACGGGTGTACCATTGATTATTGTGATTCATGCTTACCAGGGAACGGAAGTGATAGAGCGAGCGAGAAAGCAAGAGCGCATAAATGAAGTGTAATCAAAGCGCAAAGTAAATGTACGAAAAGTCCAAAGGCACAGTCTTGAAGCCCACAAGTTTTGTTATTATTGTCGTACTACCACAACAAATCTTGGGCCGTGCTGTGCCCTTCGTCATCGGTTGCTGCATTGCGTCGTTCTAACCACTATCAGTGGATACAAATTGCAGCGAAAAAGGCTACCAACGGAAGTCACTTGGTTGTCGTGGATTTTTTACGATACCGTTAGCAAAACAGGTCGATAAGTTAAAAAACACAAGACAGACAATCGAGTACCGACGATCCCCACAGACGTGACAAACCCCCATCGGAAGGATGAAAAAGTTTATATCGAAATTCGAAACGAAAAATGAACCCACCACGACGAGCAGCAGCCGCGAGACGAACAGTTTCGTCGGCAAGACGTTCAAGCTGAGCAAAGAAAATGTGGTCACCGTGGAGGAGGTGCTGGCCGAGGGCGGCTTTGCGGTGGTGTTTCTAGTCAAGGGAGCCAAGGGCGAACGGTACGCCCTGAAGCGCCTGTACGTTAACAACGAGTACGATCTGGGGGTGTGCAATCGGGAAATTAAGATTGCCAGCAATCTTAGCGGGCACAAAAACATCATCGGCTACATCGACCACAGTATCGTTGCGAAGGGTAACGGGGTCCACGAGATACTGCTGCTGATGCCGTACTGCAAGACGAATCTACTGACGCTGATGAACGCCCGGCTCGGGACTGGTTTCACCGAGACGGAAGTGATGCAGATCTTCTGCGATGTGGCCGAAGCCGTCGCCCGATTGCATCAATGCCAGACCCCGATCATCCATCGGGACTTGAAGGTGGAGAACATACTGCAGAACGACCTGGGGCACTTTGTGCTATGTGACTTTGGATCGGCCACGGCCCGCGTACTCAATCCGAATACGCACGGCCGCACGGTGGTTGAGGAGGAGATTCAGAAGTACACCACGCTTTCCTACCGGGCACCGGAGATGATCGACCTGTTCAACGGGCAGGACATCACGGTGAAGGCGGACATCTGGGCGCTCGGATGTCTACTGTACAAGGTGTGCTTTTTTACGCTGCCCTTCGGCGAGAGCGCGCTAGCGATCCAGAGCTGTCAGTTTAGCATTCCCGACGGTTCCAAGTACTCCCGAGGCGTACATCAGCTGATACGCTACATGCTCGAGGCGGATCCGGAAAAGCGGCCGAACATTTACCAGGTCTGTGAGCTGGCGTTCGGCATCGTGGGTCGCTCCAATCCGGTACGCAACCTAACGAAATGTATCGTCCCTTCGCTCGAATCACTCCCAGTACCACTGTTCGAGTCCGAAACGAAGCGCGTTCCTACGATCGGCACCGGTGTGGGCCAACCAGGTGCGACACCGAAAGCAATCAAACCTGCTGGTCAGCTTCCGCTTGAAGGTGGCACCAGCGTTGCGCCGCGCCAACGACCGAAAGCCTCGCAGGCAGCAACCCCAAATCCGGTCGGTGTTGTCAGCAGTTTCTCCCTTGGCCTTCCCCCCAACCCATCGCCCAAGAATATTCTTTCCTCCCCAACACCCGGTGTTGTACCAGCACCAACCGCAGGTCACGCAGCAGCACCCGCTGGATCGGATGCACCGGAAGTATTCGTAGCAAAGTTTGCGGCCAACTTTCCTCCTCCTGCCGTGGGAAGGGGCGCTGAGCTTTCCACACCGGATGCAGCTCCCACGGCCGTCCAACAGCCTGCCCAACAGCCGGTCGCCGTAGCCGCCCTGTTTCAGACAACCTATCCCGATCCGTTCCGAGAGGCAGATTTCGGCTCCACCGGCGAGAAGAACTCATCATCCTCGTCATTAACGTTGGTTCAATCGCCTAGTCACGCTCCGTCCAGTCACGCGACCATCCCGGCCACTACCGGTGGTTCGAACTCATCCTCCAACAGTGGAGGGGCGACGGGCGGACCGATATTGGCACCACCGAAACTAGCAGCAGCCACCGGCCACCGGCGAAATGTGAGTGATACCTCTGCCTTCAACAAAGCATTCGCCACGGAAACCTCACAGTTCCTAGCACCGTATGAGCAATCGACTTACAACAACGAAAACCAACCCGACGGAGCGCCCCCGGTAACGCTCGGTTCCAACGGCTCGCTGCACAAGCAACACCAACAGCAGCAGTATTCATCGATTTCGGGAGTGGGGGCATCGGTCTTCGAAACACGTTCCGCCAGCCTTGCTGCCAGCTCCAACCCCCAGCTACACCATCAGCAACCGGCGCAGCACCGATCGACGTCTTCGGGGGGCTCGAACTGGAACCCTTTCGGCGATCCGACGCCCTTCGCCCAAATGACCGAGGATCATATCTTTGGCGAGGAGTTTGACAAAATACGTCAGCAGGGCAGCCAGGGAAGTCTGCAGACGCCACCGCTCGAGGTGGTACCACGTCACTCGTCGCTTCCGCTCATCCAGGGCACGATGTTACCGGGCGGACGATCGCTTTCCTCTGCCACAGCGCAGGCACCGGCGGCTCAGTTCTCACCGGAAAACATCCCCGACGAGCTGGAGGACCCGTTTAGCTCCGCACCGTTCTCCCTGCCGGTGAAAGGCAAATCGTTCAAGCTGTCCTCGCGCAAAGTGATCGTTATCGATGGAGGTTTCAGTACGCAGCTGGTCGAGCACGTTGGCTCTAAGATAGACAAGGATCCGCTCTGGGTGTCGCGCTACAACGCCACTAATCCGGCCGCCGTGCTCGAGGCGCACCTGGACTACCTGAAGGCGGGCGCGGATTGCATCCTCACCAACACCTACCAGGCATCGATCGAGGGCTACATGGACTATCTCGATCTCAACGAGGACGAGTCGATCAAGCTGATCAAGGCGAGCGTGGAACTGGCAAGGCGCGCCCGCACCCGGTACCTCGCCGAAAAGCTGGAGAACAAATCTCACAAAATCCCCTGGGTGGTGGGATCGATCGGACCGTACGGGGCGCATCTACACGATGGATCCGAGTACACCGGCTCGTACGCCGACCAGGTGCCGTCGAACCGGCTACAGAAGTGGCATCGCCCACGGATCAATGCGATCGTCGAGGCGGGTGTGGACGCGCTAGCGATCGAAACCATTCCGTGTCGCATGGAGGCCGAAGCTCTGCTCGAGCTGCTGACGGCCGAGCATCCGACGGTGCGCTTCTGGATCTCGTTCCAGTGCCGCGACGGCGCGACCATAGCACATGGGGAGAACTTTGCGGAAACGGCAATCGCACTGTGGAACCGGGCAAAGGAACTGGCCAACCCGAACCTGCTGGCGATCGGCGTGAACTGTGTCCACCCGCAGTTCGCGTTGCCCTTGTTGCAGTCCGTTACCGAGCGACGTGGGGCGACGACGACGACACCGACGGACAGCGAGCGCATACCGTTGATCGTTTATCCCAATTCCGGCGAACAGTGGGATGCCAGTGCTGGGTGTTGGCGTGGTGCCGAAAATCTCACCCCCCTGGAAACGTACATTCCACAGTGGGTTGAGCTGGGCGCTAAATTTATTGGTGGCTGCTGCCGGACGAATGCGCGTGACATCAAGCGGATGAAGAAAACCGTGATCGGCCTGTACGGAAGTCGCGGAAGTGATAACTAGGGAGAAGGACCACACATACATACACCCTCTAACTCTCTCACACACACTTAACGCCCGTTTAAACCCTCGTGAATCCCCGTGAAACCCGGCTACGCTCAATCGGAAGCTGTGATTAAGTTCTCTTGAAAGGTTTGGTAGTCGAAATGAACCCATGTACCATAAAGCAATCATCAGCGCCAAGGGGAACGATTACCGTTCCCGTCGCTTTCGTCCGCTCCTTTCGTGTGGGGCCTTGAGAAGGAAGTGTTCGGAGTAAATCAATATTATTTCTGTCAGCCGATCGATGACTGGTCGATTTGCTGCGACGCCGGTATCTACGAGCGTAAAAGGTAACTCTCTTAACTAGGTAGCTTGGTCACTTTTAACGGTTTTGATTGAGTTCATATGCGCTTATCTTATCATTTTTAGGTCCATTATCATTTATCAATGACGTGCGCTTAAGACGCGCGTTCATCGCATGATTGGGCCACTGCAATCCGTGTGCCCTCCCGAAGTCAAAGGCACCCGAACACCCCGACAATATTGCGCAATATAATGTGTTGGCAAGCGGAAAATCCCTGCGTTGCAGCTTTCGAATTGGACCGAGCGTCCAAGAACGACGAAACAACTGCAAAAAAAAATCGTGGGATCCTATGGGACGAGAAAAAGCGCGAGAGTATAAATAGAAGGTAAAGTGGGTTTCGGCCAACGGGCGTGCACTCGCTCGTAGCGAATGTATTATTATTATTTTGTGGTACACACAACAGCCGGTACCCCTGTAGGATGAAATTTTATTCAATTAAATTTCTTTGTTATGTTACAATACTGTGTTTTTCGGATTCTAGTCTCGCCTTAGTTTTCCAATTGATACGTAAATTATAAACCCAACTGTCGATGCAGCAAGCAATCTTGCACTCCGGAGGCACACGAAGGAAGGTAGAGGATAAAACAAAGATTAGTAGAAACAGTTCGGTTTAGCATTTGAACGCAAGATGTTTATATTTTTGTAAGCGCTAGAATGATTCAAAACCGATCAAACTCCTCCCCCGCGTGGGAAGGTTAGAAAAGTTAGACATCTTCATGGATTCGTAAGGAAAGAAGAGGATATTGTTTTCCAGTCATTATGATTTGTTTGCATAGCAATATATACATAAAGAAAACATGATGTGGTTATTTTACCATTAGGTGAATTGTTTGCACTAATTATCATAGAGAAAAAAAAGAAGAGTATTCATATACATAACATAAGATCACACTAGAAGCTAGAAACTAAAGTGTTTAGCGAGCAAAGACAAACCAGATCAATCATTGCGTTGTGGATGTGGGAGAAAACGGAGAACGTTTTTAAGTAAAGTTTAGTCAAGAACAATATGATTTGTGAAAGTGGAACGTTATTTCTTACATGGTTTTGAGTGGTGTGGTTATGGTTTGAAACTTGAAACGGAACGGAAAGCACTTACACCAAGCACATGCAATACCCTACTTGAATCGTCCCTACTATATTTGTATTTATTCTGCAATTGTAATCCTCACATAATAATCCCTAGATAACTGGCGAGAGGTCAGGTGAAATCAACCTTTTGGCATGCAATTAAAAAAAAAGGTACAATTTAAATAACAAGCCAACCATTTGAAATTGTTAAAAATGCTTGCATTGCAAAAAGTAGCCTCAAGTTAACGTGAACGTTTGACCAAGCAAAACATTGTATTGCGTTTCATCAAGTAAAACGGATTAAATTGCTATAGATATCGACACGTTAGAAATCCAACCATTGATGAAAGCGTAAACGTGTTGCAAAATTGCCCTTAAAAATGCTTGTAAAATTTCCGACCCTACGTATGAACCGCAATGAGCATTAGAGAACCAATGTTGTTGCCTTCGCAAGGAGAGCAAAGGAAAAACGGCTACAACATGCAAACGAAAGGAAAAAAGGAGGGGTACACAATAACCGCCGCAGGACGCTCCTTAAGCTACACAACTATCGAACCAAATGAAAACTACAATAAAGTGAATGAAGGCCCATGGAAAATATTCCCTCGCGTGTAGCACTTTATGTACGAAAGAAAACTGGTACGGGTACTGTAACTACTTGCTAACAATAAAGGTAGCTTTTATTTTATTCATACTTCGTCTACCAACTTGAACCGTTGGTGCTGAGGTTCCGGGACTACGTTAAAGAATTTTTTGTAAATCGTTTGGCCTTCGCGCCCCGCGTAGCACCGCTGGACCCACGTGTGGTCCCAGTTGGGATCCAGTTTTTCACACGTTACGTACACTTTTCCATGCTCCATTGCAAACAGTGTACCATTTTTGCCGAAACCAACCTAGGGGAATTACGGTCGTCAGTTTGTGGAGGATCAAGTGAAGAAACAATAACACTCACATTTAACCCTGGATGAAACCGAGTGGTTCGTTGTGTCGCCAAAATCGTGCCGGCGGACACATGGTGCCCATCTTGCACCTTCCACCCCCTGTGTTTGGGGCGCGGGTTCTTGGGATTGTTTCGCGAACTTCCGCCGGTCTTTTTAGATGCGTTCCGGATTGTAACTAAAATAGGAATGGCATTAAAACATTTACAGGTATTTAGTTAACTACACTTTTTACCCATTATAGGACTGTTGATGATTCCATGTTGCAAGCGCGTGAGGATGTTATAATTCATTTTAAAACTGTATAAAATTTCACGAAAACTTCGCAAGACTTGTTTAGGATGAAGATGTATTTACGTAAATAGACAAACTGTCACAAGGATCCCCCTTTCGAAACGGCAATGGTTGCGCGCGTATTTATTTGCTATCGATCAAACAAACGACTCAGTTTGTGCAACCGTTGGGTGCAAACATTAATTAAAAATGTCCTACTTGTGCCTTGGCCCGATGAGTGCAGGAAAGACACTCCTACTGACATGCTTGCAGAAACCAGAATCAGTTAACTTTACATCCCATTCCGTGCCAAGTGTGGGAACCAATTTGTACACCATTAAAATACCACCGTTTGTGATCGACGAGAAGGATGTAAACCAGAAGATTCCCCCGCCTGGCAAACGTAAAGAACTGGTGCAGGTGCGAGAGGTCGGTGGCTGCCTAGCACCCATGTGGCGTGACTATCTCCTGAATCCCGTGGATAAGCTTATTTATGTGGTGGATACTTCAAATCTTTGCCAAATTTCCGCTGCCGGTATGTTGGTGTCACGAGAATTGCTCATAACAAATTAATGACCACACTATTTACTCATCCAGGTGTTCTACTCTACTCAATGCTAGCTGAGCCAAGGTTAAAGAAAACCAAATTTTTGCTTGTACTTTCCAAGATGGATCTCGCATATCGTCAAATGAGAAACGAGGCGTTGCTGATGCTGCAGATGGAAAAGTTCAAAAAGCAAATACCACAGATGATAACCATAGTGCAGTTCAGCGCCATCACCAAGGAAGGCATTGATGAAATCTACGATTGGTTAGCGATGAATTAGTTTTATGCATGATTTTATGTTCCCAACGTGTTTCTAATTTGAAATAAAAAAACATAATCTCCCTCTGGAAACGCATCGTTTTGCCAGATCGCTCTATTCGATAACTGTCGCAAAGTGCTTGTGTACTTCCAAGCTGTCAAACCGAAATAGCTCAACATTTTCCTGGTGGTACTTTGATGCGCGTTCCGTGCGCTTCACTAAGGACTGAAGTGTGAAAAATCCCAAAAAATATACAATACTGTGTCGTGCAACGCCCTTCAAACTTAACATATTGTGGGATAAGGAGAACGTGCCTCGTTCAAGATGGCACACAATTATATTGTGACTGCCCAGAAGCCTACTGCGGTGACCGCTTGCGTTACCGGTAGGTTACACCGTTCTATCAAGCTGCCCTGGTACTGGCCTTGGTTGCTGTGGAAAGTGCACGCTTCGTTTGTGCCAAGGGCAGCGCATTTTGATTTTCATTTCCATTCAAAATTGATTTCCATCGCCGGACACATTTGGGCGGTCAAAACAAAATGAATTTCACAACTGTCTTTGTCGAGATTTTGATCGCCCCGCACATATTAAGGTTATGTTTTCTTCCTTTTTCTTCCAATGCCTGATCGACCAATTGGTGGATGTTTTCTTTTTTGCTTGCATGTATGCCACATCCAGGTAACTTTACCTCCCCCACGGATCTAAATTTAATTGTGGCTAAAAGTTCCCGGTTGGAAATATACCTCGTAACACCGGAAGGTCTGCGGCCGATAAAGGAAGTCGGCATCAATGGCAAAATAGCAGTTATGAAGCTGTTCCGGCCTGCGGTAAGGAATCGATTGTGCGAAGGGTCGATGGTAAAGAATTTCATTCTATATCCTGTTGCATCACATTTACCATTGTAGGAAGAGACGAAAGATTTGATTTTCATTCTAACGCACCGCTATAACGCCATGATACTGCAGTGTGCCGTGCAGGGGGAAGACATCGAAATCATAACGAAAGCGCACGGAAATGTGGCCGACCGGGTGGGCAAACCGGCCGAGACGGGCATTTTGGCGGTCATAGATCCGACGGCGCGCGTCATCGGGATGCGGTTGTACGAGGGACTGTTCAAAATCATTCCGCTCGATAGGGATACCAACGAACTGAAGGCCACTAGCTTGCGCATGGAGGAGATGCTGGTGCAGGACGTGGAGTTCCTGTACGGTACCGCGCATCCCACGCTAATCGTCATCCATCAGGACATCAACGGGCGGCACATCAAAACGCACGAAATCAGCCTGAAAGACAAGGAGTTTACGAAGATTGCTTGGAAGCAGGACAACGTGGAGACGGAGGCGACGATGCTGATCGCCGTTCCGATGCCGCTCGGTGGGGCGATCGTGATCGGGCAGGAATCGATCGTCTATCACGATGGCGATAGCTACGTGGCGGTCGCCCCGGCCATCATCAAGCAGAGCACGATCAATTGTTACGCCCGGATCGATAGCAAGGGCCTGCGCTATCTGCTCGGCAATATGGCCGGTAACCTGTTCATGATGTTCCTCGAGACGGAAGATAATGGCAAGGGACAAACGACAGTGCGAGACATCAAGGTGGAGCTGCTGGGCGAGATCACGATTCCAGAGTGCATTACGTACCTGGATAATGGGGTACTGTTTATTGGATCCCGCCATGGCGACTCGCAGCTGGTCAAGTTGAATACTCACGCGGGCGATAACGGCGCGTACGTGATGCTGATGGAAACGTTCACCAATCTGGCCCCGATCGTGGACATGTGCGTGGTGGACTTGGAACGGCAGGGCCAGGGACAGATGATTACCTGCTCGGGAAGCTTCAAGGAAGGCTCGCTGCGTATCATCCGAAACGGAATCGGCATTCAGGAACATGCTTGCATCGACCTCCCGGGTATCAAGGGAATGTGGGCGCTTCGGGTCGGTATCGACGATTCGCCGTACGACAACACGCTCGTCCTATCGTTTGTGGGTCACACACGCATCCTTACCCTGTCCGGCGAAGAGGTGGAAGAAACGGAGATCCCTGGATTTCTCAGCGATCAGCAGACGTTCTACTGCGCCAACGTGTCCCACGGCCAGATCCTACAGGTTACACCCGGTTCGGCCCGGTTGATCTCATGCGAAAACAAATCGATGATCTGCGAGTGGAAGCCCCCGGATGACAAGCGCATCGGTGTGGTGGCCGCCAACACGACGCAGCTGGTCTGTGCATCGGCGCACGACATATATTACCTCGAGATCGAGGACGGTAAGCTCGTGCACGTAACCAAATCGGTGCTGGCTTTCGAGGTGGCCTGCCTGGACATCTCACCGTTTGAGGACGAGTCGGAGGCGGGTGGGCCGATTCGATCCGATTTCGTTGCCGTCGGTCTGTGGACGGACATTTCGGCCTGTATCTTGAGCCTACCGTCGCTCGAGTACTTGCATAAGGAAAAGCTCGGTGGAGAGATTATTCCCCGCTCGATTCTGATGGCCGCCTTCGAGGGCATCAACTATCTGCTGTGTGCGCTCGGCGATGGGTCGATGTTTTACTTCGTGCTGAACAAGACCACCGGCTGCCTGACGGAGCAGAAAAAGGTAACGCTCGGCACGCAACCGACCATCCTGAAAACGTTCCGCTCGCTGTCGACCACGAACGTGTTTGCCTGCTCCGACCGGCCGACGGTTATCTACAGCTCCAATCACAAGCTGGTCTTTTCGAACGTCAACCTCAAAGAAGTGAACCACATGTGCTCGCTGAACGCCGAAGCGTACCAGGATTCGCTGGCCCTGGCAACGAAGAATTCCGTCATCCTTGGCACGATCGACGAAATTCAAAAGCTGCACATTCGCACCGTACCACTCGGCGAGTCGCCGAGGCGCATCGCGTACCAGGAAGCATCGCAAACGTTCGGCGTCATCACGTTCCGCATGGACATTCAGGACTCGAGCGGATTAACGCCAGCCCGACAGAGTGCTTCGACGCAGACGAACAACGTCACCTTGTCCGGCAACGGGGCATTGCTGAAGCCCGGCGCCAGCAGTACCGAGTTCGGGCAGGAGGTCGAGGTACACAATCTGTTGATCATCGATCAGAACACGTTCGAGGTGCTCCATGCACACCAGTTCATGCAGACGGAGTACGCTCTATCGCTGATGTCGGCTCGGCTCGGCAATGACCCGAACACGTACTACATCGTCGGCACGGGCCTGGTGAACCCGGAGGAACCCGAACCGAAGGTGGGCCGCATCATCATCTATCGCTACGCGGACAACGAATTGTCGCAGGTCGCCGAGAAGGAGATCAAAGGAGCGTGCTACTCACTGGTAGAGTTCAACGGTCGGGTGTTAGCGTGCATCAACTCCACCGTACGACTGTTTGAGTGGACCGACGATAAAGACCTTCGGCTAGAGTGTAGTCACTTTAATAATGTCCTGGCTCTATTTTGCAAAACTAAAGGTAAGCAATCTTCTCTGTCGGCATCAATGCTCGTTTTGAATTTAGGATCGATTGCGATAGAAATTCTTTGGTTGGGGTCCTACCTCAGGAGTGTTCAAATCGTTCTAGCCTAGCCTGGCATACATCCAAAAAAAGAATTGTTTTTCTTTCTACCTACATACAGACGATCGGCAATTAAGTAGAACAAGAAACGATCAAGCTTCCTTTGATCCTTTGATGCATTTGAATTTGCTCTATCGTGTAAAAGAAAGTTGCAATGTGATGATGTAAAATGAATTTTCTAATGCCATAGTGATATGCTATTTATTGTAAAATAAGTGTGAAACAAATTCGTTAATGGTTTTGATCGCATCTCTACCCCATCGTTGCACAGGCGACTTCATCCTAGTGGGAGACCTTATGCGCTCGATCACACTGCTACAGTACAAGCAGATGGAGGGAAGCTTCGAGGAGATCGCTCGCGACTACCAACCGAACTGGATGACGGCGGTCGAGATCCTGGACGATGATGCTTTCCTAGGGGCGGACAACAGTAACAATCTATTCGTTTGCCTTAAGGACAGCGCAGCAACGACGGACGAGGAACGGCAGCAGATGCCCGAAGTGGCCCAATTCCATCTCGGCGACATGGTGAACGTGTTCCGCCATGGTTCGCTGGTGATGCAGAATATCAGCGAACGCACGACCCCAACGACCGGTTGCGTGCTGTTCGGCACGGTGAGCGGAGCGATCGGGCTTGTCACCCAAATCCAAAGCGATTTCTACGAGTTCCTGCGCAAGCTGCAGGACAATCTAACGGACACGATCAAATCTGTCGGCAAAATCGACCACTCATACTGGCGCAGTTTTCATACTGAGATGAAAACGGAACGCTGCGAGGGTTTCATCGACGGGGATCTGGTGGAAAGTTTCCTCGACCTGAGCCGGGAGAAGATGCGTGAGGCATCGCTCGGACTGGAGATCGACGTTAACGGCACGAAGCGCGATGCCACCGTTGATGATATCATAAAAATAGTGGAAGATCTTACGCGAATACACTAAAGCGGTAATGGTCGGATTCGAGCAACTTATTGGCTTTTCCATACAAACCAAGATATGCAACGGATTAATAGGGATTTAATCAGAGTGTTACTTTTTACTTCTTTGCAACATGGATAAGATACTGTAACCTTATCGAAGAATTGGTACCATCATCAAATAAATTGTAAGAATCGAATAAATCGGTGTTGTTTAAAAGAAATTTGTTCCTGCATCATACAACGAACGTATCGTTGTACTAAAGCCGCACGCATGGGATCCGAAAAGTTGAATTATAAAGAAAAACAAAATGCCGATTCAGCAGAATTGTTCTTTTATTTCATACTTGGAATGACAACAACATAACAATCAGAGCCACATGCTATCGATCTAGACGTACGTAACGGAAGTAGATTGCAGAAACGATAATACTACATGATTGCAGGAAAACAAATAGGGCGAGCACGATTGGACTGAACGAAAGACGCAAAATGGCTTAACCGCGGTTAGCAATCATATCATCCGGGTTGAACATTCCCTGTGAAGGAAAGGTAACAATTGCGTTATGACAGGATGTTTAACCAGACCTTTAGTTACTGTTTCCCATTCACTTACCTTAGCACGGCGCAGGATAGAGTCCTTGCTGGCGTCGTAAGGATGATCCTTGGATGGAATTTCAAGTACGGCTGGTGTAGGTGCCGTATGAGAATCGATCACGTGACGGATCAACTCAGCGTAGTTCTGGTTGATTAGGATGATATCGATATCATCGCGTTTAATGAAACGCTTGAAGCAATCCTCGATTTCACTGACGGCGGTATCTGCCGAGGAAAGGTTTAGGAAAGTGGTCGTTTTACAAAAGACAATCAAAAAACAATCTGCGTGCATATGCATCATGAGGTATTGGACCTACTTTTGTCAACAACCATGAAATTCGGGTGACGGTTTTTGTTGATTTCGCCAACTCCTCCGAGCAGGAAGCCAACGCAGGTGTCCTGAAAAGCATATTTCCTTGATTAGGGTTTATTTCAATAGTTTTTATCGTACAAATGGTTATGGTAAAGAATGTTAATACATTCTCTAGCATCCCTAGTATGGGGCAACACTAAAATATGTTTTGCCTCACCTCATCTCCAATGACTGAAATCAGTTTGCCTTTGACTGCGGAAAGAAGTGCCATTTTTACTAATATCTGCTGGACTTTTTTGGGGGATAAAACCACTAGCAATGTTTTAAAATCCGACTTCCTCCGACAAATCGAAACAAGACTGTTTTGATGAAAAGAAAATGTCACCTGACTAAAACCCTGTGAGTTACCCTGTCAGCTGAGCAAACTGTCACTTCACTCACAATTGAGCTAATCTGAGCAACACTAATTTTTGGAAGGGTAGGGAGAAAATTGGGGATTTGAGTTTAAATGTGAAAGATTCAATATTTGCAAAAAAATATTCATGTTCCAGCCCTTCCATTGATGTATAAAGGCGCCATATATCATGCAAGCACTGTTTTGTTCCAGTAACCTTGATAATGATGTACCACTCTTGGTGAGTTCTGTGTCAACAACCAAAATGACAGTTCTCTGGTGCGGCCAAAACAACGCGGATTATTGTTGTACTCTGCTGCCGGGTCCAGAATTATTTTCACGCATTTTTATCAAATGTACCACGCGAAACAAATTGTGGCATAATGACTTCGATCATAAAGCTTCACGCTATATCGGGTGCGATGGATGAATCGCCCCCCTGTTACATACTGCAGGTAGACGATGTGCGCATTTTGCTGGACTGCGGCTGGGACGAAAAGTTTGATCAGAGCTTCATCAAAGAAATTAAAAAGTAAGCAATGTTTCTGTTGTTCATCGGTGGCTACGAAAGTGCCAGTGCATTTAATGATTGTTTATATCCCTGTCCCCTCAGATACGTCCATACTATTGACGCTGTACTGCTATCCTATCCAGATGGCAGTCATCTGGGTGCACTACCCTATCTCGTTGGAAAGCTTGGACTTAACTGCCCCATCTACGCCACCATACCGGTGTTCAAAATGGGGCAAATGTTCATGTACGATATGTTCATGTCCCATTATAATATGTACGACTTTGACTTGTTCTCGCTAGACGATGTGGACGCTGCGTTTGATAAAATAGTCCAGTTGAAGTACAACCAAAGCGTAGCGATGAAGGGTAAGGGCTACGGCATTACTATTACACCCTTACCGGCCGGCCATTTGATTGGTGGAACTATCTGGAAAATAGTAAAAGTGGGCGAAGAAGACATTGTGTACGCAACGGACTTCAACCATAAGAAGGAGCGCCATCTGAATGGATGTGAGTTGGAGAAACTGCAGCGTCCTTCGTTGCTGATAACCGACGCGTACAATGCCCGCTACCAGCAGGCCCGCCGGCGGGCACGGGACGAAAAGTTCATGACAAACATTCTACAAACGCTGCGCAACAACGGCAACGTGTTGGTCACGGTCGACACCGCCGGTCGCGTTTTGGAGCTGGCGCACATGCTGGATCAGCTGTGGAAGAATAAAGAGTCCGGTCTGATGGCGTACTCGCTGGCACTGCTGACGAACGTCAGCTACAATGTGGTAGAGTTTGCCAAAAGCCAAATTGAATGGATGAGTGATAAGCTGATGAAAAGCTTCGAAGGAGCACGTAACAATCCGTTCACGTTCAAACACTTGCGCCTGTGCCACACGATGGCCGATCTGGCTAAGGTTCCGAGCCCAAAGGTGGTGCTTGCCAGCTCGGTGGACATGGAGAGTGGCTTTTCGCGCGAGTTGTTCATACAGTGGGCACCGAATGCGAGCAACAGCATCATCGTTACCAGCCGCTCGTCGCCGGGCACGTTGGCCCGCGATCTCATCGAAAACGGCGGCAATGGGCGCAAGATCGAGATGGACATTCGGCGGCGGGTTGAGCTGGAAGGTGCGGAGTTGGAGGAGTACATGCGAACGGAGGGTGAAAAGTTGAACCGATCCATCAAGAAACGAGACCTGGACGAAAGCAGCTCCGACTCAGACGACGAGCTAGAGATGAACATCATTACCGGAAAGCATGACATCGTCGTGCGGCCCGAGGGTCGATCGCATACGGGATTCTTTAAGTCGAGCAAGAAACAGTACGCCATGTTTCCGTTCCACGAGGAGAAGATTAAATTTGACGAGTACGGAGAAATAATTCAACCCGACGACTACCGCATGGTCGACGTCGGGCCGGAAACGAACGGGGGCGATGACAAGGAGAACAACATCAAAACCGAGGACATTAAGAAGGAAAAAGACGACGAGCTGACCGTACTCGACAAGCCGACCAAGTGTGTGCAGTCCCGCAAACCGATCGAAATCAACGCCCAGGTGCAGTTCATTGACTTCGAGGGCCGCTCGGACGGGGAGTCACTGTTGAAAATTCTATCCCAGTTGCGGCCACGCCGGGTGGTGGTGGTCCGCGGATCGGCCTCAAACACGGCGCACATTGCGGAGCACTGCCAGCTAAATATAGGCGCACGAGTGTTTACGCCAAACCGGGGAGAAATTATTGATGCCACCACGGAAACGCACATCTATCAGGTGCGTCTGACGGAGGCGCTTGTATCGCAGCTGGAGTTTCAAAAAGGTAAAGATGCCGAGGTGGCCTGGGTGGACGCGCAGATCGTCATTCGCAACAAGCGGATTGACACGGTGGCGGGGAAGGACACGGCAGGCGCTGGAGGCGATACCACGTCCAACCCGGCCGTATCCGGCAGTGGGGCAGGTGCGGGCGATACTGCTATGGATGTCGACGAGGTGGAGGAGAATAAGATGGACAAACAGATTCTAACGCTCGAGCCGCTGCTAGCGGAAGATTTGCCACCGCACAATCCGGTCTTTATTAACGAGCTGAAATTGATCGATTTCAAGCAAATTTTGATGAAAAATAATATAAACTCCGAGTTCTCGGGTGGTGTGCTCTGGTGCAGCAATGGAACGGTCGCATTACGGCGTGTCGATACTGGTAGAGTGACGATCGAGGGTTGCATATCGGAAGATTATTACAAAATAAGAGAATTGCTGTACGAACAGTACGCTATCATTTAATCCGGCTCATTGTTTATATCATTGTGATTTATGTCACAAATGGTTTCATCAGTAATAAAAAAAATTAAAGGAAGAAAAAAAAAGCTCTCGCCTCCTGTGTCATTATCCGGGAATCGGCTTATCGTCGCCAAACTTCGAAGGGGTACGACACATGGCAAGGTTTGTCATGATCATCAATTCACCCACGTCGTAGCCATCTTCATCGTACAGTTTCACATCCAAAGGAGTGCCATTTCCACTAGGAGGAAGAAAAAAAGCATGATGAAATCACCTATAGAGCAAAATACATCAGATGTAACTTACACAACGTATGCCTTCAGTGGCTTATCCAATACGAACATCGTGAACTGTTCGATTGCGGGAGTATGGAAGGAATCGACATGGCAGGCATTTGCGAGTCTGCAGAAAATTGCTTGAAACGGTAGGAACTTGAACCGTTCGTCACACGCTTTGATTTCGTCCAAACTCACCGTTTCCACATTTCCATAATCGACATAGAACACTGTAACACTGTTGTCGAACAGCTCTATCACCTGCGCACGGTACCATAAGTTCTCATATTTCGCCAACACCAGCTCGCCAATAGCTAAAAATAAAAGGGAAGAAATTATTGCAACATGTGCTAAAATCACATTAAACGCCCAGTGCATTTAAGGTACATACTGGGTAATAGGTTGAGAGGTTTGTAGTTGGCCACCACCTGAGGGTTGTTCAAATCGTCCGCGAGTTGGTTGAATTCCAAATGGTAACCTTCTGGCGGGACGATGTGGCAGAAGAACATGTCTAAATCGGTAACCGATGTTGGCAGGAGCGTAACGTATGAGTCTTGCGCAGGAACTTCCATTTTCTGCACCCCGGACACCGATACCGTATCCCGGTCACGTGTCCAGCCGTCCGGGTCCATTTCAATGTGCCGCCGCCGGCAGTTGGCGCCTTTGAAACATCGTTTTTTGATCGGATCGTAATACTTGCAGATCTGCCAATCGTCTTTGGGGTCGTATCCCAGCACCGCTTTCATAGCGTTGGTGGTCCCTTCCGGTAATTCATCGAACTGCTCTACTTGCTCCTTGCTTAAGGTATCCCGCGTGATAGCGTACTGGTTTCCGGAGAAGGTTTCCTCTTTTGATTGGTCAATGGGATCATTAACTGAAAGGCTAGAGTTATTTTCATCCAAATGTTCACTATTCGATTGGTCTGCTGTTGATTGTCCTTCGGTAGTGTTGGATGCGGAAATTTTTTCGTCACTTTGTTGAGTATTATGTACCAGCTTCCCATTTACTTCTCCTAGGTTTTCCAGTACCAGAAGATCATCTTCAATATCGACCACTTTGCAGTATATTTTATCCCACTGCCGAAGGGTTGTGGCACTCGAGCCGGCTTCCATTCGACACTGGATGAAATATGCCGGATGATTTTGGAAATCTTCAGAGAGCTTGGCGATTTTGAACGTGTTTTGGTACGGGTAGACCTCACCGGTATCTAGCAGGCAGATTGCATCAATTTTCTTCTCTTCTTCTCCGCCAGAGGAGCTGTTGCGAACTGCTCGAAACCACGTGTCCTCCAATAAAATAGCAAAGACTTCTCCAGCCGGAGGAAGCTCATGCAGGGGTGATTTTGAAACAGTTTGTAGTTTCTTTAAACAGTTGAGGCTTTCGAACTTGCACTGATCGACTGCACAAAACACACCCTGCCGAGTTTTGGAGACATCGGAGATCAACAACTTCACAACGTGATTCTTTTTATCTGAAAAAAGATTATTTGTAGTGGTTTTCATACAATTGTGATAATTTTTACATACAATACTTACACAGCAGTGTCGGCTTGATGTAATTGAATTCGAAATCATCAGGTGGTAAAGAGTTTTCTGCACATATTGATGTTTCTTCAATAAAGAGCGCTTGCCATTCGTTTACGAAGGTCTGAACCGATTTCGACATGTTCTGCAGCTCATCGTGTGCTTTCTTAAAATCAGCAGCGAAGTCTTTGTTCCTACTGTTCTTCAGTACTTGAGAGTGCAAATATCCTGCCTACAAGAGTAATTTTTCTTTGATACTCTTCGCGAACAAATCCGTTATGGTATTTTGATACTTACACGTTTTTGCATTATGCCTGTGATAGCACAAGCAATGTTGCAATTTTTGTTGAGAAATTCATAAGAGACGTTCCATAGCTGCTCATATAGCTCCATTGCTTGGAGCCCCATCGTCGCTGGCTTTTACTATAATGTAACCTTAAATATTTACACTGCACGTTGTTAGTGGCCCTTTTGTATTACCTGTTTTCTATAGTTTAGCGTCGATTGATCACCACGCTTGTTGCTTTCGTCTGCTAATGCCGAGCATGGAAGTCTGTTCAACACGCGCACACGCACCAAATGAAGGACATAAAATGTTCAGCTATTCTTCGAATAACCCATTGTTTACAAATGGCGATAACCTCACCAACTTGTCACTCAACTAGACACACGAAGAAATGTCTGTCAACTACAAGGTATAAACTAAAGATGTCATTGATCGAGATAGTTTGACAGCCGGAATTAATTTAGCGCGAGTAAACATCAACTTTCTGGCGGGAAATGTTGTGTACGTACATAAATAAAAGCAGTGCTATGCAATAAAGTAAATTTTTCGTTAATTGTGTGTTGATTTTGTTGAATAAATTTATTCTAACATTATACAAAACAATTTGTTCACCATGGATTACGACTCTGACTCGGAGCTGCATGCGACGGACAGGTTACGATTAGAATCAGATTCTGAAGACGATAATTCTCCGAGCAGTACTATACTCGCACAAGAACAGATTTCTGATAATGTAAGCAACATTGTTAGCATCAACGGAGATCCGTCAGCAAGTGAATCGATTGAACAGCCCCGAGAGAAATCCAAATCATCCGATAATGAGGACGACCATCTGTGCGGAAAGCAAAACCGCCGTACTAAAGTGTCCAAAATTATTGACAGCGATTCAGAAGATGGGAATTTTCCGGAAGATACGGACACGCCGAAAAGTAAACGATCAGACGAAGATAATTCTTCAAAAAACATGCTTCGTCTAAAATCGTTGTTGGATTCTGACTCGGATTCTGGATCTAAACAACAAGAACACCAACTAAAGCAGAGTCCTAAGAAAAAGTTGAAAAAGAAAAAAGGTAAAAGCCGATCTCCAGCTAGTTCCGCTGAAGGCAGTGCGGAATCCGAGGGTGATCAAAATATGAATGGAGAAGGTGTGAAAATTAAACGTAAAAAACAAACCCGAGTAAAACATCCGGGTACCCCTGTGACCACTGCGAAAGATATGCTTGCCGGTGTAAGTATATTTGAATTAATAATGGATTAAAAACAAAAAAACATACATTATGTATTAAATACTTTCTTATCGGCCTTTTCAGTTAAATTTATTCCTTGATGATGACGAAGAGGTTACCGAAACAAATGGAGGATCGAAAACGTTGAATTCAATCTTGGAAAATGATTCAAGCTCGGATGAAAACGCCGACAGTAGGCGTGGGGGAAAAAATCACATGCCACAGGTAGGAAAGCCCTCTCACCAATGGCTGGATATAAACAATCTCTTACATTCGCTTTATAGATGACCGAAAAACAAGCGTTGGAAGAAAGACAATTAATTCAAAGCGAATCGCAACGGATGGCGCGTGAAGCTTACATAGATATTCCCTACCATCGCACAAAAGCATATTCGTTTGAAGAATTTCTTGCGAGAAAAACGATTCGCAAACCAGACCCCAACCGGGATTGTTTGGGGAAATCCTCGGACCTATCTATCAGGATGACCCCAGAGCAACTGGAGATTTTTGCTAGGCAGCTGAAAGAACGAGAACTTGAATCACAGGATTTTTTTAAATCTGAAAGCGAGTCCTCAGATGAGGAACCTAAAAAAGATGATGCACCACCGGTGGAAGTGGCCGAAGACAAGGAACATGTGCAAGTCGTCGGTGAAGAAATGGAAACAAAGCGTGATGACGAACCGGAAGTAGAGGAAGCGATTGAACCCTTGGATGCAAATATTTTAAGCGAAGAAAAAGTTCTGGATACTCCAAGCTCCAATATTGTGGAACAAAACGATGACCCAATGGACGAGATTGTGAATCAAACGTCGAAAAATACGGAAACACTCTTAACTGATCATCATGCCGAAACGGAACCCCACGAGAAGGAAATGACATTAGAAAACGAAGTAAAGTACGATCTCATTACTGCCGGTCCAAATGAGACAACAAGCAGCAAAAAAGCGTCCCTGCTAGCAAAGATCAACCTTCCTCCCTGCCCAAGATTAAGTGGACATTCTGACATGATTATTGACTTGGACAGTGGTAACATTGAGCCGAAAGCGCCAACCGGTGCTGACATTCTCTTTCAAAGGCTCGCGAAGTGCAGTGGGAGCGTAAAGAAAACACCACCCTCCACAAGTACAATCACCGTGTTGAGCACGGACGATGGTGTCGTAAAGTTCAATAAGATATCCTTATTCACAGAGCAGGAACGTCCGTTGGTACACAAAGAGCCCATTCCGGGGGCTGCCTTTTTGAAGCTCAAACAAACGCTGAAGGAAAAGATAGACAACGATCGTCGGGTGGCCATGCGAAAGCGCGAGGAAGAGTATGCTAAAAAAGTTGAAATAGAAAAGGCAGAAATGGGCTACGACACCGATGAGGAGGAAGAAGAATTATTAGCAGATAAGGAATGCGTAGAGGATGAAAGCGAAAAAAAATCGGATGTTGCTGGACAGCAGAAGAATGTTGCAAATGATGAAGTGATGGAGGGCGATATTGTTGATGAAGCTGGTGAGAACGCAAACGACGACGACGACGAAACATCTGAAAGTAGTTCAAGTTCAGATGAAGAAGATGAATCGGATGTTGCAGAAGAAGATGGGACTACCAAGCGAAAGGGAAGAATAATTAAGGCATTTGAAGATTCTGATGATGAAAATGATGCAAATAAGCACATCGAAATAACGCCCACAGTACCTGCCCATGAACAAGGAGGCAACCAGTTGGAAAGTAAGCATATTTATTCCGTAATTTAAATCCGTTCTTACTACACCATTTGATACTTTTTAACATTTTAATTTCTCTGTAATATTATAGGAACCAACCTTAAAAAAAAGGAAAACGAAAATGTGTTGGTACCCTGGAATCAGGACGATACAGACACCCCGCAGGAAGATGATCTAATGGAACTCTGTTCTGGACGATTTGCCACACAACTTCCGACGGATAGCACGCAAATGCTTACCCAAAATGAAGAACTTGCTGGTGTGGGAAATAAGGAATGTCAGTCTATTACGAAACCTCTCTACACACAAGCGGAACAAAATATAGGAGATTCGCAACTCCTGGAACTTTGTTCAGGTCGCTTTGAAACCCAACTGCCGGGAATCGATGACCGGCAGGCAACGATAGCAAACGACTCTCCAGATGGAAATTCTACAGGGCCTGTAGCAACTGCAGTGTCTGACAGCAGTGACATCCTGGCCGGGGCTAAACTTTGCCTCGAATCCTCGGACGAAGAAACGGACAATGGTGGCATCGTAGCTACTAAGAAGAGTAAAAAACGCAAACGAAAGCACATACAATTGTCCGACGATGAGGACGAAACAAATGAGCCCGAACAACGAGCCAGCGACATTATTCAAGAAGATTCTGATATGGATCAGATGTCGGATCAAGAAAAGGATATAGAACAGGTTGGGGATGAAGAGGAAGATGAAGAAGCTGAACGTTATGTGGATTACGATTCCGAAGAGAACGAAGTCGAAGTAACACTAACTAAGAAAGATAAGAAACGAATTGTGGCTAATTTCGTCGAGAACGAAGCGGAATTATCCGAATCGGAATGGGGTAGTGCCGACGAAGATGAGAAGGACCTCGATCGTTACGACATGGAATTGGCCGATGAGGAACAGTTCGATCAAAAGCAGCTACAGCAGGAGCTGGAAAAAATACACAACCGTCAAATGCTTGATCAGGATAATCGTGAGGTGGAACAATTGAAAGAATTTTTCCTCGAAGATGAAGAAAACGACGGTGTTGGGCGCGTGAGACAGTTCCGTTGGAAAAACGTAGAGAAAACTTTCACTCTTGATTACGATAAACAAAAGGAAGGGGACCATGAGAACGAGGAAGGTGCTGACGGTAATGCAAGCGACGAAGAAACTGAATTGGCTTGGAGAAAGATGCGTCACGAACGAAATATGTTGCTGAAGGAACAAAACATCAACCTTACTGAAACGGAGCTATCCACAACTGCTACGCTGTTAAACCCAGATGATACGATTGGCCCTACGGATGGACAGGAAAACAATCAATCTGTGGGCCATATCGGTGGGATGGCAAAGAAAAAAATCACAATTGTCAAACGGACTACTACCGCTTCTACAGGAAAGGAGGACAGCCCGTTCCTAATCTCCAAATGCAGTGTTGTACAGGTACAGTGCATATCTGTTGTGCTTTTATTACAAGAAAGGGATCCACAATGATCAATGATTTATCTTTGCTTCTTTCAGGGACATAAAGCATCTTTTTTGTCTCGCGATCCTGAAACATTAAACAAACTTGCAAATTTGGTTAAATCTAATCCGGAGACCGAAGGAAGCAGCACTGTTGTGGCTTCAAAGGGTAGAAACTTTGTCTTCACTGCTCTCAGCCCGGCTATTGAAAAGGTAGGGTATACATGATTGACTCGCTTGAATTCGACTAATGGTTTATCATGTTTTCTTTTCCCAGACATCGAAACGTTCGTTAGATTCTGAAGATGCTGAAGAAAGGACCGATGTAAAGAAACCCAAGACTGCGAGTAAAGAATTCACCTCAAAGAAGAAATTGATGCTGGGGTCTTTAATGTAAACAAATGTGAATCAAACAATAAGTATAAGGAGTACAGTTAAAAAAGCGCAAACATTATAGAATATAGTTGGAAAATATTTCCATTACAAAAAAAAGTTTCGAGTTAAAAAAAAATTATTCCCTTGTTTCAAGTGTGACGTTTCCTGAACCGGCATTTTTGACAACTGTTTTGTTTACATTGGCAAACTAATGCGTTTTCTAGCATTATTCTCAGATCCCCAGACGCGCAAAAACCTTATCAACCGTAGTTTTACCGATTTTCTCTTCGATAATTTAGGTTTTCAAGTTTCCCGATATGTTAAAACTTGGTAAAGTGCTCTGCCGCACCGGCCTTCACCGTGCATACTGTACAGATTCTACCCGCATTGAAAAAAGTAAGTACAACACTTTTTAGATAAAACAGTACATGTCGAACGCATGGTTTCGTTATGATACCTTTTTTCAATATTACCAATCTGCGAATGTTCATTTTCAGCTGTGAATTCCGTTACCTTACTGGGTCGAGTTGGAGCGGATCCCCAGCGTCGTGGAAATGACGATCATCCCGTTGTTATGTTCTCCTTAGCAACGCATTCCAACTACAAGTAAGCAGATCTGGATCATGGATAGATTTTCGCTAGAAAGATCTACATTTTTCATGAACCAAAAGTAATTATATGATACATAACCATGTTTATTTGCTTGCCAGGTACGATTCGGGTGATTGGATGCAAAAGACGGATTGGCACCGAGTGGTTGTGTTCAAACCGGGGCTGCGCGATTCAGTTATGTCGTACCTAAAGAAAGGACAAAGGACGATGGTTACCGGCAAGATTACATACGGAGAAATTACCGATCAGGAAGGAAAACAACGAGGCACAACCAGCATAATTGCAGATGATGTAATATTCCTGCAGAACCAATAGCTGTACCAGGAGTGTGTAGTCATCTCGTTCATCAAGTGTTAATGTCTGCCATTTATAGTACATGTTAATAAATATGCATTTATTGAAGAGGAGGATTCGACATAAATTTTAATGGATTTTTCATCAAATAAACAAACGGCGAAATGGATGACAACTAGTTTGAAGTAATTTTTCTGCATAAAAACTTGCCTCCTTTTTCGTCGATTCTCAACCGGCGCGAAAGTTTGATCGAATGTCAAATTTTGCAACACCTCAAAAAATAAGTTTATGTCTAACATATAAACTAAGATTTTCAATCAGAATAAAATACGGGCCTTATAAAGCCAGCATAAGCATAGTACAAGATGTACAAAGGAAGGATGGAAATGAATCATGAAAAATATATTTTAGTTTCTACGAGTAATGTACAATTTAACCTAATTTGGTGAAGTATGACAAGAGAATTTCACCAACGAGAGGTAGTTCTTGTCTGTTTACGCGAAGTGTATCGGCATACCGAAGCGGTACGAGCCCGCACGATCTGATGACACTTCTGTCAGTCGTACGTTGTCCGTTGTGTGGTTCAGTTCGCAGTTTCAAATCGTTGGTGTGTGCTCTCTGTGGCGGTCCGTTGCTGTGTGGTGCTGACTGGAGGAAGAAAAAAGTTCCCGGATCATTAATCTGCATTTGCATTGCCTTGCACTGCTACTTAAAGTGAACAAGCCACATAGGAATTGTGCTCCCATCCGGTCCACGCCAGGGGAGATATTTCTTGAAATTTATCGTACCTCCGCAACACCGCGCGTGTTCCAGGAATCTCAAAGCCCCCCACCCTTCGTCTGCAGCCGGAAGCTACAGCTGCATAGAAAATCGTTCGTGTACGATCGTGTTCGTGTGAGTCTGTGCTATTGTACCCAACGGAAAAAATGGCAGCCGTTGCCCTGAGTGAAGTTCAATCTGCAAAATCCATCATTTGCGACATCGAAGGAACGACCACGTCGATCTCGTTCGTAAAGGTAAGCTTTGGTTAACTAGTTAGGTTAAGTTTTTTACCCGTTTCGAAAAATTTACCAATTCTCTAGGTATCTGCCGGTTCACCTTCTGCACCGGTATGCTCTCATAGTTCCATAGACCCGGCACACTTAGAACCCCCACAAACTGCACTGCAAATTCACTTTTGAATTAAATCGTCTATTTTTCCCCCTTGGTTAAAACTGTAGTTTCCTGAAACATTTTTCAACTGCAATCGTATGTCTTTTTCGTTCCATTCTTCTGCTTCGGTGTCATCGATCGATGCCGTGAACGTTTCGCTTACCAACACTATCGCGAATTGGTCTACCCTAACGTTCAGAGAGAGCGTAGAGAGATAGAAGAGAGATCGGGGTTTTTTTAAATGGATTTTTTAACGTGCTGTGAACGACGGTTGGTTTAGTTTTTCATAAAGAACTAGTCTATTCCAGATTTTCCCTTCATCTAGCAGACACTTCCGGATGTGCTGTTCTTGGTCGTTCTTCGAGTAAAATGATGAACGCTCTTGATGAAGCATTCGATACTGGCGTTTACAATATGAAAGTCTGACTTAAATTCGTTGGTTATTTTTTATAATTGTAACGACTACCGGTGCCATTCGAGTACCAGAATCCTATCACCCATACTAGACGTAGCAGTGATCTGTTTAGTCTACGCTCCTTGAAATCTTTTGCTCTCAGCATACAGACAAAGAAAGAGAACATAAAACCTGGCTGCGAGAGTACGTGAGAGGATCAGCTCTTGGATGGTGAGGTTTGGACGAAGGAAAATCGTGAACCTCCATTGCAACGGCAGCACCAGAAGATGAGGAATCTGGGTATTATTTTCCTTCTATACCTTTGCACAGTTGACGCGCACAACTCGAAGAAAGAATCTACATATCTGTTAGAATTCATAAGTTTCGCCGGTCATCGGTGATGCTGTGAGCGACGGAACGGTATTACAAATGTGTGTACCTTCGTCCTACCGGACCTTTGTTGCTTTCGTCCTTCCGTTGTTGTCAGCCTGGGAAAATCACCCAAAAGAATAATGGCGCTCGGTACAACCGTGTCCCAAATGTAGAAATACATCCCACCATAAAACATAGCTTTTATATGCCATCTTGTTTGTCTCGGTTTTTGCGTGCCATTTTAGGCGCTACCCTTTTGCACACTCCATCTTCTGCGCCCAAGACTATTCGCATCTCCCGTCCTCTGTTGATCTGGTGTACCGATGCATCCGTTGCTACACTGGGGAAGAGTTGGCTTGGTGAATTGAAGTTGTCTGCTTGGGTTATACTCCATCGGCGTGTGGGAGAATTCGGAGAGAGTGCAGTAACCGGAACTCCCCTAGCTTTAGCATAAACTTGCTGTGGAGTGGGCTTTTGGTCTAGTGTTAGAGTATAACTTGCGTCTGCTGCTGCTGCATTCGTACTTTGCTGACCATGGATGGGAGGAAAGATGACTTCGTAACTATCTTCTCGTGCTGCGCGTTGGGAATGTGTACGCGAGAAGAGAGTATATTAAAGCGCAATTTCCACCTACATTTTCCATCGTTCTACGTTCATCGTTTCCAAACAAAAATGAAAATGGACATTTTGTTGTTTTGGTGTGTAGCATTCGTATTAGCGAACTAGTTTTCGATGATGATTATGCTCTTCCTTTGCGGTACAAAATCTCTCAGAGGTTTCACATAGGTGACAGGTACGGGAGGAACTGGAAACAGTATGCATATGCTCCAGGTGGAAAATATAGTTTCCTGTTCCTATGAGATAAAAATGGCCACTAACAGGGTGTAGTACCTGCCGCCCTTTCAAAATTGATACCTAGTTTAACGATCTTGTGTGTGTTGAAACCCTTTATGCTATTAGCCGTTGAGTGCATCGGCATATTGTAAAAGTATGTTCCTTTTCATGGAACATTGGCCTTATACCGAGCATTAAAGGGACACAAACAAAATGGACTCCATCGTGTGGTAAATCTTCATTCCTTACCCCATGGAAACCCTACATCCTTTACCACCGGGTTCATCTCGATATCATCGCTTGTAGACGAAGGAGAAGCGAATAGACGATCCGGAAATGGACGAAGAAAATGACATGTATAACGAAGAAAACGGCCAGGCTATAGAGGGAAGGCACGTTCTAAAAATAGAAATAACTACCTCGGATTTCAACAACCTTCTGCCTCTTTCTTTTTGATCTATGCTTCTGTTCCGATGGCTTCTGCGATGCACAATGTGTGTGCAAAACTAGTTCTCGAGCGCGCGCGTGCTGGTTGACGTCGCAAAAATTCTCGGAGGAGTCGACATGGATATGGATGGCGTTCAAGCTGTGAGAGGAAATATTGAAGAAGGAGGATCATTGCTCCAGGTGGTGGAAATGAAACGAGTGACCCAAACAAGATTGTGCGCCTGGAATATAACACGAGACGAGACCACGAGCAACTTCTTTGCTCTGCTGTGGTTGCATGCGTTGCGATGGCGAAGAAAAGTCAGCAGGAAAGAAGGAATAGGAAACTGATTTCCCCGAGACCGGCCGGCCGGCCGGCAATTCCCAATCCCGCGAGGCAGCCGCGGCTTTGTTGTGGATGAGGGTGTTTTTTTTTTACCCCGAGTGCACCTATTTCAATGAATAATGTGTCTTCTCTCCAACACTCAATCGCAACAGGCAGGAGGCGGATGGTTGAGATATAACTTCGTAGATATCGCAGTAGGCTGGTAATATTTTTCTATTCGAGAGCTTAAAGACTTCCTGCAAACCCCTCGTTCATTTCGTCAGTCTCAGGATGCACTTGGAATGTAAAACTCTGCATACAGCTTCGACCGACCGGGTCGTCGATTTGTAGCAAACGACATAGGATTCTGTCGTTTGTTGGTTTGTGTGTTTAGTAAGATGTGGTTTGTTTTCCATCGGCTATGGTTTAGTGGTTCGTGGTTTAGTGTAGCCAAAAGATTCTGTTTGAATCGGTTTATTCTCAGTACAGTTACGGCAAAGGAATAGTGAGAATTTCTCATGCATATTTCTACCCATTTTGAGCAAAGAAATATGTTTTATGTTATCGTTTTATCTACATCATGTAAGCTATTAGGAACTGTAAACTTCACTGCAAAAGTCAGTACACAGCAGACCCCAAAACAGAAGCAAATGTCATTTTATATGTGAGGTAATTGAGGACGGGTCGTTTTTACTATCATCGGATCGGATGAGTAGCATGGTTGAGAGGATTTGAATACTGAGCCCTAGAAAAGGTCCCAACTGATTGGTAAAACATGATTTTACCGCAACTTTAAGTCTAAATTAACTCTGTTTAGTAAATTCCAACTAGACCAATCAGCAAACAAACGAAAGAAGAAAGTACGTTTTGTCACAGTTTAGGTCATTTTTGATCATGGCTTGTGGGACAGTGCGTAATAACAACAGAGAACCACGTGAAGCCAGTTTGCATCATAAACACACCAACCATGTTGCGAATTAGGACCAAGTTTGAAATGGACGATGCTATAGCAGTAAACCGAAAAAAACGCCACCGGTCGGGAAAAAATGGCGACGGACGGTCGATGGCTTCGTTGATGAAACTTTGTTCAAGGTCAACCATGCAGCTATGCAATAACAGAGAAGGAGGGGGTAGTCCAGACTGGCTGCTTCCTTTCTTTCGATTCACTTCTTCGTTTCTCGTTGTATCTAAGAAGTTTCCTGAAGATTTGTGTCGGGATTTAGATGCTATTTCGTTTGAATTGTGCATTGTGTTTATGGTCCATGTCAGGAGTTTAGAACAATGAATGTATTTAAGGAGAATTCGACACGTTACACTAATATTTTCCTTTAATTTTTTTACAGGATACTCTATTCCCTTACGCACTGAAGAACGTAGAGGAATTCTTAAAAAACAACTGGAATGAAGATGCCACCAAGACGGTTATTGCCGCACTTCGCGAGCAAGCTGATGAGGATAAAAAGTCAGAAGTAGCCGGCGTCGTTCCAATTCCTGCTGGGGTACGTACATAGTATAAATTTAATTTGTATTTTCCGTTCGTTGAACAATTGAATGTTAGCTAATCTGGCCAATCCAGTTCAGAAGAGCTTGTCCGAATTTTACCATGGTTACTACAACTTATTCATTTGACTTTTTAAACACCTCAGGACTCGGAAGACATCATTCCGGATATTGTCAAAAATGTCGAGTGGCAAATGTCGCAGGATCGGAAGACAGGTTCGCTGAAAACTCTTCAAGGAATGGTCTGGGCTAAAGGATACAAGGACGGCACTATCAAGGGACAGTAAGTAGGCATTTGTGTATTGCAAGAAGCATCCTGC
The DNA here is from genome assembly GCF_943734765.1 of Anopheles ziemanni. Classification (NCBI taxonomy): domain Eukaryota; kingdom Metazoa; phylum Arthropoda; class Insecta; order Diptera; family Culicidae; genus Anopheles; species Anopheles ziemanni. The sequence goes on along the minus strand of NC_080706.1, from coordinate 23,158,918 downwards.
GTGAAGAATATTGTTTTCCACCCTAAACGCTTTCCGTCTTTGTTCCTCAAAGTGTATATGACGACGTGCAGAAGTCTTTTGAGAAGTGGACGGAATCCGGTCGCAAGATTTACATATACTCTAGTGGCAGTGTTGACGCCCAGAAGCTGCTGTTTGAAAACAGTGAGCAGGGCAACCTGCTGAAATACCTGGCGGGACATTATGATACGAAAATCGGGGCAAAGCGCGAAAAGGAGAGCTATCAGTCCATTTTGAAAAACATCGAGGCTTCGGCAGAAGAAGCATTATTCCTTACGGATGTATTTGCCGGTAAGTGAAACATAAGATGTACAGAAAACAGTTACGTGCTATAGCATTAGAAGTTGTTATTAATTACTACTAATATTTTTCTGCGATCTTTTCTTGATCTGTACTCATTTTCGATGTATTTTACATGCGCGCAGAAGCCAAAGCTGCGAAGGAAGCTGGCCTCCACGTAGTTCTGCTGGAGCGCCCAGGTAACTCTGAACTGTCGGAGGAAGAGCGCAAAGAGTTCCCAGTGATTTCAACGTTCTCAGACTTGACCTTCGCGGAGGCAAAGGAAGAAAATGGTTCTGCCCAAAATGGAAAGCGAAAGATCGAAGAAACGACCGAAACCACCGAGGAGGATCAGACACAGGTATACCCTAATAAAAAATAAAATTTATCTTTTTTATCTTTCTTTAGACACTAACTAAATGTAGTAACCTCGATTCCAGTAAATATTTTATTGTCTAGAAAAATCTTCAGCTGAATGTTGGCTGAAGCAAAATCCCACCTTTTAACTTAAGAATTTTTTTTTATCATTGAACGCCAAACATACTCTAAAAATGTTCATCACTAAGTCCTATGTTGTACCTCTTCTAAACCAAACAGACCGAACATTGTAAAACATTCGAAAGTGTATTTTCATGATGAGGTCAATACAAGTGGTGGTCATTCTTGCTGTTTATGTGCGGCAGTTTTAATTTAGCATTAATATGTAATCATGTGTTTGTTTCCGACCTTACCTTAATGCATGATCTGTAGGGAACAAGGTAAAACAAACGCGCATATCATTGGATTTTTACTATTAATGATCCAGAATTTACCAAAAGGCAACTGATTTGAAATTCTGTAGGTGGTAATAATATATTTGGAGAGCAGAGAACATTTATCATTGCCATAAAAGAAAAAAGGAATTATACTACTACATTTTGGTATAAAAAAATAAATGAATTACACGATGATAGGATTGATGATCAATCAAATCCAATCTAAAAAAAACTATTTATGCATGCTTGCAAAGTTTTGGTTAATGATCGTTGCCTTTGGTTAGTTCTTAGGGAAAAATAATAGGTTAGTGAGGGATCATGGTGAATGGGAAACCTATTGAAACATATCCTAGCATCAACGAGTTAAACATACTTTAATTAATTTAATCAATTTGAACTATTTATTAAGATTTAGAAACACGTCGAACGTTTAAATATAAATAAACGAAAGAAACCCATCGTTTTGTGGAGCAAGGCATGAAATGTAATGAAAAAGTCTATAAAATGATCAATATATGAAAAATATATTCTAAACAATTCTTGTTCTTCACATTTTTAAAGTGTGAGATTCTAATTTAACTTTTCAATTTATTTTCTCGGTTATTCGAGGAAATTGGTAATTTTTTTCGTCTGGTTTTATAATTCAAATATTTTTATTAAATTCGATTGCAATTAAATTTATCTACTCCAAAAATAAGAATAATCCACGTCTTTGTTTTTTTTAAATTCTTGTATTAGAGAAAGGTTCGTGTCTAGGATAAATTGTGCATTTGTGCCATCTGTTGGTGAATTTGGAAGCTTTTACTAGCGAAGCCACGAACCTTCTTGTTGATAAATTATTTTTCCAACTTTGGAAAATATTTAAATAAAATGTGACCTTTCGTTAAATGCGCCGTTTTTTTATGCTTTCTAGGAGCCTCCCAGCAAGGTGGTTAAAGTTGAAGAAGGCAAGAAAGAGGATACAACAGCGAACGGATCTGGCGAAGGTGACAAGGAGATGGCTGAAGTAGCTTCGGCGGACGATGCTATTGTTTCCAAGAAGGACGACGAGGTTCCGGAGAAAAAGATTGACGATATGGAAGTTGACGATGAAAAGAAGCCTACAAATGGCGAGGAAAATGTTAAGAAAACGGAAGAAAAATCCGAACCACACATTGAAGAGACAAAATCCGACTCGAAGGACAACAAAGAGCCGATAGATTCGAAATCAAGTAACGACGAAGTGGAATCTAAACAGGAATCTATTGCCGCCATGGATGTGGACGAGCAGGATAATGGGGAGGTGAAGAAAGAAGCAGAGAAAAAGGGCAGCGTGGAAGTAAACGAAACTGTGATTACGGAGGAAACGAAGGTTGCGAAGGATGGCGAGAAGAAAGAGGAAAATAAGGGTAATGATAAAGTTGAAAAAGTAGTGCAGGATGTGAAGGAATCGAAGGCAGACGAAACTACTAAGGTAGATACTGTGGAAGATGATAAGGATTCGGTAGAAAAAACGAAGGAAGTTGAAACTGATAAGGATAACACAGTAGAGCAAAAAGAAACCGTTGTTACGACCGTAACAGAACAGGACGCAAAGAAAGAGGAGGAGGCCAAAACAGCTGTCGCTGAAACAAAAGCCGAATCTTCTGAGAAGAAAGAAGACAGCGTAGAATTTGCTACCGGTGTGGAGGTTACATCTAATGTTCCCGCCGATGAAGTAGCCACCGAGGTAAAAGAAGATGAAAAGCAGGCAGAAAAAACTTCAGAAAAGGAGGAAAACAAACCAGCCAACGTTGATTTAACACCTACTGAGCAACCAACCAGTGAGAAGAAGACTGCACCGACCGAAACTACCGATGCTGATGATGCAGATGCAAAGGTGGCAGCCACAAATGGTGAAAAGACTGAAGACAAACCTACCACAAATTCCAACGGTAACGGCAATGCGGGAGATGAGGAGAAAAATGGCGATAGTGATAAGGAAAATGACACTTCATCGACTAACTGCGAGGTGGATGAAGCTTCGGCAGCGGCTGAATCGAAAACCAATGGAAGCAACACCAGTGTTGATACCAGCAGCAGTGTCCAGGAGGTAGCAGCCACGGCTGAATCGAAGACCAAGAAGGTAGTTGACGTTGTCGCACCTCCTGCGGTCACGCCGACACCACCGATCGAGGCAGAATCGTAAGCCCAATCTTAGACCGTATCTATAACTAACACATCGGGAGAGGGAGGGGCAGTGAAGAATTATTCTTTACTGCGTTTCGGAACGAGTGAAGCATTTTTCCTTTTTTTTATATTGCTGATTGAAGCAAACAGGTACAGAAAACAATAGCACCAACTAACAACCCACTTTTGACATCGGAGTTTGCTAATGGGCGGATTTACGTGCCGATTCCAACGGCGAAAAGTATTATTGATCTTTAATGACCAGAGTAGGAGACGAATACGCGTGAAATGGGACGGAGAAAAGTGAACTAATTCTACATTTGTATATCTGTCTCAATGACGATTCAATTCTTAGTAATTACAATTTTATAAACATATTTATATCATTTGATGGATTGACGGAAGAATACTGAAACGATGTTGAATGGAGTATATGAAGCAGTAATGCAGTAGACTTGACGGTAGGAGTGATACTGGCATTAGATTGTAGGCTACATTTATTAGGCTTTACAGTTTGTGATCATCACATAACCAACATCTTTATTATTTATGGCCACAGCGACAACGTTGCGCAAAATATTTTCTACAGTCCGCCTACTAGCCCGTGTCCCTTTCCTCCCTCTATAAACCCGTATCGTAATGTTTAAGTTTGTGAACTAAAAGAACAACCCGAATCAATGGTCAAATCATTCTACAAATGAAGTGCGTAAAACCAATACGAAAGTCTCTCGTCTTTTTGTAACAAGTGGGGAAAAACTATAGATGTAACTAGGCACATCCATCCCCGTTGGGTGGGATGGAGTGGAGTGGTGGAGAGAGACAGAGAGACAGAAATAAGGTGAGACAAAGGGCTTAACTGATCGTTCGAAGACTGAAATAAGGCACATTTTATTTGGGGAATAAAATACGCCACATAAAGCCAAGCCACCCATGCACAGGGCGCACAGCATTATCTTAAAGCGCGGATCAGCCACGGAGGTTAATTGTGTTTGGACAGATTAGTTCCTCAAAAATAGTACTTTAGTGATTATACAAACGTGAAATTAACGCTTGGTCCGGTTGGTTTTTCGATGAATTACTGTCGCACCTGTTGGCAAGACTTCCATCGCATCGAAACACACTACAAACCACACATTCCACGATAATTGAGTTTGTTCTGAATATGTTTCTCGATTATAAGGCTGCGCACATTTTACTTCTACGGTGAGACAACGATGGTACGGGTACAGTGTATGTGATGTTGGTGAAACACATGAAAGTAATCTCGACGGAGCAGTATTAAAATCACTTTCTTATACTTCGTGTGTTGTCGCTTCGCGCGCGACGTGGAGCGATTTTCATCGTTGTTCTAAATGTTTTCAATTAAGATTATACTGACGCTGTTGCATTATTTTCTTATGGTTTTGACTGGAAAAGTTACACTGAACAAATATGGCGCGATGCATTCATTGGAAAAATAATGTAATGATGAATCTCCAACTATTTGTTACGATTGACGGAAAATCATGTTTCAAAAGATATCGTTTTTACACCGGCGGATGTGGGTGAATCCATGATTTACCACTTACTCTGGATCGTGAAAGTGACACGGCGACGTTCCAATAAATGTAATGTGTATGATTAAAAGCTATAAGGAAATGATACTGGCGTAAAATGTAGAGCCTATTGATTCAACCATAACATCTCGTGGCATGTGGAATAAAAGCTAGCGACACTAGGCACAAGGACACTAACAGAATATAAAGAATTGAAAACTGTGTGGGAGTAGGTAGGGACAACCCTCTCCCCTTTCGTCCGCAATGCAAAATCCACTGGAGAAGCATCCCCTAGTGAAGCATTATTAAATGCCGTCGAGCTGATTATTAGAACATCGTCTCAGCTAAAACTGAACATGCACACACACACACACACAAACACACACACACTACGAATGTGAATGTATAGTATATTCCAGAATTAAATACAATTGTACACAAAATCGGCCAACGTCGGGATGAACGGATTGGCCCAGCGCAGCTGCTTCTCTGAAGTAGATGGACGCGAACAAGGAGAGGATCGGGAAGCTACCGAATATCATCCCCTCCCCCGCGCACGAAATCAAGATACAGGCGTTAAGAAATAAATTAATCGATACTATTTTAAAAAGTTCCACCCAACACGGAAACCTAAAGCGTCTTGAGTTGTTTTACTTATTTATTTTTGATAGTGCATTGCAGTAGATTGTTGTTTAATATAGTCTTGCCCATGGTTGAGAATGATGAGAAAATGAAGGTAGCAACGATGTTAAACAATTAACCTTATTCACGGGTTAGGTATAGGAAATGGTTGAGTTCGATAGTGCAGTCCCCCGGGGTTTGGGCCGAAAAGGATTTTCGTTTGTAAGTTGGTTCAATTTCAACTGATAATGATTTATTTTTTCACTAAATGCATCTAAAATACAGCAAATTACAGTGTGAGCAAGAAAAAGGATTCAAACTCAGTTGTTTGTATTGGATAAATTCGACAATATCGTCAGTGCGCTTCGTTATGGAACTAACAAATTTGACCAACGTCTGGTTCAATATTCACCTGGTAACCCCACAAATAATAATTATTAACACAAATGAACAACCTGTTCAGTAAAACTGGTAATTTTCCATTTGAATGGAGGCGCCTGGTGTTTTGTATCGAACGCCTAGAAGTAACACTTGCACACGGGTGATATTTTCCTACTTCGGCATATCGAAATTAATTCATATGCTGTGACGTTGCCTTTGTCAACATTGCTGTAAATTTTGGTTGTATCTACTATACAATATCTTGCTGTAGAGCAACTGATCGTGGCTTTGGTGAGTTTAAGTAAGACCATGCGTACATTTTATCAAGTAAAAGGGGAACAACGTGTTGTAGTCTATTGCGTCGGGTTCTGTCCAACCAACTTTCTTGTGTCCGTGTTTATGGAAGATTCGAAAATGCATTTTCGTTCCAATTTGACTTCTTGGAAAGCGCTACTACCCACTTGTAACCAGCAAGGGTTAGCGTAGTGCTCAAAGATCTAGAAGGGCCCCGTACACAACACAACAGCCAAATCGCAATGCGACGCGGGGTTGGAATGGAAAAGCACCGATTCCACTTTGTGAACTCCTTTGCCCGCCGAGTGAATGTTTACTACATTTTGGTTTTTTTGTCACCCTGAAAGGAAAAGTTACAGGGAAACCAAAGGCGCAAACCGTAGGAAAAACGAGCTTCGTTCTCGAAGCAAAAGTGAGACATAGCAGAGAAAGTAGAGCGGAAGAAGAATGGACTGGTAGAGAGACAGAGAGAAAAAGTGTGAAGTACTGTTTAGCAGGGAGGACGCTTTCGCTTTGGGGAAATGTTTTTCACAAACGATGACGCATACCACCGCCAGAGGCCGGTGTGAAGGATAGAGCAGGGCGTCGCGCCGACCAAGCCAGATACCATCTCCATCGCACAGCTAACGCCACCAAAGTCTGTGGAAAGCGCCTGGGTTTTCGTTCTACGTAACGACTTTTGCGGCATCGCTGTTCCGTGTCCGCTCTTTTGCCCATTAAATTTTCCTTCTTTCAGAGCTTCAGCACGATCCAATGTTCTCGTTGGTGGGAAGGAGGATTGGTTGGGAAAACTTCTATCCGCTTTCATTTCTCTTTTGCAAAACAACCGTTCCAACCGTCGCTGGCGTTAAGTATTCTTTCATATATATGTATAGAGAGAGAAAACGAAGAAGGGAGAGCTTGGAAAATGTCCTCAACGACCCTTTTTTTCATTCTCCGGTATGGTCGATCGTTCAGTTCTGTTACCTTTTTGACACAGCAGTTCCCCAATGTAGGCGATTGCGGATTACGTAACACAAACTGCTGTCGCGTGTTTGTCTGGGAACGAAAGATCACGCACGTAAAGATGGCTGGACACACAAGCACCTACCGGTTTCATTGGTGGATAAAAGGATAGATGGTTTGAAAAAACAAACGTTTCCCAAAAATTATGCGACATGAGTTATTTATCTGTTTTTCCTAGTTTTACCTTTCTTTTCTTTTTTATATAACTGTCGGCTATGATGAGTATGAATCTTTGTGTTGCGTTTCTAGCTCCTCGCCACTACATTCCTTCTACCATTGAACGAATGTTGGTGCACATCATACACATTCGGATCCGTGCATTCAAATCTGAGCCTCCCGAAGAAGATCGAGCGGGGACGGAGGACGAAACTTTCATGCCATACAACGAAGGTGTCTCCTTCAATTCCTTCCAAGCTGTCTTACGATGTGCCAAACCAGACACCCGCCGGTTATTGGTGTTGGTAAAATGCCCCCCCATGGAATTTGAATGTGTTGTGCTTAAGCGCATCTAACTCCCACTGCCCAGTCCCAACGAGTAGTAATGATGGCCATAGGATTCCGGCGTCATTCGTTTCAGTGTCCTGTTGCCCCGAAAAGCCCCCGAGAGTCCGATGTACAGTCGAGTTTAGCTCGGATTCGATCTTTTCGCTCCTTTAAAACGGAAAAATTATACGTTGACTTGCCGGACTTTCTGGTGGATCATTGTTTTCAAAACATCCTGCTGGATTTTTGTTATGTTCCAACATGCTCCATCAGTGCGACAGAGTGGACAGTTAGATTAAGCCGCTTTATAAGTTTATGTAACAACTTAAAAAAAATATATTCACAAATAATGTGTGCATGAAGAAAAATATCTTTTCTCGTGTAGCACTAACAAAATACAATACAAGTGTATTAAGACCATGCACTTGTTTAAACTACGTTTCATGATTAGGTTTATTATCCTATTTTATTCCTCCAGCGTAATCGCTGGTCTCTCGTGAATCGTCCATATTCGGGTCAAGCGTGTGCTTTGTTTGCTTTGCAATTTGATAAAAGTTGCAACATTTCTTGAAACTACAGCTATTATGTTGTTGTACATTGTTGAAGATACAAAAACTACGCTAAATGATCTCTGAATTTCGATAAATATTCGGGATCGAATGAACAAGATTACGCATGCGATTATAGGGTAGGTGAGCTAAAATTCTTTTTGACAGATTGAGCAGCGGAATGACACGATTATGCTAGCGATTACGCTTCGTTTCCCAATGTACAGTAGCAACGCTAATCAGCCATAGTAGTAGGCTATAATAATTGCCAAAATGTATTGTTTGGGAAGTCTAGTTTGTCGAAAACTGTTGGTTCAATAAGTTTTATAACCAAATTTTAACAACAAATGGCTATACTAAAAAACGTACCAAAACAGTTTGGCAGTCAAGTAGGGTTAAAAATTATTTAATTTATGTTAAACAGTCTTTTTTTCATTTATCCATTTCGTGTTATGATTATTATTTATTCTTAAAACGGTTAAAATTAACTTCATCCACAATACAGACTTTTTCCAGTGATGATCATTAGGTTACTAAACTCCCTCAATGATCGTCAGCCCCGGAATGTTACGATTTTCCCCCTACGAGCAGTCGTCTGCACGACACACGTGCGTTGGGAAATTGTTCATGCTTGGAGAAAGAAAGAAAAGCATACGAAACAGTGGGCTAGAAAAGAAGAAATGCCGTTCGTAATGCTGGATGGATGAGTCAAGATTCCACTTCCATCTTTCGTCCACACGTTCTTCTCTGCTCCGCATTGCCGTATCGGGCTGCGGAGTTTTCCTCCTCCCCATCCTGGCCCACCCTTTTTTAACCCAAAACATCTGAGCTGCATTTTCATCCAGCCGAAGATCCGTTCCTCCGAATTCCCAGCGCCGGAGCGAGAAGCTGTAGCCGAGAGCAGTCGAAACGGGGATGAAAATGAAATTCTACGGTGATTGTGTCTCCCGTTGGGTTTGCTTCTTGTTGTCGGCTTGTTCCTCTCCCCCGTTCACCGTCAGCACCCTGCGTGTCCCTTCGGACGAGTTTACAACCACTTGGCTTCGTGTCCACACACCCTCTCCCAGTGCCGGTAAATGTTATCAACCATCAACCCCCTCGGTACCGACGTACTTGGTCCCCCTTAGCCCAGCGCATCGGTTTTTGCTCGGCCGGGTCCATTTCCGTTGATCCGTAATTTCGTTGTCTTTCCACCGAAGGCGGTCGGTGCTGGCGCTATAGCTTTGGTGTCTGCTTTTCCACCTAGGGTAGATGGAGAGTTTTCATCTACGCCCGACCGACGCTCGGAGTTCCCAGTCTGGCGAACCGTAGGAGTTTTGCACAGTGGTTCGGTTGCTGGAATCTGTTCTGTCGTAATATTTCTGCTGGAAAGGAATCTACAATTTGTTGTCACTTTTGTTTGCGGTCACAAAAAGGAAGGAGATTTTTAGAACCAGATTTTTATAATATTTACACCCAAATTGAAGGAAATTTTTTTCGCAAACGAACCTCAAACAGTAAAAAAAAGATTTTGTAATCGTATTGAATGACAGATTTTAATCTTTCGGAGTACGATACTAATTTTTCAATAATAACAAATGTTGGAAACAGTTCGGACCCATAAGTTCGAACTCGCTCCAACAGCACCTGTCAGACGAAAAAGGAACGAGAAAACCGATAAATTGGGTGGAAAAGCGGGAAAACTGGGACTCTGTGAAAAACACCGGGCAATAAAGAGTAAATTTTTGGTTTCTTGCTTGCCAAACGATTCCTAAAAGTCCTTTTTTCTTCACCCCGTTGAAAGTGTTTGTAACAACAAATTATGGTTGAATATAGTATTTAACAGTTTATTAGTTTAGTTAGTAGTATTAGTTATTAACGTTTGTTATTTATTGATACCGATTGTTCCTTTCCTTAAAATATAAAATACAAAAAATTACTTCCTATTGAAATCATCTACGTAGTTTTTCCTCATAAAAATAAAGCAAATCGTATTTTAGTTTTTGTTCTTAACAGTATAATTTTGAAAAATGGTGTGAAATTAGTTTTTATTCATACTTTATAATTATTTAGTGCTGGTATACAAATCGGACGATCAATCTGCAATATTATATTTCAGTTAAATTTTGTGAGAATTATAGATTGGATTATATATTTCCAATCTTGTTCCTGTAATTGAGTTCCAGTTAATTTCAGCATGGGTATCATTTTATTTATTTATGAAATGGCTTATGGGTCATCAAACATTTTGAATGTTGCTCCGAAAGTATAGGAGTTTAGGACGAGGCATTCCAACGGCATGAAATATCAACAGAATTTAACTTAAGCTAAGGCTATGTGTCAACTCGTTCGTTGTATGGATGCGCAGTACAATCCAAATGGGATCCATTAACAGATTTAGTATATTTAGCAAAGTTGTCTAACCTAAATATTTACGTTTCCAGTGTAGCTAACATTTCATCCCGCAGTGATTCGGTGTCCTTCGGTCTAGCATTATCATTACGCTAAGTTGTCGCCGTGAATAGAGGTCTCTGAAAGAATTTATCGTTTCCCTGCAAAGCAAAAGCGGTTGAGCTGGTTCTGGCGTAGAACGTTTCGAAGAGTCCTCCCATTTTCCACCATAGTTTCTATGCCGAGATGAGCCCCTGACTAACACAAAAATGTAAGGAGAAAAGGCAAAACCAAACCCTTCAAGCTCTGCACCCCTTGGGTTCGCCGTCATCGTCGCCATCGTCGGTGGTGTGGTCCACCGTTCTTCTCTTTGTGCTCGAGCCGTGAGGTAGAGGTAGAAGTGTGTGCCCCAGAAGTCGCTAGTAGGATGACGATGGCCTCAGATGTGCCATACCTTTGGAGCACCGGCGGGGCAGTGAGGATCGGACCGGGGGAGGAACTGTTTCCGTTCGTCGAGTCGACCGGTTATGCCAAACTACTGTGAGTGGGTCTCTGCAGAACGAAGTACGTTACACCACAACCCGAACTGGACGAATGAAGCAAACGTGGAAGCGTTCACGAACTTTGGAGGCCAGGGCAGGGTTGCTTGCTGCCTTCTCCTTCCTTCGCACCCCGGCACCCCGGTGGCAAACGGACCGACGAATATGGCGTAAAATTCGAAGAGAGATATTTCATCCCCAGCCCAACGATCCTGCCAACGGCCACCATTCCGCCACCACCTGCTCATTCTGAGTACGACGTGCTTTTCCAGCAACTTTTCTTATCCTACGTCCTACCAAGTTCCCTTTTCCTCCCTCTTCGTCGCTTCCCGCATCACCCTGCCTCGTTGTGGGTCTACCCACGGGTTCATTTTCCGGTAAGCTCGCCTGGTGCTGGCTCCGTATTTCGCAAAAGCGAACGCTGTCGATGCGATATTTTCCCTCCGACTCTCGGGAACGTCGGCGTCGTCGTCGTCGTCGGTGTGCTCGAGTTTTTCCTCCTCGAGTTCTGCCTCCCCGTTCGTTTTCCGCCGTTTGTTTTTTGGTTTTTGTGTGCCCCTGCCAATGGAAAAAGGTTGTCCCACGAAAACCCGGCCCCAACTCAGCTTTATTCTCAGACACATACACACACACACACCAATACATTAGAGGACAAACCTACGTGAACTAACGAACTCTCGTCCTCTCGTCGCTGCGAGAATTGCCGATGCGAACGAACCGGGTCGAATGGTAAGGATCGGCCAGGACCATTCCGGAACAGTACGGAAGAGGGAGCGTTCGCAGTGGGCGAAGGGAGTTGGGATGGAAAAGTTGGGCTTACGAGCTCGGGCGCAGAAACCTTAACCTTTCTTTGTTTTGACCCGCACGACGGCCGGTGAGGGCGGGTGTGTTGAGACCGGGGATGGGTTTCATTTCGTTAAGACCATCCGAACGCCGTTGCCAGGATTTCCAACCAACCAACACGGTTCTTCACCCCTCCCCCACGTCGCCGCTGGAAGCTTTTGCTCTAATCAAACCACTCCCCCCTCGGTTCTCCCGCCGGGTTTGGGCGCCTTTCTATCTTCTTCGTAGGGGACTGAAGCTTTGTATGCCAGATGCCGGAATAACACACGGGCACCACCGACGCATGCCGGTACCGTTGATCCGAGGGCGCCATGGTTGCCATGGTAACTCGAGTCTCGATCCCGACGCTCTTCCCGAGTGCTTTGGCGTCTCGAAACAACTAACTAAACACGTTTTGTGATCGTCCGTCCGTTAGGAAGGTTTTGAGAAAGTCTCTTGAAACGAGGAACTATAGTTTTTAATGCGACGAGCTTACGGATGATGATTAGTCCATTTTTAGTACCTGATAGTCGGACGTCTTCTTTAGAACACAAATACCGATACCGTAGTGATCTATATGATTATTACTATTGTCAATGCCGGGAATAAGGGAAACATGCATACTGCAAGCAACAAGTGAAAAATATATTTAGTACACTATTTTGTTGATGTGATTACTCGGAGTACGAAATGTCAGTTTACATTTCAGATTTCAGGTTTAATGCAATTCAAAAGTATTGTTTAGACCATATCCAATTATTTTATCTATGGTTCGACACTAGATAGATGTTTCGAAAAAATAGATTTATTTCATACTCCTTTATTTTACGTGCAATGGTAAAGACTAAACTCTTTCTACGGATTGCTTAACTAAACGGAAGAAAATCCTTATCACTTAAACACTTCCTTCCCAAATGATACTTGATTTTCTTCCATTCCAACCGGATTCTTAGAGTCACAGACGTGCGCGGACGACTCACCTACTACTAAGTCGCTCTTATGTTGTTCCATACCAAAAGGACATCGTCTTACTTCGCACACAACGAACCGGTACCTGTGTGCGACTCGTTTTCCTTACGAACGAATAATACGAAGATTTTCCGACGGTTCACTCCCCCCCCCCCCCCCCCTGCCCTCTCGTTCACCGATTTACACCCTTCCACCGGAAAAGGTGGCCTCTTTCGTGCAGGTTGGCTTTGCGCCACCGATTTCTTTGTGTGCCGGCTCCGGCCCTACCAAAGCTTTGCAAAGGTGCCACAAAAAGGTCACGCGAAGAGTTCAAGGCCTGTTCTCGTGCACGAATTGGAAGTTTTGGGTTTGGCGTATGTGTGTGTGTGTTTGGGAGTACCTGTTTTTTCCATGTTTCACCGTTCTTTGAGGCGGAAAAACATCGTGCCACGAAAATTTTCTTTCCTTCGATCGGCTTCGATGGGCCACGATGGGGCGGAAAAACGTAGTCAATATCATTCCTGCTCGATACCGCCCGAGGACGAAACTTTCTTTCTCTTCTTGGGTACCGGTGTTCGCCGGCATTAATGAGCTAGGGCGAACGGTTCGTGTTTGGGCAGGATTTGACGTCCTTCCCTCCCTGGTCCACTTTACGCTCGCTGGAACGAAGAAGCGGGACACTTTTGGCGTGTTCCGGTGGAGCTTCTTTGCTATTCTCGGGAGTTTCTTGCTCCTACTACAAGGACGACGAAGGAGGAATCTTCTTCGAATCGACGCCGTTCTAGGTTCTTCGCTCTTGTTTTCCATCTTTTCCCAGTGCCCGAATGGATTGTTTTTCGCGCCGTCTCAAAGCAAGTCCAAAGGCTTCGTTAAGAAGGAGTGAAGCGAATGGACGGTAACTTTTTCTCCTCCACATTTTATCGCTGGCCGTTTATATAATTTTTTTTTTGCACCATCCCGAGCAACGAGGGCCCATTTCGTCGGTTTATCGTCGGGTAGGAATCTTTCTTTCTTCATTCTGGAACGTATTGCGGGCTCGGCTTTGTTTTTCCCCCGGAGGATACTGCTTTCCGTGCACCCGGTGACCTTTTCCGGGTGTAGTATCGCCGAAACAAAAAAAAATAAAACAACAGAAAAACTTCACACGGTTTTCTTTGTTTTGACAAACCGACGAAAGCATAGACTGGTGTTTGGCGTTTGGGCCACTTGTTCGAAACATTTACATTATTATGCACATCAAACGCAGGATGGCAGCGTGTTGGTTAGCTAAATGCCATCGCAGCCGTACAACGGTAACTTTTCAAACTAAAACAAATCTTCGCGTTTCGTGGAAGCATTTCAAAATCCAGAAAGCATTGGCATCAAAAATACGTTAGAAATTCATCACACACAAGGAGAGGGAGTTTTATGACATAAAAAAAGTGGATTGAATTTACAAGGATCTAAAATCAATCGTTCTATCCTAGTTTATAAATAGCATGTTTAGATCTCTCAATCTATTTACGAGGTAATGTAGACCTGTAAAATACTATAAAAAAATGGTTATTCTTCATTTATCGCTTACTTCTGTGGTATCATTATTTGGAGGCATAACGGCCTTTAGTGTAGAGTATTATAATGCATGGATTTTAAAGATAATTGAAAATAATCTATTGACTTAAGTTTAAGTAAGCTTATTAACTGTCAGCAAGTAAATTGTCTTTAATTTAATATAAATATTCAAAAAAGTAAATAAATAAATTCGTCGTTATCAGACCCTCGAAGGGCATCATTTTTGTCAATAATGGCGTCAGTTTTGCAGTTACTTTGCCTGCAGCATCAAAAAGAAAGCCAGGCTCGAGTCGATGCTCCCCGGGTGTGGGAGGTCATCTACCTGGAGGGAGCAGAGAGAGTCAACGTATCCTGACGTTCGACCGTGCAAACCGTGAAACATTTTATGCATCGACCTGAATATGTGTGAGCCGCTTTTCCGACATCAATCCATCCCACTGTCCCCTACCCAACCCATTAGCATACGCTGTCCGACGATCAATGTCCTTGTTTCGTTTGCGAGAGCTCGCACACATTCGGAAACACTGCTGGTGAATTGAAAAGTGTTCGGAACGTGATTCAATTGAGAACGCAATATTGCGGAATGTGGATCAAATGATTATCCAAACCTTTTACTACGCAGGGAAAGGGAACTTCAGGGTTTTATCTTATAATTGAATGATTAAGTGGTTTTTATTTTGATTCATTTACATACATTTTGTAATGCTTTTGTTCGATAACGGGAATAACTATTCTGCTTTATTAATCGATAATAAAATATAATTAGGCATTTAATTTAAGACATACATTTTAAATTTTGGCTAAACCTCAAACGGTGGTCGCAATGGTGAGCGTGAGCCAGCGCCGGGCAGCGAAACATTTTTTTTATATATCCATATCTATTTATATATCCATAAATTTACGTGATTAACCAGATTTCATTGTCTGGAGCTATATAATTCGAATGTTCGAGTTTGTTTCACGATGGTTTATTTTGCTTTATTGCACGTTATAGCACTTAACAAACTTATTTCGATCTTAAAGTAAGTAAAAACCTCATTAATAGGTAAGGCATATATTGTTTTACTTCTCGCAAAGGTGAGCAACTGGAGATCTTTGCGTTCGTAATGTTGGTAACTCCCATTTCATCGTCGATTTATCTAAATCGGTCTAATTTTGCCCGCGTATTATCTTTTTTTTTGCCACATACTTATCACTCCAATCGGGACGAGCCAATCGAATGATAACGCTTTCTGGGCGCTCGGCCAGAAGGTGTATCGGTGAGCGATTTGGTGGTGTGGAAGCAATGCACTATAAACCGAAATATCTGATCCTGCCTACCGCTGCCCGTGTCCCGGCCTATGTCGTCACTAGGACATATGGGAGGTTTCGGGTGGATGAAACACTGTTTGTACGTGTACCCGTGTTGTTTTTTTGTTTAAACTTACGAACGGTCATCAAATACAATAGTAAAATAGACTATAGGCAGAGGCAGAGTGAAGAAGGAGGAACGAGTGGGGGTAGTAGTAGCGGTAGAGAGAAATGTTACTGGTCAACCACTGCACTGGCACCGGTGGACACCAAAAATGGTGGCGCAAGGACATTCGGGTGGCGAAAGTTGGACGAAACGCGAGGGGATAGGATTTTCGATTCCAACTGATTCGCGCGAGAATACTTTTTTTATATTTTCTCTCATGCATGTATGTGTGTTAATGCACGGTGCTACAGTTGCCTCCCTTTACTCACTTGTCCACTCAACACACCATCTCTTCCGTTCATCCCTATCGAATCCAACCGTTGGCTTTTCCGGGAAACACCGGCAGCCCTGTATTCGTTTTGGTCAGGTTCAGGAAAAAGGATACGAAAACCCAGTAAAATACGATGAAACAAAAAAGAAAATGTTAACGAAACAATCGCAAATAAAACAACAACACAAAAAAATGGCTAGGAGACAAACATCCCGGAAACGATGCATGGGGAGCGCACGTATTGCAGCTTTTCCAGGTGGTGGGGACCAGTCAGGGACCCGATGACGCCATTACCAAACACGCTGTTGATTGGCCGGTGTCCCGATTGTGGAAAATCCTGCTTTTTTTCCTCCAGGTTTGCCCCGTCTCTCTTGTTTAAAATTTTTTAATTCATTTCCCTCCTCCGTTGCCTATTTCGGTGAAAATATCATTGATGCGTTTGGTGACAAACAAACCTGGTGGGGTGGGGAAGGTACAGGCTGTGCCCTGGGGGGAGGGATGTATGCATTATACCCAACGTGTTCCCCACCTCCCACCCCAAGCATCCTTCGGTGGTCAATCAGCGCTGCCATCCATCCAGCATCGGGCACGCATAAAACGTTGGGGATTCGCGGGAAAAGGTTGGGCCTGGTTTACCGATTGCAGTTTCGCGCAATGGGAAATTAACGAAATTTTCCCAGGGCTCAATGAGCAGGTTTTAATACCGATTCCTTTTTTTTGTGTTGTTGCTGCTGTCCTACTGTCCAGTTTGCGTGCCTCAAACTCCTGGTACTGCTCGCTCGCAGTACCTACCATTATACTCGGGCTTTGGTTTTTCATCATGGTTTCCTCCACTTGTACACTTTTCCCGGTCTCGGGAGGGGTAGAAACATGCGACTTTAAAGCTGTCAACTGTCAGCCTATGGAAAGGGTAGCATTTTTAAATATTATGTTTGAAATTGGCGTTATTTTCAAACAATATTTTCCAAACCTATTTACGCGTGGTGATGTGTGCGTTTGTTCATCAAACTGTTTCAAAAAATGATCGTTCTTGTAATTTTATATGGTAACGAAATAACGAGCGGAAAATATTTGAACAAACTGATGTCCAAATCATCCGTTTTCCAGCCCGCAAGCTGGTTTATTAAAACTCTGAAAGGGAGCAAATTCAAATAGATGCCAATGAAACATGACTCCATTCATTATGTGTGTTTTCTATGAATGCATTTGAAGGTTGCTTTCTACCAAAAAACAATTCTGTTATGATAAACCGAACCGAACGGTATAAAACTACAACTATGTTATTCTGTGGCACGTGGAAGTATAAACAATGAAGCGTACGAATTTCAGAGAAATAATGATTGCAGATCGGGTTTAAAACTTGTGTCCAATGGATGGACCACACGATATTTGCCACTTGTTGATGTACACTGTAATTTACTCGAGTGCTCTTCGTTAACATTAGAACATTTAAAACCTGGTTATAAAAAATACAATTTAAAACCTTGTTTTAGCACAGAATGTGTTTTGGTTTGTTATTAGGTTGAAACTTTAATCAAGTTTTCCCCCTGTTATGAAGCTTGATAAATTTTAAAAACTTATTAAATTTCTCTTCATTTGTCTCTATCTTATGCCCCACATATTTTCTTGTGTAAAAAACTGAAAAAGACCACAACCTGACTGTTGAGAGCCCCTTTATCAAAACGCAAATTTAAGCGCCGCTTTGCATCGTAGCTATGAGGATGTAGTACTCCACACCATGTGCTTTACTCTATGGTCACGCAACTAACTCTCGTATGACGATTATTGCGTCCACGATGACGCCGACCCAGTGTGACTACGCAGCGTCGATCGACGTACAAACATTCCAGCGAAAACGCGTCATCGAGAACAGTGCACGGGAAACAACGAGCACACACTGACGAATGCTGACTGCATCCGTTGACAGCACAGACACACACGATGTGACCTACACTCCGGAAGGACATTACTCAGTTACTAGAGGGAGCGGTTTCCCAAAAAAGACATTCTTTCTGGACACAGTCTGGTTCGGTCTTTTCGGATTATAAGATCTAGTATACGGCATTAGTTTGATTACTAATTGTTCCAACAACTACCAAAACTATTTTCCCATACACTTTTTTTCCGATAGTATCCTTCTTTGAGGGAATACATTTTTGTCTTATCGATTCATCGATTTTGAGTACACAACCTCTCCTTAGTCATCTACCATGGATGTACGTGGAAAAATCACTTACTCATCGCGCCATCGAAGCAACCGGCAAGGAATGGGCGATGTTTTTTTTACTTTTTCTTTTCATTGGTTTGCCTCAATCGTTGTTGACGTTCGCAGGTTGCAGAGTGTGAATCGATTGTGCTAACCGAAGCCTGAATCACCGGCACATACTTAGCACATGTCTGTTTTAAAACATGGTTGTCTCTTAGGAAGGTTTCAATTTAACTGTTATTATTTCTTTCGTAGGCTTTTCTTGTGTATGTTGTATAGTATGTTGAACAAACATTTTTATAACGGTTTCTTGTACGAACGAAGTGCCAATGTTTGAGGAAGGGATAATTGAAAATTAATTTTAAAATGGAGGTTATGTAAATCTTTCTATATATTTTTTCAAATAATTTTCTCAAGCGCGCGATGGAAGCTTTTCCAACGCTTCGTATTCATTTGAAAACTTTACCATGTGCACGCCGCGCTGCAAAATAGTCGTCCGTCCGGCTCCAAGACTCCAGTCCACAGATTGTGCCACCTCTTTTCCCCTTCGAACGATCACCCACCCTTCATTCGGCATCCACTGTCGCTTAACTCCCTCGCTCCTGGAATGTACGTCCTGCTCTGCTATTGTTCATCCGAGCCATTGACGATGCACCAAAGCAAGCCAGTTTGGCCGCGTGGCCGGTTCCCTTCGAGCGATGCTACGAGAAAAACTCTTTTGGCAGCTTCTGCCAAAACCCCAAAACCGACCCGAACACGGACGGGCCAAACAACTTTTGCGAAA
Organism: Anopheles ziemanni; assembly: GCF_943734765.1. NCBI lineage: Eukaryota > Metazoa > Arthropoda > Insecta > Diptera > Culicidae > Anopheles > Anopheles ziemanni. The sequence continues at coordinate 23,139,904 of NC_080706.1, read as the reverse complement.
CAGCCGAACGAATGACGGACCGAACGACCGGATCCTCTGGTGGCCACCTTTTTTTTACCCTCCTTCAGGGGAAGTCCACTGGCTTCGTTGACGAATCATGATGTCAAGATCGGTCTGCACCGCGCACAGTGGTAGAGACTCATACAACCTAACGCACAGGCGTGATGAGTTCAAGGAATAGTTCACATCTACTCGTCTTGATAATAAGAAGACATAATCTGTTCAATATGATCATGAAGGGTATTGCAAACAAAATAAAACTTGTATGTATTATCATTTAATGATAAGCTTCTTTAGCTTTCGTCTCAAAATTAAGTTTTTAAATAATAGTTCTTTGTATTTATAATTTCACATTATAAACAAGATGCCCCGGTTTTCTTCGACCGCGGATAGCGTCGTTTGTAATTTGTTTATACTAACGTGGTTTGTTCTTTACTCGTACGATTTAATTCATTTTGTAAGACAGAAGATTCTAAAATTGACTAATACAATACACGGCATAGAAACCAAGAAAGTAGAACGGTGTGCAACACGATTGATGGCCAATGATTTGATGGCAAAACATACAAACTTTGTTTCTATTTGAAGAATACCATCATATCTACCGCTGAAAACTCACATGAGATGAATGTACATAAGTAACGTTTCCGCTGTGCCTGTGAAGTAGGTGTTATAAACGTAGGAAACATGGAAGTTTGATATAAACTTTTGGGCGCAAGCCCCGGTTTTCGTCGCTGTCAAAGTCCCATTTGGTGATGAAAACCGGGGCCGGCCTGTCTATACTTTAACATATTTCAAATGCTTCGAAAGGTGTCCTAGTATCAACAAAAACAATATTGATAAACTGATGATCTTTTCTAGAAAAAAATCTAAATGATAGTAATCTACTTATCTGCCATCCTGTCCACCAACACCTGCCCAACTGTGCCTCAACGATGGTTTCGTCCGTACGATTCTGTTCGTTCTTCCTCGGCGCAACTTATCTTGCCATACTGGCGGCTAGTGGTAAATTTGAGCTAAATAGGAAACACCGTGAACTGTGTCTCCGTGTGTTGGACTCGGTTCGGGATCGACCGACCATGCACGCTATCCCCCCTTTTGAGAGTTCACTATAGCGCCACAGCGCGGGGCCACCATTGAGCTATTGGACCGGCTGCAGAGGTCGCCTATATGTGCACACAGTCGTCAGTCGCCTTAAGCAGCACAGTTCGATGGCGCCCGTAGTCCGACCCTGGGAGCGAACATCGATCGAAACGATCGACCAGCGCTGGCGTTAGGGGGCAATGTGGTAATATACACCAATGGAGTGACACAATGTTTCTTCGGTTCAGCATTGTTGTGTTTTTCTAAATTTATATGAATATTTTATTAAAGACAATTTGTTGATTCTACACTTACATTCAATTTGAACACCACGTTTAGATAGGGCAACATCTGCCGCTGCGAATCAGAGAAAATAGTTTGGATGAAAGCTCTTCTGAATTTATTTACTACTGGACACAAACACTAGTAGCATAATGTAACAATCATGATTTACCTCTAAAATGAAACATTTCAAAATATGATCATCCAGGTATACTGATTCATAATCGTCACAAGCAAATGATTTGTATTTTTTTGTGAGTTGGAGTGATATTTAAATGTAATTTTGTGGATTATTTTTTTAACTTCAAGCAGTCGATATTTTTCTCTTCGGGGTACAATATTACCCCAGTCTCTGCTACACAGCTCCAGAGAATCGAGCGCAAGTTGTTTGGCCCAACGTGCGTCCCTGCACTGTGGAAGTGGAGCAACTACGGGAGAGCAAAACAACAACAACAAAAAATCCAGCAATCTACGCTACGAGCTTCACGCGAAAGTTACTTCGCTGACGAACATTCGCAGTACGAAAGCGATGCTGATAGCGCGAGTGAGCGAGAAAGGCCGTACTAAGTTTTTGGTTGATGTTGGACTACTTGGATAGTAGCAGCACGGAACAGTGTCGCTTAGTCGACTCGGATAGGTCGAATATGCGCTCTCTTTTTGCTGTTTTTCTCGCCTCCACTCTCGGATGATGATGCTGCTGCTGCTGCTGTTGCTGCTATTGCTGCCGGTGCTTCGAACGGACGTTCGTTCGCCGTGTATACGTTTCTCCTCATAAAAGTATTTATTTTCTGAGTGCGTGGAGTTCCTCTTGGTGCGCTGGACGACGATACGTCAACCATGTCGCTGATTCATTGGACGATGTTAAATTTTCTAGCCGCTGGAAGCTGGTTGTAGCTAATTTTAGTAGCGAAAACTACTTTAACTGATTATACATGTAGGAACATAATATTCCATGTTTGCAGAAAAGCTATTTTTCTGTTAGTTTCACAAATGCAGGCCCTGTTTTTGTCATTTAAAATAATTAAAAACAAATGAAAAGGCACATTTAGACAACCTGTTGGCCATTTTTCTTGACTTTTTTCAATAATTTTATGAACAAAACAAATGCCTTAGCATTAAAAATTTACCACAGACCGTTCAGTTTAAGTCAATCTATTAAATGAAAAACAGTTTCAACCGTCCAGCCTCCTTCGAGGGCACACATCGCGCTCGCTGAAAGAGCGGTGATGTTTTTTTTCCCGTGTGTTTCCCCATTTCTCGATATTCTCATTTCGTTCGGTGGCCGTGGTACCGTTGGCGGTGTGTCTTCGCTCGTCAGTTTATTCGACATTGTTCGTTCGTTCGCTCGTCCGCTCGCTTTGGTACAACGTTCGCATCGCGCGAGATGGTGTAATGTCCGTCCGCCCGTCGGTGCGGCGAGTCGATTGGGTCGAACGTATGTGTGCCCGGCACACAGCGCACTGGGACGGTCACATCGTCACGATGGTCCTACGTGCGCTCTCGCTCGTTCCGCGTGGGCCAATGCGATCGACCGAGAGACATTTACGTTTCTCCTTATCCCTTGTCTCCCCGTTCGCCATGGCGACCGCGCTCCATCGCGATTGGAGCTGGCTGTGTGGGATGGCACTGGGCGGCCATTGCTTTATGTCCCTCTCCAGCCCATCGTCGGCGCAGCCAGTGTTCGATGCCCGCACTGCATACCATTGTTGCCCCTATTGCTTCCACGTTCTGAAGCACAATGCCGTTTCTTTTTCCTCTCTCGGTTCCTTTCTGTCTCTGTCCGTCGGTTGGTTGATTATCCCCTTCGCGCACTATAGAGGCAAAGGGGGGCATCTTAAGCCGTGGGTCCACTATCGTTGAACCTTCATTTTTCTTTAAAGTACTCCTATCTCTTTGAGAATGAAATGTTTCATCTACTACGCGCTCGCTCGCGCCACTCCGTTACGACGCACTTCGTTTGACGTAAACATTCCGATCGCTATTTAATCGTGCGAACTGGATTTGTTGTTGTTGTTTCTTTTTGAAATTTTGAAATTTTCGTTTATAAACGTACTTCCGTTTCTATATTTGGCAGGCTGTTGCGACATGCATCGGACGTTCTACAATGAATTTTGCGCAATGTGGTAACGGTTCTCCGTAAGACAGGGAGAGTATGTTTTTCTTGCATTAATCACCAATCAGACATACCACATTATACCAAATGGTCAGTTCTACATTTACTTGAAGATTGATACTTTAGTAAATATAATAAGAGACAGATCCTTACCATGATTTAGATACATAACTTATATTTAAGCAAATAAAAGGCAAGCATTGAATTTCGATCAATAATCATGCCAATGCAGTTATCAACAAATGAAATATGATTTAAAACTACTTAGTATAATTGGTTATAAAGGTTTGGTTCACGGAGATAAAGGTTTTGTTGGTAGATTAATACCATTGCTGTTTTAATGACTTTTTCAACCCATAAAAAGTACTAAGGTGATATCGATGTATGATGTAAAACACTAAAATTAGCAGTAGAATATATGTCTTGTTATTAATAGATTTGACTGGGGATTGAAAACAGCATTATGAAGCTTTCGGGTATAAACGAAGAAAACCCAAGCAATGGTTTTAAATACGGGGTTAATGTTATAACAACACCAATTACAAGTTCTAATTTGTGTTTATCAAAAAAATCAAATGACATATATTTTACAGCAGGCGATAAGCTTTTATTTGTTATAATATGAGGGATGGATTATGCATGATAATCGATCTCAGGATGGTCCCTCACTGCAATGGACTCGTAATTTGCAAAGTGTAACGGTTTTCGTATATTTCATAACAGTCGACCACATGGCGAATCAACACCAAACACACGGATACACCCCACGTGTCCGTCGTAGCGCGCGGGATCTGCGCGCCGAGAGGTCCGGCCTGTGGCTCTATTATAGCTGCCAGTGCCGTTTTAAAAACCGGCCGCGCTTCTAATGCACTCGGATGAAGGTGCATCGATGATATCGAACGAACGTTGGCGCTGCATTAGAGCTGCAACGTGCACGCGGGCAAGTGCAAGCTCTCTGCCAACCGTGCACGGTTGCGGAAATATTGGTGCGTACGAACGAACGAACGATCGAAGGTGGCGGCACGCTAAATGTCATTTTTGATTATTTCCTTCTTTTGATTCTTTATTCGGAGGACTGTTTTTGCGATTCCACGTTGAAGCAAAAACGAAACGCTTTTGTTGATGTTTTCATTTGCCCTCTTTCCGGACGGAACTCCGTTCCATTTGATTCCTGCTTTATTTGGCCTTTTGTCCGTCGTATATCTGACACGTGCACCAGCCGTATGCGCGCGAAGCAAACCAGAACGTTGGGGGAAGATCTCTCAAAAAACAGTTTTGGAACCATCGCCCTTTGGAGGGAGAGCAGGGGGAGCGTTCCGCTCTCGGTGTCTTCACGCACGCACGGGATGGGCCAAAACTTCGACGTCTTGTCGATAAACAACCGTCTTTCTAGGGCGCGCAATTTTGTTCGCTACGGGAAATGCGTTCGTTGAAATGCGTTCGCCTCTACAACCGTTTACCGAACTAAAGCGCGATGAAGGAGGAAAACACGGAGACCCATGTGCGCGCTTTCGTTGCTGCTTACAATTTAAAATTCAATAGAAGCGCGTGGTTTACTCCATAATACGAGCCAGGCTTCTATCCTTAAGAACGCCCTCTGGCGGCCAATGGGTGTAAAGGCTGCCAGTTGAAGACGCATGGCCTTCTAAGGATAAAAAATGCGCGTAAGTGATTATGGCGAAGGAGCTACAATTTTGTTCGATGATTCACGTCTTTAGACCGAACGTTGTAACGGAAAATATTTGTCAAGCATATTTTAAATAGTCCAACATACTGTTGCTAGATTCATCATGGAAAAACAACAGCATGCATGTTGATTCGAAAACATCATTGAAAAGACGTTTTCTTCTCAGTGCGGATCTGGAAAATCGTAGCGAAACAACCAGTCCAAGCCTTTCGTCCGCTCCGAAGAAAGCAAGAACATTGCAGTAAAAGGATGCGCCCGCCGACGTCCGAACGAGCGGGCTAAGGAAATGAGTGAAACTTCATTTGCGGCTAAGTTCATTCGAATTTTCCACGCGGACGTTTCCCGTCCGTGCGACGAGATGGCACTCGAATGCTGTGCACCGATCGCCGACAAACGTCCGATGCGGTTCGGTTTTGTGCGATAGACGGTCTGGGTTGCAAACTTTCAAACCGGCTAGCAGGCAGCGCTGGTCGGTGGGATTTTGCTTAGATTTGCCAGTCGCCACCGCCGTCGCCGCTCGGATGGTGTTATAAAACGCATTTTCAGCGCCGTGTGCCGATGAAAAACCTTCAACTTGCGCGCGGGGGTTTGGGAATTGTAAACGCGAAACCACGCGTTCTGCGAACGCGCGAGCGAGTCGGCATGCTACCCCCGCGTTTGACAGCAAAACACACCCGAGCGAGCCGTAGTTTCTTCCATTGCTAGCTGACTCGCTGCTTTGTTGCCAACCTAGCAACCGGAGGGAGTGGTATGCGCAGGCGGGGGTGGGGGTTTGGGTGGTGTCGGCAGTGTTGCGTTCGAATTTCGCCTTCGCCCCGTGTCGCTCCATCGTCCCATCGCAGCGGCCCTCGCTCGCCCTCGATATTTGCCGGTTGCTATTGGTACCATCATCGTGCCGCAGCACACCACTCTGCCGCCCATTCTCGCTCTGACGTGTGCTGTTCCTCTGGGGGACCCTCCGGCACACGTAGGCTTTCCCCTCGTCCAAGTCCGTCGGGGTCTGCCCGCCCTTTCCGCGCTCCCAGTGAGCTACGGTTGTGTGTGCCGCACAAACGGCAAAAACCAACGCGCGCCCTAATGGAAATCCATTCGTTTGTCGGTGATTATACTTCTTCGTATATCGGCACGACCGCAACGAGCGAGAGGAAGCGTACGGGGGCCAGCGCTAGCGTGAGCGTGTGAGCCAACCGAGCGGCTAGATGTGGGAAGGGAAAAGGGCAGGCCATGGAACGAGGGTGGCCCGGGCGGAAGACCGCGGGGCCGTACGCCAGCGTAGATAGCAGCTACGACGAACGCAAGCATCAGCAGCACACCATCGACACGGCGCACTCTGTGAACACTGACAGCGCACCGAGAAGCGGCCCCGGTACGGTCTCGGGCCTGGACGGAACCGGTACGGTGGGTGCGAAATGCCACTCGTTGGTGGTCATAATTTGGCACTTTTGTTGTGCTTTGGGGTTGATAAACTTTTAAGAAAAACTTTGTAATGCGTTACTCACCGAGAACCTACCAAAACTCTATACAATTCTAAATATCTTAACGTGTATGTACAAATTTACAAATCAACATATTAGGTCAGCAATGCAAACGAAATAGTAGCTGAAATATCACATACGTTGTAAACCAGAAAAACGCCATATCTCGATTGGGAAGGTATATTTTAATAATACCCCAATGGTTACATCGTCTTTTTTGTAGTTGCCGTTGCGCTAAGTTTAACGGAAGAAGACATTTACTGAACTGGATAGGTTAGGTGATTTTTGAAAACGCTGTGAACAACAAACCGCTTCACCCTCGTCATTATGAGCATGAGGTTAAATTTCGGCTTTGCTTGATAGTTAGATTGTCTAGTAAAAATTCCATTAAATGCACATGAATCGCTTATCTCGAGCGAAAATATTCCTCCACGCAAAACAACGCAATTCAATTTAATATCAGGCTCATCCTGATTGGGCGGAATCATTGATGAGGAAATTTGACTCCAATTCTATTTGCGCGGGTCAGTCATGTTCAGTTTAAATGTTTTATTCAAATATTCCTAATAGCTACAGCCTTCAAAGATTTATCCGGTAATGGATTGACTTTTTCATGTGTGATGATTGTTTCATGAAATATTGTGTACCAAAAAAACATTGAACGAATCTTGCACCCAATTCAATGTTGTATCTGTTCTCTCGTACTGGAAAGGGACCGATCTCAGTTGAGGTTCGAACCCACGCCGCTGACGTGGTCCCCCGGGACTCGTGGAACGATTTTATAATCGGTGTAGCCTTTAGATTGTATTGGATGTTCCATAAACAGAGTGTATTACATTTTACTTATTTAAGCCTTCATATTTTTTTTCTATCGTATGTCTACGATGCTTCTAACATCCTTGTCGTTTGTTTGGTAATACTGATTTAATACGGAACTGATACTTTCATTATTTCACTGTTTTGCTATTTATTTTAAGGGTTTTAGAGTCAATTCAACAACAACAACCATTCATTGAAAGACATTAAAAAATTTCCAATGACGTGTCAAATGGTCAAAACGTTTCTCGACCATTTCGCAACCCTAAATCCCAATGTGCCAGTGCCCACTGCGAGCCGGAGCACGGCTCCAAGTCGGTGCCGGTTCGTCATCGCTATCGTCGTCGCTACACACAGCATCGGAACACCGAGTGCACAAACAGCACCAAGTGCCCCGGAGTGTGTCCCGGGACCGAAGCATCGAGCACCGCATTACGTACGAGTGGTAAAAACCCGCACAAAGCAGTAACAGCAGCAGCAATACCATCATCATCAGCAGTGGCACAGCACTAGCGCGGTATCGAGCACGGCCAAAACGGCACCGATTCGCCGAATGAGCCGAGCGAACGAAATGGGAATCGAGACCGTCACTTTTTCGAAACCCTCTGTCGCACACTACACACACTAGCTCTTGCCACGGTGGCGTTGGTCACCCTTCGTCGGTACTCGAATGTCAAAATCCCATTTCTTCGTCCCGCTCGGGCACGTTGAGCACCTATTTCGGTCTCGCATACTGTACCTTCTGCCGTACACCGCCGTGTAGATTAAACGGTCCCTTTTCCCCGGGTCCCTTGCTCTAGCGCATCGGCACTGTGTGGTAAGAGCCCGTTGCCTTTGCCTAAGCCCTGCCTGATGAGGCCAGTCGATTTCTCATTCGGGGCAGCTCTCTTTTTCGCCTGCCAAACGACCCGAAAGCGGCGCATTTCGAAGCGAAACCGGGAACGGAAAGAAAACGATGGAAGATACAAAACGTCAGAAAAAATTCCAACCGGGCGGATAGATTATACACTACTGAAAATAAAAATACCACCACCTAGTTTTACCAAGAACAACGAAATAAATATGAATGTAAAATTAGCTATATTGAAATATCGATGGTTCCTAATCGAAGATAAAAAGCTACAATCGAATAGTCGAGTTTTTCAAAGTCATTTATTTTATGCAGAGCGCGACGTATTCTCTTCACAATTATCATGACGCAACAGAACAACAGCTCACGAAGAGCTTAAAATGAAACTGAATATTTCAGCATATTTAAGCATTTTCTTTACACGATCCATGTTTTACACAGTTCTAATCATTTAATACAACACTATATTTTAGGGACTACTTCGTAATTGAGAGAATTTTAAAAAGGACTACTCAGGATTAGGACAAAATAATATTAATAGTCATAGAAGAAGACATACGCTGCTGAGTCAATAAGTTTAGAAATTGTTGAGACTTTCATACTGGAAAAGCGCTAGTTTACAAGGAGTTCGAAATAGCCGTGCGGTTACGTCGGCATGAATAACGGCATGAGCACAACCACACAGCTGCGTGTGTTCGAATCTCATCAGAGACGGTCATTAGTAGGCGATCACGTGTGAAAAAAAACTAAATATTTAAATTGACGCTACAAATTCTGCACATTCCATTCTTGTAATTACATGGTGCACAATTTCCTGTGAAAATCCAAGCAACCAGATGGGTTAGTGGCAAAACTGCAACAGGATGTTCGCAAGTTGGCAAAAGAGGATCCATTTTTCTACTTTGCTCTTTCTTCTGCTTCCACTCAATGTTGGTTGAACCTCTTTGGCTTGCGTTGCTGATATGGATTCTACTTTCATGGGCAGCAGTGTAGTCTCGCCGATCGAAGAGCTCATTTTTCCGGCGACCGCGCGACCAAGTCGTCAATCGTAGCCGTCGACGTAGGGGCGGCAAACAATGCCCGATGCCTGAAGGTGACTTTTCTTCTGCCGATGCGTTGGCTTGGCAGCCTTGCTTGCTTGCTCGTTATCGGTCCCTCCATCGTGCATCGTTCCGTTTCGTTCGATACGTCCTGCTTTGCCATGTGCCCTCGCCATGTCGACCGACTGACTCACGCTCACGTCCTTCCTGCGATTGAGGTAAGAAGCGGGGCTGCCTGCTATAAGCGGTACCGGCCTGGCCAGGCCCGATTCTCGCCGCTCTGCCGTCTTCTTCATAATCGCTCTGCAGCGTCCTCGTCCTCGACGCGTTGTCGTCGTTCGTCGTCGTCGTCGTCGTCGTGGTTGTTGTCATCTTTTGTCGGTGCTTCCGTCCCGTGTCGAGGGTTCCGTTTGGACCGGGCGAAGGAAATGGTTGGAATTTATCCATTCTGGGCTCGCATTTGAACTGTCACGCTGAACTGGTCGGGTTGTGGGGTTCGAAGCTTCGCTAGACTAGACTAGCATGGCGAAGGAAACCCTCGAAACAGTTTCTGATGATCGACATCAGAGTAAGAGCGTGTACGGGAGAAATGTGCATCAGCGAGATGATCCGCCCCGGCGCGTTTATGTGTCCCACTTGAATCCTACCCCTACTTGCGATCGTAATGGGATCGTATTTTTGGAACCATGCTGGACGCATATTTTTGTGCGTTTTTCCGCTTACGCATCGGGTGGGGTGTTGGGGTTAGCCTTCGTAATTTCTTGCTCGTGTGCATGGAACCGTTGCGCTGGAGCCATGGCGCGCAAAAGTATTATCATACTCCTGGCTTGAAACGATCGTTGACGGATTCTAACACGTTGTATTTCAACGATTAAGATAAAAAATCGAAATAATTCTACAAACGAATAATGTATGAATGTGTAATAATCAAAATTATAATCAATTTTGAAAAAATGCTAATTTATTCATGCATGCCAAATCTGCAAATAGATATCTTAAAACCCTCATATTCGATACATGGTAAAATAAACTCGATTTCATAAATTTGTCGTTAGTTACATAAAGTTTACTTCACTTTTCTTAATTTTTTTTCCAGAAAAAAATTGCAAATATATCCTAAATTTAAACGGTTTTTCGGAACAGCATTGCATTAACATTGTACAAACGGTTTCATCGTGATGTACGAATAAAATTTACGTTCAATCGAACCAAAAGCCTCGTGCACTCGTAGTGCCAGCCACTTCTGATGAAGACCCGAGTCCGAATGAATGGTAAAAAGCTACTCTTTAGAAACCCATTCGGAGATTTGATCCTTAAAGGCACCGCGTGTCAGGCACTTGGGAGTTTCGTTCTTCAGAGCATGTGTGCGAAATGTGTGCGGAGTGGATTTGTTTTTTTCAACTCACATCCTTCGGAAAATGTCCTGCGTCAGGTGGGCACTGAAGTGGGTTGGGGTGGGCGGTGGTTTAACTTCGTCAAAAAATTAATGAGCAATAGCGCACACAGGAGAGCACGAGAGAAAGAGAAAGAGCAAAAGGCGTTCATGAAATTGTTCGATTATTGGAAGAACAACAATGTTTCTTGGGTCGGAGATATAAAAACTTCTTCCCAATGGAGAAATCGATGCGAATCGTGCGAGAGCAACATTAAAACCGTACGAGAGAGGCGAATCCTTCTTCTAATGGCCATTCCACGGACCCTTGCGGTCCTACCGTACACGCAACCGAATCGGAGTGTGCCTCTCGACGAGCGGGAGAGAACACGATACATCGTCCGCTTGTGTGGCATGGTTAATTTTTCCCAAGCGTTGAAACCGTGCAAACCCAACCAACCATTTCGCTGTTGTCAGAATCGCTTCGGTCGCGGAAGAGCTCGGCACGGCTAAGAGCGCACCCATTAGTTGGCGTCGAGGCAGCATCAGCGCAACAACGTTGTCGCACCCAGACCACGGCGGGGGCGAATTGGGAAACCCGTCGACGTGTTTTTCCCTGTCCCCCAAGGCGGACGGAACCGAACTGATTGGAATGCTTCTTCAGCGCCTGGCACGAAGGCAAAAAATAAACTTATCAAATTAAATAGAAGAAGCAAACCGATGGAAAACGGTGCGATGGCCATGCCGGTTGTGTCTTTGCTCTCTCGCAGAGAAGAAACAGTCGGATTTGGGTGGAAGATGTTTTTTCCTCCCATGCCCCCGATCCATTCGTTACATTTCCTTCCCTGCGATGCTGTCTTCCTTTCAGGGAAACAGCAAACAAACATTGAAGCAAAAAAAAAAAAAATGGGGGATGCAATGTGAAACAGGAAGCAGCGAACGTTACGATGGCGAACGAAGGGCTATGGGCAGAGTAGGGGAAGACAACATGACAGCATGAATGTTTCTGCGAGCAGCTGTATATCGCCCCTTACGCACACTAGTTTGGGCCCGCATTTGACAGCAGTTACTTTTCTTACAAACAAAGGCAACGAAAAAAGTGATATTATCGGTCCTGATTGCCTTGAAACCATATATGATGTATTATATTTACTCACAAATTGTCACAGATTAAATGCCGATAGCAGCGTATCTAAAACATTACGGAAAGGTCCAAAACTGCGGGTACTGTGAAATTTGGTTTACATTAAAATGGTATTGGTTTGGTTAAGAAATAGAATGCCACGCTGTTTTAATACAGGTTTATAGTAAAATTATTTTATTTAAAATTTAGTTAGAAAATTTATTAAACCAACGGTTTTCGAATACGAAGCAAAACACGGGCTTCTCAAATGCTGCTCAACGTTGCTGTTTCGTACAATTTCATGTGAAACATGTAAGTACACATTCCGAACCGAACCCCAAACATTTGACAGTTCCCACTCCGCAAGGTGGATTCGCTATATGACATTAGCAACACACCAACACAACGAGTCCTTCGGCGAGGATAAACATTGCTCAGAAATGGCACGTTAGTTAGGGATAAAAAAAAACAAACCACATACACACACACAGCCCCAGCACGAAATACCACAAAACTGCTGCATGAGGCGAACGGACGCGAGATTTGACAGTTCGCTTGCAACTATATTTGAGGTACGAGGGGGAGATAGTGGGGAATGAAAGCACAAGATCCCCGTCCCGTTCTTACATGCGCTTGCCTATAGTGAGCTGGTTGGGCATTGGTTTCTTCTCCTTCTCGTATCCTTTCTGACAAATAAGCCGCACACGGTTCCACGGCGCTTCGGTGCCGCTGTGAAGCAAAACCGGTGCAGCAAGAGCGCGTGGTGCGCGAGGGCACAGATCGTCCACGGCAACAAAAAATCATCCCCAAAGCAAGAAACCAACCATGGCTCCACCGAGCTGGCGCAGCAGCAGTTTGTGGGGGAGTTGGAAGGCCGTGCTATTGGGGAAAGAGGGTGCACTCGGTCGTTCGTACGTATGTTCGGCTCTGCTCGGTCCATACGTTCGGTGGCAGGCTGGCGTGAACCAGCGCGATGGCCGCAAACAGGCAGATTAGTAACATTTTGTACGCCACACTGTCAGGGTCTAGAGGAGCGCGTGGTTTATTCGCACGCGTTGAACCACGCATTTGCGATTACGAAAAATACGTCGCTGACGAAGGATACGATGGCACGTTTAGCGCTTGGGGATTGATAGGGACGAACACGTTGGACTCGTAGTGTTTTTGTCGTGTAGTAGAAGTAGTTTCAAAACTGTTGAACCGGTTTGTGGACGAAACATGAGCAAAATGGTTAAAAATATTTTGTTTTCTTTTTGTTACTAAATGGATTTGGTGCTACATTGGTTCTCATTGTGCTCTTCTGAACAGTGATGAAAGTGCATGTGCATCGGGGGTTTCCTATCATTGCATGATAACACGGTTAAACCGGTTGCAACAAGTGTGAATTTCAAATAAAGCGGCAATGCCGTTTTCTACTTAACACAACGGAACTACAATAACGATCAATAAGCATTGCATGGACTGGCGACACCGGTTCATTCAAATCGGTTCTTGCAATGAATGTGAACAGATGAAAAATTGGAATTAGTTAAATGAACTGCGTGGAATAAGGAAGTGACAAGTAAAAAAACCCTATGGACGTGTGCGAAACGTAACATATAAAGTAACAGTTGGAAAGAATCAACCGGTCTCACAAACTTACACCAACATCACACATTCGCATCGGTCTGGCCCTTGTCTGGCCCAGCGTCCAGACTACACTTCAACGAATCCTGTGGGTTGTAGAAGACATCTTTAAAAGCACTGCAGCAGACGACAACAAGTCTAGCCGGAAAAGGGTCCCTTCGGACCACGAACAGGTGAGTGGCGCCAGCTTCGCCATCAACGGCGACACCTTCGTGGCATTCCACGCGAGGTAAACAAACAAAACCATTCCCTTCTGCCACCGCAGGGTTACTCATCCTTCCGAAAGTACGCATTACAGTACGCCTACTTGGCGCATCTTTCAAATTCCGTTTGTAAACAAATCCACTGACCGGGAACTAGCATTTTTCCGAGGGGTGGTGGGGCAGGAGGAAAAACCGGCGAGGACTCACAACGGACGTAAACATTCCGCACGCACGCATGCACAGACACACGCGCACACAAACATGCACACAAGTGGGGGTATACGCGCGCGTAGAAATACATAAATCGTGCACCGAGAGCATGGTGAATTGCGCGCGCGAGCCAAGAATCATCATTAGAAACAGGCGCGCTGTCTCGGCGACGGGTAATTGCTTTCTATCTGCCTCACGCACACTTGCAACGGGAGAGAGAAAGCGTCATGGCATGCGGCAGTGCTGCGTTTTGTTTAGAAAGAGGCACAGAAGAGGGCGATGAAAAAAAATACACCGTTCCATCCTGTTGCGTAATTATGGGATCAGGGAAGGAATAATGAGAGAAGCCGCCACATGCACCACTACTCATCAGAGTATCGAAAGGACATTGTACGTGTTGTTCCTTTGTATTTCATAGGCATTGTATTTTTTTACTGTAAAATTCATCGCCCGTTTTTATCAAACATTTTCTTCGGCATTCCAAGGGTGGCATTTTAACATTTATGGCCAATCAGGACCACTTTTAATAACGATTTTTTCGACTATAGTAAAAACAGATTTAATGGCAACTATTTTTCAGACTGGCCTGAATGTAAGTTTCTAGGCAGCTTTAAGCTTTTTTTTATTTTTCTGTTTTTGTGCAGCCAAATAAGAAAAAAATGAGAATTTTCATCCCTATCTCGTCGTATCCAAAATATAACGGAACACAGTTTGAGAAGTTTTACAGAAAATATAACGGAACACTTATTCTGAATTAGTAGCATTGAGTACACAACATACGTTTAATTTTAAAGCAAATTTTTTTATTTCTTCTTATTTTATAAAAATTAACTTGTTTGTTTTTAGGAAATCGATTGCATTAGATGTGTTTCGAAATTTATTTAAATATAAAATGAAACATTTTCACTACTCGACATGAAGTGGATGTTCGGGAAAATGCAATCGATTTTTCTTACTCGTTTAATACCAACTGTTGACGCTACTTGCGGTACGTTCCATCGTTCCACACACTTGAACACTCGAGCAAGTTCAAATTCACCCACGATTAACATATCAAGTCTCACGTGCAGCATGTTTCATCGGCTCGGAGTAGGGCAAAGAGAGCGGGGAGATTTGCATGTGAGGCGCGCTTTTATCTCGCACCCGGTTCGGTTTTATCAGCATCAGCAGGCGAGAATTCCTTCAGCAGCAGCACACACACACCGATGCGATGATGGGAGAGGGCCGCGCAAGGGCTGGTGGAGGATGTGCCGCTGGATCGGCCCTTCAATGTCGATCACCGCAATCTCGCACGCTCTTCATCTCGTGCACAAGAACACCGCGCGCGCGGCATTGCCATATGCACACATATTCTCTGGCCGATTCAAAAAAGCACGTGCCACTCACGAGACGATGACCGCAAAATTGCTGCGAGACGCCGACAAAACACAACACGGCCCGCAGCATATACATGCATGTATATACACACACGCGCTCCGACGTCGACGAGACGACGCCGCCGACGACGACGACGACGACGACGACGACGACGAAGCGCCGCAATAAATCACTCGCCAATTTTCCTTCCCGTCAACATAATGTATTCGATGGGGAGTCCATTTAGCGTGCAGTGTTGAGAGCGAAAGCGAGCGAAAGAGCATGAGAAAGGATCCTGGTTATGGATCCCCTGTTATTCTCATCCAAAAAGGATTGGCCAAACGGAGTGGCCGCGGTTGGTATTCTCAATTACGGATTATTCCTAGCAGTTGCTGCTCTACTTTTCCCATGTTCTGTTGGCGCTTCCGCGCGTTAAGGCGCTTTCCAGCCCATACGCCATTTTTTTTTCGCGTTTGTTATGTTTATTAAATCTCCCCCCTCCCTCCTATATTGGGCGTGTTTTGTTCATTGGTGGTTCAAACAGCTTTTTTCTCCGTGTTTTCGGTACACTATTCCTTTTGCCTGGTTGAAGCCTATGGCGGCCACAGATGCGCGCGCGCGCGTGCCGGCTTCTCGAACCCATTAAAACGTAAGCGACAAAAATAATGAATGGAGGGAAATAAAAACCGAACCGAACGGAACCCCTGAGGGATGGCAAATTCCAAAACACAAGCACCAGACACACACACACACTCACATGCTGCTGGCACGTGCACGCGGCGTCCGAGAGGATCGCAAGGCGGAGGAGCACCTGTTTAAAAAACACGCGAAGCAATCGTAATGAAAGCGGCCACACTCACTACAGCTGATTGCACGCTGATATCGAGTTAGCATCCGTCTGTGTGTGTGTGTGTTTGTGTTTCGGTAAAGCGCTTGGCCACATTGCTCCTGCCTTCTGCTTTGCGAAGGCAGAAAGCATTAAAAATTGACGGCCTGTTTGTTGAGCCTCTCGTAAAACCGTTCCGTCACGGGTCGTCCGGCCAAGTGAGCAACCCGGCGCGTCGAATGCAGCCACCAGTTTATGGCCGTTTAGCCTATTGACGGGCTCGTTATCGGCAGCCTCCTTTGGCATGCTTTGGCCGCAAGTGCAAGCGATCCTTTGGCTTCAATTTCGGGGCGTTCAGTATTCATTTTTAACTTGACATTTATTGCCCTATGGTTAGTTTACGTAGAGTCCTTTGGGCATGCAAATGTGATCCGCTTGCCGTCGGAGAAAATTGAATGGGATAAATGTGTATCGAAATGCGGAGTTCTTCGCTAAGGTTTCCGTTAGAACCATGAACAGAAGTATCAGCGTGCTGAATTTAGTCTGCTGACATAAGTAATGTAAGAGGAAACATTTGACATCGTTTAACGGTTAATGGCCTATAAAATGCTGTTCTTAGAGATATAATAAATGCATTCTAAACTGATAATTAGTTGTGCTTATGGAAAGCCGGGTAACGGCTCGTGATCTCACACTGGTTTCCATGGGTTTCAATCCCGACTGAACAACCCATTGAAAACTGTGTTATTGCACAACACCGGCTACCTGCTGCTGTCTATTCATTCATTGAACAATAAGTGAACTGTATCGATCGGAGATTCGGAGACGACGAGAGGCCCGTAGAATCCCCCCCCCCCCCCCCCCCCTTCGTTTGCACCGCGGTTTTGCGGCTTTTGTTTTGATCGTCTATTTCGTACGAAACGAGCAGCAAATGCTGACACAAGCTGGCACGAGCGAGATGCAGGAATGTGTTCAACGCTTGGTGGATTAGGAGTAGGAAAAAAAATAAGTAAAAACTTCCGAGGAAACGCGTCCGATGAGGCTTTCCGTCACACTCACGCACGACCATTATCGACTCTACTAATTAAAAGGGAACGCGCAGCCTCATCGCGGCCCACCTCAGGCGTAATGACAGATCGTGTTCCGCGTCCTCTGGGTTGTGCGCGATCGCGATACCATTATCCATCCGCGCGCGGCTCCGTATTTACTGAGCACGATCGCGGCAAACGAGAGCGAACCACGGGGCGACGAGAGAAGACGCCTGAATGCGATCACGTGCGTAATCAAATGAGAGTGGGGTTTGCCGCCAATGGTTTCGCGGTTTGTTTAGTTTGGTGTAATTAGGTAAACGATTAATTGCATGATCGACTCCTTCGCCGGCCGCCCGGTGATGTGTATTGGTGAGAGATCGAGCTTCGAGCCACGCGAAACGACGATCCCCGATCGGATGACGGCGTCGCCGTTTGTTGTGGCTCGGCGGCAGGTTTCGTTTGCGAAGGGCGAACAGTTCCCAAGTGGCCGGTTGTGATGCTGGTTCACCGGCTATAGGACTCTATTGAACTGCTTCTAATCAAACTTCTGCATCGGAACACGGAAGAGCTGCGAACAGAGGAGGATTAAGAGTTCTAGGGAATGTGAAGCCCATGAAACTTTAATACTACCTTTACTATACATTTTTTCATTTACAAATTTATACAATTTTAATCAAGATTAAACCAAAAAAGTATTTGATTTAAGTACATTTTACCTCAATGTTATTTCATTCTAATGTAGTTTATTTGGCTTATTTCATGGGATATCATCAATCCATGATATCAATTTTAATGAGCAAAATTGACAAATAATGAATTGTTTACTTTTAATCTAACTTTTCACCCGTTTTAAAATAAAGAAGGCATTTAAAGTCGAGAAATGTTGAAAAACAGATAATACGATTTTAAGCATTATTTTTATGTTTCGAAATGTGTAGGACATTACTTTTGCTAATACATACTTTTGCTAATTCATATATGTCCATTATGTTCAAAATATTCAGAGAACTTTCCTCTTTTTTAAGAAATATTTAAGCTGTTCACTCAAACATACGTTATTGCATCAATCTTTTCATTTCAACCCCAACAAAAACCAGATGTGTTTGGATGTGAATTCCAAGTTGTTGTGTGCCTTTTGCTGCTTTCCATTTACCACCCGGTTTCGCCTAAGTTCACCCGAAAAAAGTCATTGAACGCGGCGATATGATTGGGTTACCGTGCAGCTGTATCGTTGCTTCCTCTTACCTTTGCTTCTTCCCTTGCAAATGTTCTCCGCCTTCTCAATTTGCACCTACTTAACCCAATGACCGTATGTTTATGTTATGGCTGCCGTGCTGTCCGGCAGCCGAAAATCAAATGAGAGACCGACCGGGAATGCACAGCTCTCCCGGGGTGGTATTTTCTGCTCGCAATTATTGCGTCCAAAAGACGATCGCGCACCCCGGCTTCAGAGGCCGCGAGTGCGAGTGAAGCAAATGCTCGCCGATATCAGCATATAATGCAGAGCCGCCCCTGGCCCCCGCCCAACATCCACTAGTATCGTCTTCCCGCATGGTTTCTTATGTATTGTACCGGCATCGAAGGGGGATGAGGTGCTTTTGAAGGGGATTTATTGACGACTGATTGCCGGCGACTCCGAAGCAAATGCGAGCGCGAGCGAAGAAAACACCCCGAGACGCCGGTGGAGGACGGTTCACTATTAATGTGCCAACAGTTTTCGTCATGGTGGATAGTAGTCGCACGGGATAGTTGCACGTGCAACAGTTTAGAATGGTTGCTGCTCTCACGAGAGAACCGTTTTTGCCCAATTTTTGGGTGTTCTTTATTGGAGTTAAATCGAATGTGTAGATTCTATGTATTCTCTCTACGGCGAATGGAAAAACACTTTAATGTATTCATGTGGACGAAGAAGGCTTTGGCGTTCTTTGAAACACACATTTGAACAATTGCATAAACTTTCAATTCATAAAACTCGACTTCAATTCGGTCTGCATCGAGTTATGCTTCTGAATTCTATTATTAGAAAAATGTGTCATTTGGTATATCGTAAAGCTGGACCATGCCACAAAAGCCCAAGAACTTCCTGTGCAGAAAACATTGTACCATCAAGAAACAACCTGTGCAACGTGCCATAGGGCACGTTGTCGCGCACCTGCCGCAAAAGTTAACGTAAAACGACAAAAAATCAACCTCGTAACAAATGGCTTCCCACGGAAATCGCATTCCACAAATCGCAGTGCCACACAAGTCCTTACGCTCTTGTTTTGTAACTGTCTCTCTCTCTCCGGGTTCTGACGGGTGAAAGAAAAATAAAAGGGCTCCTACGTCACGTGTCAAACGTCGCGATAAGAAAACTATTTTTGAGCAAATAAACAAAACCTTCCGACCGCGTGCGCATTTTTAGGTGAAAGAAAAACGATGGAAGGGATTTCGCGTGCAAATGCGCGATCCGAAAGGAGAATTGAAAAGAGAGAAAGAGAATAAGAGAACGCCGCGCCGGCGAAGAGATGAGAACGGCCGAGAATTAAGGAGTTTGATTGCCACCCTCCCCTTCCTTCTTTTTGCCTTTTTTGTTTGAGCCCTTTTTCCCGCTGTGTTCCGTTTCTTTGCATTGAACGCGCGGTCGGTTTTTGTTTTGCTATTTTCTTCTCATTGTGTGCCGGGGCCGTTTATTTATTTACCTTTTCGGACTCGCTGCTGCTCGCGGTTTTGCGTGCACGATGCAATTAGTGCTCGCTCTCTTTCCTCAACGCTCTTGCAGTTTACCGTCCGTGATGGAATTCTATTGCATATTGCTTCTCTCGCCGGTATTTTCCCTATCGCCGTTTATCTATCGCTACCTATCTATCGGTGGGTCGGCATTCGGTTGCATAGAAAAGTGGCCCGAGCCTTCGGAGAGGTTTTCCGATCGCACGTCATTTCGCCTGCAAATGCACATGGACGAGGAACGTTGTCCACCGGAGCCTTGTTTGTCTGCGTTGCATTTTATGCACATGCAGGAAAAGTAACTCGCTTCTTAGATTTGAAATAATAACAATTTTCTATGAACTATGACACTTTAAATGTGTTTATGCTGATCCTACAATTGTAACGTAACCAGGTTAGGTTATTAGTATTTGTTAGTAGGTTTAAGAGTTGCTAAACCATTAAAAGCAGTAAGTGTTTTATTTAATGTTTTGATTGAGATAAATTGTTCAGCAGGTAGAAACACCATTTTTCCATTCGTCGATCGTCAAACTCCTTTTATTCGTGCCAGTTTTCCTCGAACCGTCTCGCTCGCTGTGCGATCGGTGCACTTTCTTGGCAGGTCATCTGTCCATTCCGTCCTGAATCCAGTCCAAAAGGTTTCTGATCGCGCGCGTTTCTGCGTCTTCCGGCTCCGTGGCACCGCTCAAGCCTGGATCGGAGACCTCGACGCCGGAGGACGCAGGAAAGGAGCAAAAAAAAAAAACCGGAAAACCGGTCCCAACCTTCCCACTCACTCACGGGACCACCCGACAACCGGCGACGGTCGAAGCACTCGGCCGGTCGGGGAAACCAGTTCCGACTAGCCTCCTTCGCGCTCTCTCTCTCTCTCCCTACTCCAGCTCCAGTTTCTCCGCCGTCCCTTGTCCGGCAGCTTTGTTTGTTCTGGGGCCGTTTTCCATTGCCCTTTGCCGCACGGGACTCTGGGGAGTTGGACGCGGGCATGGCAGCTTGGAATTTCCTGCCCCGAGCACACCCAGGCGAGGCAGAAGGACGAGAAGATTGTGCCAGGGTGGTACAATCGGGGACACATCACATCTCCACCCATCGACGGGGGGGGGGAATGGCGATGGAAGCGAGGCTGTTGGAAGCTTTTATGTTGCAGCGTGTTCGCATTCGGGGTCCCTCTGTATCACTCGGGCAAGAGGCGAAGGAAGCGCTCGAAGGTGGGGAACCTGGTGCGGCTTGTGAGGAATGCGCTTTGGGAAGCTTTTATGCAAAAATATTTTCTCACGCAATCGACGCTTGGTGGAGGTGTTAAGCCGGGAGGGTGGAAGGAGCTGCACGCAGATCGTCAGTAACGACGGAGGGAGGAGAATCGGGTTCGGGATGTTGGATTTGGCAGGCGAATGGAAACATCTTCTTTGCTCCTGTACTCGACGCGGTAAAATTCTTTAGAATCCCTATTTTTAAAGATTCTCAACATTGACTTATTCCAGTTTTCACTTGTTTATATCAGAAAGTAGATGAAATGAAAACAACGATGCTTGCTAAAAGAGAGCAAATATTTTGTAATTTATTAAACATTTTCCGATGTACAACTATCTTTCAAACTGAAACTTGTATCCTAGTCATGCAATTAAATAATTGCAAAGCTAAAACTGAAGCTAAATTGGAAATCCACGACAGAGAATGAGCTTGAAGTAAAAAATCGATGAGTAAAACATGATCAAAAAGTAAAAAACAGAAGCTCATTACAGAACCATATTTAACTCGTTTCCATGGAAACCATTCTCTTTGGTGATTCAACTAACATTGGGCATCCCATCGTCTTTGCATATCCTCGTGTGAGTTCGTTTCTTTTGCAGAAAACTTTGACCAAACGGGAGTCGAAATGCTTATGCAATCTCACCAGCATTCATTAGTCGCCGGAACCTCTCTCGAGTTGAAAACAAAAAAAGGAAAAAGGTGGACACGAAGAGGGAAACAAAATGCATTTCCCCGCTGACGGCTTTTATCCTGGGCAGACCGCAACGAAAGCCGACCGAGCAATGGTCAGTTTTTGGGGCAAATGCTAGCATCCCCTGGAAAAGCTGAGACCATCGGGTGCATTGTTGCAAAAGCTGCTACAATTGCGTACATTGGCGAGGGGAACGGGTGGCTTTGGAGAGTTATGGTCCGGTGAAAACGTGCCAACCATTTTCCGGATGACACACCGAACCTTCGTGAGGCTCCAATCGGTGAAAAGCGGGAGCGGTACGGAGTTATTTGTGTTTGTACATAAGTTCGCACCGTTTGTGTGCACTTCGCTCTACATAATCCATGCAATCGTCCCTAACGTACCCCAACCAACCCCATCGGTACATGATCTCGTGTCCAGAAAGATTGGGATTCCACTTGCAGGAATACATAACCACTTCACCGGACACCGTGCATATCCCGATGCTTTCCGTTGGCCAAAAATGAGCTAAATATTTCTACGCTTTTGTCTCCAGAGCGTGGCTTGGAGAGGCCAAGAAGATGGAAGGATTCAAGTTGCTTAAAGCAACGGTCTTGATCCTCGCTTAAACCTGTCCGCTTTTGGGCCCGTTTTGGCATTCTGGCATGCGCTCTAAAGCCGTTGGCAAATTCAAAGCACCGGACACGGTTCCCTTGCATGGATATTATTTCTACGGCAAGGCTTTTCTACAAAGTTACAGTTTCAGGTGTTCCAACTAAATTAGAACTAAGTCGAAATCATATTTTCATCATCAAATGATGGGCACTGAACTAAAATGAAATGACAGTTATGTTTTAATCAGATTTTTTCACTCTTTTGTGTTTCATGAAAATTATTAATTTTTCCATTACGCATTAGCTTTTAATTTTAAAACTATTTTCAAAACGATTAATACTCATAACATTGCGTGAAACCTAATTCACCGCACGTTTCTTATATCATATTTTGGTTTAAGTAATTACTCCAGAATGATTCCCCTAATTAATTAATTTATTAAGTGGATTTTAATACTTGTAAAAGATAGATCATTTGAGTATTCAGCAGTTTAAACTTCCGTGGTCTTTAATCCATCCAAATGGTGGGATTTTTTAAAAGAAAAGAAAACCTTCAGTTTGAACTCTGGCGAGAGTAGAATTCAATTCCAGCGGACACCAGTGTTCGGAAAATCAGTCCACAGCAAATAAAAGTTCGATCGAAGCAAAACGGTCAAAGCTTTCGAGAAAAGCCGCCGCAGATTCGGAAGAGAACAGAAACCTTCCGCGTCCACCAGGAGTAGGGGTTGTTGGAAAAACAAACCAACTCTACCTAACTTTCCTAGCGCTAGTTCATGCAACTCTCTTTCTCGTTTGCTCCTTGCCGCTCGCGTTCTCTTTTCATCCCCGTGGGGAGCAGCAAAAGGAATATCCTGTGCCTCCTTTGTGGGGCGAACCGAAATCGAACAGTCGGGCAGTCGCCAACTTTGTGCCCGGCCGGGCGCTCGAAACCAAAACCCCGGTGAGGAAAACCCTACTCGAGGGCCAAAAATTAGTCTGCAAAGTCTCTTTTGTCTTTCGCCGAGTCCTTTGGCTTTCGGTGCAATTTTTACCCACATGCGGCCCGCTCCCCGTTCCCTCCGGAAAATGCCCACTTTTTCCCGCCGAACAACTTTTTCGAAAGCTTACCAACCTCCTCCGCCCCAACGCTTGCTTCCGCAGGACGATCAATTCCGCCTGTTTTTCCCAATCCCAAGCCCTGTCAGGGAAAAGGGGATCCGGGTGCGAATCATTTATTTAAGCTCGCTCGATCGTGCTGCGGTTGTGGGTCCTCCCCCTGCTTCCTCTCGCCTCTATTCAGTGAACCGATTTTTTTGTTCATCTTTTTTCCACCTTTTGCCCACTTTTTGCTTTAATTTGCTGCCACCCTTCCTTTGCGCATCCTTTTGTGTATCAGCTCGAGTGAACGAGAGAGACTGAGAGAGAAAGAGCGCTCAGCGCAAGAGCAGGAACGGGATAAAAGATAGGTTATATCATTTATTTGCGATGGAGTAGCAAGGAGTGTGGGGCAAGTTGGAAAACCGCCCACGGCTCCCACCGAACGGAAAATGCGGGATATGCAATGTGCCAGCAGGAGGGCCACCGGATAATGGCCTCTCCTTTGGAACGGTTGGGTTAAAGGCACAGCAGATGGACGGGTGTGCAGAAGGGAAAATTGGCCCTCGTGTCACGAACGGGGAAGCTTTTTCCACCGCGCCTCCTCCCTCCCATCGTTCAGAGTTTTCCGAACGATCGAAGTATGGCTATGTATATGCTGAACGTGTTCGGTGACGTAAGGGTGGAAAATGGAATGGCGAGGGGGGATGTTATCCACCTTTTCCTCCGGAGGTGGTTATGTACTTGTGGGAGACACATAGGCGTGCACAAACGGGAAAGCTTTCCATGTGTTTGGCTTCCTTTTCTCGCCGATTGGCAACGGACATCAACGCTATCCTTGTTTGGTTCCCGGACAGCAACCTCTCCCAGGAAAATTCCGAATCCGATAGTGTTGATGACGGTGATGACGATGATGATGATGATGAGTCCTCGCCGTTCGGCAGTGTTAGGGAGTTGGTGTGCGTGATTGTGTTTTTTCTCTTTGCTATGTCAATTTTATTCCCACTTTGGCTTATGAAATGGAAACTCACGATACTCGTCGCTTCCTTTGTGTGTAGCGCGTGAGTGTCCCGTAATGCGCATGCGCGCCGATCCTTCCATCCCCACACCCACACGTCTACCCACGACCGGCGTTTCCCTCAAACGCAACAGAACACCGTGGCGAGTTTCGGGCGAGCTGGCGAATGTTTTATGTGCCACATCGTCGTCCTTTTATATGGCAGAATATGTTGGCGTTTGTAGGGAGGAGGAAGGCAGCAGGTTTGGGCGGGAACATAAACGGTCTAATGGTGGTTGGTAGAGGAGGATTGGAGGAGGACGCGAGGGGGTTCAATGAGTTTTAAAGGTGAGTTCTCTCGGGAGTGGGGAATGGGAGAACGGTCGAGTTTTCGCTGACGACGAAGGACCGGGTGGTCGTGTCGCGTGTATCCTTGTTTTTCATTCCCTCCCCCAGGCCACCCTTCGCGGTCCCTTTCCCTCCGCTTCCCGAGGGACCTTTCCATTTCGTTGCAGAACGACCCGTTAGGCGATTATATTGTTCTGATTCCGAAAATAGAAACCCGAACAACTAGGAACAACTCGACAAAACTCTGGGAAAACTGTTGGAAGCCCCGAACCGAAAGGCGGAAGGGGAGCAGCACGAGGATGGGGGGATTTGGTCGGAGGTTTCGCAGTTGGCTCCGGTTGCGATCCGTTCCCTCCAGCAACACTTGGCATCCAAGGGGGGGGTTTTGTTCGTACTTTTCTGCCCACGATGATTAAAATTTCACAACGACGACGATCCTTCCACCGGGTGGAAAAGTTGTCGCTCGTACTCAGCACGGCAGTCCCGGCCTGGTATACGCGCCCTGCCATTCCGATCGACCGGTGGTGCGACGGGACTGATCCCTTTTTGACCGTTCGAGCTCCGCAACTCTTACGGCGCTGGAAAGCCGTGCTCTTCTTGAGAACCTTCCGTTTCGAGTTCGGTTCCGTTTTTTTAGCGGTTTTCCGATAGCTGCCGGAAAAGGATGCGGCTCTGATCGATAGAGGCACTGTGCACACCGGGGAGGAATGTTGGAAATGTTACACCAAGGAGGCGAGTGAAAATGTCCTTTCGGGATGGGATCCTCTGGAGAGTGCCAAATTCCGGCAAACACCTACACTCCCAGCCACCTCTAGGCGTCTCTGACTCTCGTCATTATTGTTTTCGTTTCTTGCTATCTTTTTCTATGCTTCGAGACTTCTTTTTTGTGTTACATTTTGTGCTAGAACAAGAATTTTCCATACCATGATGATGATCCTTGAATTAGATATTCGGAGCAAGCGTAAAGCAACCTCAACCCGATTCGGGTGAAGCCTTTATTGACTGATGTTTCTCTTATAATTATTTGTTAATGAAAATGTATTATAACGATGGCGAAAAATTTGTGATGGAGAATTTAATTTAACAAAGTACTTGTAATACGATTCTTGTAATGATTAAAGTGATGTTTTTCTAATAAATAAATACGCTTTAATAATTTTTAAAAGCTTTTTTATTTGCACTCAAATGCCAAAAGTTTTCCTAATGTTTTTTTTTGTTTAAAAAAAGGGATAGTTTTGTTTAGTTGTTGAGAATTTCAAAGTGAATTTATAATTATTTATTGTGGAGTTCCTTTACAGTAACATACTGGAAAATATCGAATGAGGTATTTGAAATTTTCGTGTTATCAGATTACGAAACCAGTTGAAGCCACCGAAGAATTCGTTTAATAGTAAAAGAAAGAGAGAAAGAAGAATGGAAGATTTAAAAATTCAAATTTAAATTATTCTGTAACGTTTCTAACGTACTTTGCGACGGCTGGCTCAAACATTAAGAGACGAGAAAATGCGAATCAAACAGACGAGATCCGTTCCTTCGATTCGTCGCGTAAGCCTTCTACGATAAAGCTTGCCTAATAGCTTTCCCGTAAGCATACGAGTGCCGTCCATCGAAGGGTTAGAGTAAACAGCCCCATCCGTCAACCGCCAACTTCCGTCCGACGCCAAAACAAACACCGACCACTTTCACACATCGCGCGCACAACACTCGAGAACGTCCTTTACGTCCGCTGAAAGGGCTCGTTTCAAAGACGACGGTGGCAGGACATTTAGTCAACGGCGCCTCTATCAAATCGCCACCGCCATCGTGTCAATGTCAATGTGGTCCGGTCGGCACAAGGACGAGACAATCACCAATCGGTTTTGGTCGCGTGGATAAATGCGATTTTCCCCGCACGTTTTCCCGGCGAAGAACGAATGGGGATCTCCGTTGGGTTTAAGCTCCCGGCTTGGCGCCACCTGACGCGCATCTTTCTTTGCCATCAGAGGAAGTTAGGGTGAAGCCTTGTAATGTTCCTGCCATAATGTATGTGTGTGTGTGTGTGTGTGTGTGTGTGTGTGTGTGTGTGTGTGTGTGTGTGTGTGTGTGTGTGTGCCTTAGTATGCGAGCAAAAGCGGACCAGTTCATTGAGCTGCTCCGTGTCATCGTTATTCACTTTCACTTCGCCGCTCCTTTTGTCATGCTGACGCCCCGAGCTTCTTTCCGGTCCGTCCTGGCAGACTACACGCAACCAAGAATCGGAACTGGTGAGAGAGGGGTGGGTTCCTCCTATCCGGTGTGGGTTCGCTGCACAAGGGGTGCCCTTGTTGCGCGAAAAGAGCATTGCATCGTCGCTGTAACACTCTGCTCTTTAAATTTGTTCCGAACGAAGGAAACGAAAGTTCTTCAACCGTTATCCTTGTTGTGAATATTGATGGCGGGGAGAGCCCTGCCGATGAATGGAGCCAGGGGGGTGGAGGAAATCTTCGAACCTGTTGAGCGTAGCAAATAAATAAATACCCCCGCCGCCCGACTGCTGCGTGTGTACGCCAAGGACCTGTCCAAAGGGTCCGGTGAATAAAAAGTCTGACTTTTTTAAACACACAAACAAACACTCACCCCCCACCCGAGGAGCCCGACTTGGATTGGCTTGCGAATTCACCATTTTCTTCTCCCATCCCGCGAGGGTGTTTGTTTTGCTTTCTAGATTTCTTTTGTGTGGCGATGGGTTGGCGATAAAGTTTGGCTGCTGCACAATGCGGTTGCACTGGGCGGGGGTAAATGGGGTAGCAAAACCGCCCCCCAGTTAGTGCCGGGGCGGACAATACACGACAGTTGGCGGTGGTCCGTTACATAAAGCTTCCGCCATCGACCGCGTTTGTGGCGTGCGTGAAAAGAGACTCTTGAGCGGCCAAGAAAGGAAGCGCGCATTGCATCCGGTTGCACCAGAAGAAAGAGGCGCCAGACCAAATACACACACACACACACATGGTGGCTAGAAAGCCATCGGGATTGATGGTGACGTTGCAAATTGGCTGGCGGGTCGAGCAAAGCATACATGTGCGACATCCGATGGTGTGGCGTCCTTGCCAACGCGCTTTCCACCACAAAATCCTTCTGCTTGTTGCTGCAGGGGAGGGGTTCACCGCGCGGGAGGGAAGGTCAAATGTTGGCCCGACCTACCGGTGAACGTAGTGCAGCTCGCATCGCATCCTTCACGGTTCGACGAACAGATTTTCCACCGCCCACGTCTCTCCCGGTGCCAGTCCGGCGTAAGAAGATGAATGTATGTAGGTCAGCGTCTATTTCCCTGCGAGTTCGTTTACCACCGGGCTTGCCTTGTGGTTGTGGAGAAGGGAGGGAAGGGAAGCGAGCAGGTTTTTCCACGCGGGTCAGAGCCCGGTCAGCTATTTGCTTGCGGGTGGAATTGCTGCGAGCCGATGCGAGGTCGCGCTGGCCAAATGCTTATCATTTATGTAAGAGCAGGCAGGACACTGATAGGAAATTTAAAAACCTAAATGGCGGTTTGAAGTTGAAATAAGATTACCTTTTACCTATTTAAAAATTCAAATGTTTTTGGGAATCAAATCCAACACGGCGACCATAATAGGACAACATGAGATAAAACCATTTCCTTATCAGTATTGACGGATTTTTCTAAAATTAAATGTATTTCAAATAACCACAAGTATATTCTTCATTACTCATCTTTTTTGCCCAATTTCGTCTATTTGCACTGGTATCGGTTCAGGGAAAAACCAACCAGCGCCATCCATTGTTTTCCGTTCTGTCAACAATTCGATGACGTTTGCGTTTGAATGTCATTCCGTAACGGATGCGGAAACGTGGTATCCTTTACGTGAGCTTGCGGTGAGGGTTTCTGTGGGTATTGTTTCCGTCGAATTTTACGAAGCTTCTTCACCTTTGGCTTATTAACGGCCACCAACCAACCGTCGCACTTTCTTTCCACCCTCCTGATCGAGCGGGGGTTTATGCCACGGTTTATCATCCACTTGTCGTTCGGTGAACATTTTCCTCCGTACCATTACGGGCTGCTTTTTTTTTCTCTCTCCTCTCGTTCGAAACGAAATGGATGTGGACGAGTGGGTGTGTGTGTGGGTCGGAAAAACGAGGTTTCGAGGAGGGAAAAGCGCTGGGACATTTGATGATCGTCACAAAGGAATGGGAATGAAAGGACATGTACAGCCACGCATACATACACAGGAACGTGTGTTTCCCGTTCGCCTGCTTACGGTTGAAATATTTCATGAAATGTGTGTCCATTCCCCACGCCCCCCGGGGCCCCTTCTGCCATCCAATCGTGCTGCCCCAAAGCCAGGACGAAACGGTTCGAGTTCGAACAAAGCCATGCTCTCGATTTTCCCTGTCGCCGTGGGGGGCCACTATGTACGCCCGCTGGTGAGTCCCCCGTTCGTCCTCCTGTCGGCCATCCCTTGTGTGTGTGTGTGTTCGTGTGTTTTTTTGCACAGCAAATAAAATTTGCTCATGTTCATGCCCGTCTCTCTTTCGCGCACTCGAATTATCTCACCAAAACCGTTGTCCTTATCTCCATCCTCCCCCCCAAGCGAAGGATCATTCCGAGCACATAAGAGCGGGAAACCCTTGTGCATTATGTGAAAGCAACGGTATATAGAGCAGGTCCGGGCGGGCTGGTATTGGTGAGCTTTTCACGTCTACCACTCCACCAACGGTTGCGGATGCTGAGAGTTTTCCCGAATGTGGTCAAAGAGTTTCGCATGGCTCGTACATAAAGCCGACACCGAGGGCGAGCGCTTATCCAAAGGGGGTGGGGGTGGGGGCGACGGTAAATAAAGCGAACCGAATCCCGAGTCGCAAAGCGTGCCAATGAGCTGTCCTGTATATAGGGCTGCGGAAAAAGTTTTCCCATATGTAAGGTCCTCTTGTGCTGGGAAAAACGACCGCCTGGGATCGTATCCCGAGAGGAACCATCGCAACCGAGGCCGTGGACCCCTTTGTGTGTCCTTTCGAGGGGACGAGTGCGAAGCAGAGCTTTACTAGCACTGCTACTACTACTACTAATGCTACTACTACTATTACTACACAACTACATCAGATCTATAGCACTACCATCCTCTTTAGTTGCTGTGGTAACCGCAGCCGCAGCATACTGATGATGGTGATGATGGTGCTTCTGTTCTATCCCTTCGTTGCTTTTCCCTCTTGTCCCTCGTTGTTTATTTCCTTTTTTATCGCTTTCGGAAAGTATTTTTGTTTTCGATGGCGCTTTTCTTTATTGGGCTTTTCGGCGAGCTCTAACGATAAGGAATGTATGTGATATCCGTCGTTTCGCTGTTGGGAAATCACCTGGTTTGATGGCGCTTCGGTTTCGTGTTCGTCCGGCCCCAAAGTGTTTATCGCGGGACCACACTGCCGTCCTCGAGTCGAGACACGAACCCTGCCCCGTTCGACCAGCCAGTTTGTCACGCATATTGGGCAGCCCAAGACGAGTGCATACAACACACGGAAACGATAACGAGCGCCGTCGTTGATGGCGTTTTCCGCACGGCGTCTTGTGACACATTCACCCGACGACGGCGACGACAACGACATGGGCCTTTGGTGGCGTTTGTCAACAACACGGCGCCGTTCCGACTCGCCCGGAACGGTCCATCGTTCGGCGTCCTTGCTCGTGACCTCCAAACGCCACCCCAGAACCCACGAGACACCCCGAGACGCTGGTGGGTGGGGGCTGACCGACGTGGTGGCATTCAGTTTCCATTTTCGATACCCCCTCTAGTCACCTCTAGAGGTGTAGAAGGGAAGGGAGGGGGGATGTTTCGGGCTATCGCATCACTCGCCCCGGCTTCGCTGGCCATTTCACGTCAATGAAATTCAATTTCCTCCGGCAACGGACGACGCCTCGGCTGCATAAATAAATAACACCAACCAACCACCGTCGGGTCGGGTGCGGGGAAGGGCGGCGGGAGGGTGTTTTGCTTGTTTTTCCGTATCTTTTCTTGAATGAAGCTCGAAATTATGGATGAAATAAGAGACACGCAGGAAAGAAAAAAAAAAGATAACGGCGTCCTTCTCTTGGCGGCGCAAACAAACCAACCGTACTACGCTTTGACAGTTGGTGAACCCTTCCGGTTGTTTGAAGCTCCGGACCCTGGGCTGGGTAGCCAGAAGAAAGATGAAGTAAAACGCACACAAACCACTCCGATGCATGCTTGCAGCGACTCTTACCAACAAATAACTGCAACAAGTGTCACGCAGCACGTTCTTTGGTGGAAAACTGTCTTTTCCTTGTGATTCGGACCATTTTTCTTATGCCATTTTCTTTGATTTCCTTTTCTCTTTTCAGATGCAGGTGAGTTGTGGCAACGGTGATGTAATAGTGCCTAATCACACAACCAGCCAAACGTGGCGAAGATGCTGGCGTCAAGATTCACGGTCTGGTGATGCCGAAAGTAAGTGCTGACTTTCAGATGCGTTGCTTTCGGTGCGGATTGCGGACAGTTTTTTACTCAACGTCCGGATCGACTAGGTCCTCAAACAGATTTCCATCTAACAACCAAAACGGAACTACATTTTGAAGGGGACTATCTAATTAAGTATCTATTTTAAATACCCCACAATAATACTCCCTTGGTGGTTGTTCCGAACGCACTTCTTTGCGATAAGAGATTTCTACATCGTGTTAACGTCCCTGTTCGTCTAAACAGTTAGTAAATATTTAATTGAAATGGAACTGAATCAGAATCACGGAAACTAGGATCCTCTTTAACCATCTTCTTAAAGTAACGCATTTATGGTGGACTTAAAAATGATTAAAAACTTCTTTAAATTCCTTGCCCTTCGGCCCAACACTGAATCGGGCCACTTTCTTATTCAAACGCAACAAAGACAACTGGTGCATCATTTAATACCTCCTGCCATATGCCAGTTGCCTTGTAACACCATTCTATTAAAGTGCGAACGCATTTCCCAAAGGGGGAAAACTACTTTTGGGGCCATTTTCAACCGATGCCAATTAAATCTCTTCAACTCCAAGCTGCGATACAGCCCCTTTAATCAGAGCCTTGTGCACTTGTTTCGGTACCCTTAAGCATTATCCTTCAAGCTACCGATCCTCCCGCTTTCGATCCTCCCAAAGGGGCTTTTACCGGATCAAAAGGGCAGCTTTAATGTGCTGACCAAATTGCAGCTGGCACTTTTGCATGAATGCATTCGGATGCATATTGTTCCGTGCTCGGCATGGGGCTCGGGTGGATGGGAGCTTTTCCAGGATGAGTGGGAGTTGCCGTGTGTGTGTGTGCACAAATGTGCGTAGGTGGAGATGGAGATCATAGTCCACAGCACAGGGGATGGACAGTTGTTTAAAATGCAAAACAATCACCGTGAAGCCATTCGGCACCGAACGCCTGAAGAGATGAGTTGGTAGTGCCGGGGGGCACCACACTGGCCGGTATCGGGGGCCTTTTTCCTGTCCATCACTCCGGGTTTGTCGGGTTGGGAACAAAAAATCACAATTATTCCAGCTGTAGGGTGAGAGTTCCAGGAACCCGGACGCTTTATCATAACGAACAGGACTGTTTACGGCAACTTTTAATCCTTCGATGGGACAAAAATTCCCGGTACAAGCTACGCTCGATATTGAATAACTTTATAAGTTTACATTCAATTTGGCGAAGTCTTCAATAGTATCAGAATACTTCGTTTACAGCTCGATTGATTAATTTGTGTATATGCAAATGCAGCAAAGCTGATATTTTAAAGGATGTCCTCATTTGGATTTCTACACTTTATGGTCACGAATACTCTAATAATTCGTTTTTCGATTCCAAATCCAGGAGCTTCCTCTAGATTGTAGATGGATTTGAATCAAATCGAAAGACCACAACATCGGATTTGAACGTTCCCAGTTTTGGTGTGTAATTCAAACGTTGATAACACAATCTTAATATCTCAAACATATCAAGTTGGAAACGATGTATGAAATGTTTAAAAGCACCACGTGAGGCTTGTTCTTTCCATGGCGATCCTGCTAATGCGAGGAAAACTTTGCTAGTTTGGAACCTTCTGAGAGATGCGAGACGGTTAAGAAGCCTTCCCCAACTACCGAATGAACTTTGGGTCCTAATGAAGAGTCAAGGATTTTCTACACCAAGGAAGAGCCTTCCGGAGTGTAATGTGTCCCCCTTCGCTTTGCCTCGGAAGCTCTCCATCGTCCCGACCGAGCCTTCATCATTATGGTAGTCGCCGCGGACCGGCCGGTACCGCTTAATTAGCTCGTGTGGAGGCAACTTTACGCATTAAGGAACGACGTCGGCCCACCAGACACAAGGTCGCCTCGTGGAAACGCTGTGTAAACGCACGAGCAGAGAGCGTTTAGCGTAAGAACACACTACCGACGGACGACACGCGCATCCCGTGCTCCGCGTGGAAAAGGATGGCGAGGATTCAAATGTACGGCCGGGCATAAACCGCACAACCTAGCAACCGATGGCCACCGTGGCACACTTTCGTGCCCTCATCCAGCCCATGTCAGACAAGTTGACGATGATGATGATGATGATGATGATGAGAGCCTACATAATGCTGCTCGCCATGGCAGGCCACGATTAGGCGCGCCATTTGGATGTGCGTTCGCGTATGCCGGCGCCGTCGATGTTGATCTGAAACTCCGAGAGACCGATTAAAAAGGGAGAGCAAATCACGCGGATATCGCGAACAGCCGGTGGCCGTCTGGCGAGTCCTGCGGGGAAGGGGGAGGTGGGCAAGAAAACGAGCGAGTGACACCGGCGAGAGAAAAACACATCATGTTAATAAGGAAGAAAATAAAGTAGGTAGTCCCCCATCGGGAGCCGGAGATAAGGGGAACCTAAGTCAAGCCGACCGGAGAGCCGGCGCACATGCTTGTCACACATCTCATATGTTTTTTCGGCTTGTTATAAACACGATACCACGTCGGCCGGGTGGTGGTGACCCTTAACATCCCCTCCTCGTAGGGGGGTGGTTGTCTCTGCTTCCACTGCTGTACTCTCTCTCTTCCTCTCGCATACGGACTCACTGGTTCAGTCACCCTGTCAGTGAGCGATTTTAAAAGTCGGTAAAGAAGCGATCGAGAAGGGCGATAGTGGGTGGGGGGGGGCGGTGTGGGAGAGGCGGGAATTCTGTATGCGAGGAATGCCGTTTTGCCGACATACGGTTGTCCGACGCGAACAACGGACCGGGGTACCACCGTGTACCCATCTGAATGAATAAATGAATGAATGAATCATATGACGGCGTGGTTCGGCGGCGTTTAGGGCATCCCCCTCCCCTTGGCCATTGTTCCACCCCTATCGAATGTCGAAGCAGAACGTAGATATTACATCGATTGAGGCGGGAGTTTCTATCGCCGGGTTGATGGATATGAGACCAGCACCAACACTGCGGAGCACGTGTGTAAGCAATGGTGGGGCTCTTTTTGGTGCTGGTTTGAATTCTAATCTTAATTTTAAACAACTAGGATAATGTCGAGGGTTATTTCTCGGATTGCCGTGTCCTCTTAACACCGATCGATATAACCTTAAATATCTACAGTATGCATGGGGGGATTTTTTATCTAAAATTATTTCCCAAAAAATTATTGAGTTTCAAAATAATGTTTCTTTTGTGCCCGGCCTGAAGATTAATATTGTAATCTATTACGAAACTTTAGCGAAACTTTCCGATTATTCCAAATATTTAAAAGTCATCTGGCATGGGCTCCTTTTTCTAGTGTACGTAATCTATCGTCCTATATGTTCTCATATCCCTAAAGCAAAACAAACATCTGCTGCGTTATGCTTTCTCAATTTGCATTGGACTTGAACAGTGGACATTTTTCCAATATCAGGTTTTTCTGTATGTGTCGTTTGGCAATAGATTTGGATCTTTTAATAGTTCCATATTGTTCCCTTGTTTAAGTTTCACCACGAATGTCTACTGCAATCCGTTGAACACGTTACAGTATCGTCCAGTTACTATTCTTTACTATTGTATATTCGCTGTTGTAAAAGGTTCTAAATAAGCGCAAGGACAAGTGGAAAGCCGCCCTTTCGTCGGACGCTCCCGACTCTTGTTCGTCACTTTAAAATATGCATGAAGCGAGGAAACCTCAGGATGATTTTCTCCACGCCATAACAACCGACGTTCGTGTCCTGTAGTGGTCCGTGTCCTCGTGCCGGCGTGCGTGCAGTAGATCGCTCGTGTGTGTGTGTGTGTGTGTGTGACCACTGGCTACTGCCACCCCCAGCACCTCCCGCCAACCACCCGACTACGAGAGAACCATTGTGGCATCGACCGCCCCATCCCGGTCGCAACGCATGGACGACCGTTTCGGTATTTATATTTACGTACACGAGAGATACGTACCCGTTCCGCCCCCAGTCCTCCCTCCCCCGGTGGGTGGAAGGGGACATTCATTCAGAGTTAGCCCACCGATATAAAGTGCGTCCCCCGAGCCAAAAGGAAGCCGCCTCTATGGCGGCCTCGTGGCGGCCACACGTTGTGGAGCGCCGTCTCGGACGAGCGTGTATCGGCGCTGGGTGTGTGTGTGTGTGTGTGTATGTGCGTGGTTCGGGCTATCTGTTGCGCACTCGAACCGACCGCGAATAAGGTTGCCTCCGGTTCCGGCATTTCCCTGACGGCTGTGGCTGCGTGTGTGTGTGTGTGTGTGTGTATGGCCATTCGCAGCCGTTGTTCATCCCGTTTGCGCTAATAATAAGTAGAGTGGGCATGGAATAAATTTATGAAGGTCGCCGTCGCCGTCGCTGCCGTCGTCAGCGTCTGCCAGTCGAGTTTGGCTCGCGCGGAGAGCGCGATAAAGCGCGCGTGTGTCTCTCGTGTGTGCGGTGCTTTTGTTTCAACCCTTTTCTACAGACGCGGCTTGCTTTCCCACCCCCTCCCTTCCGTAACGTCTTTTTGTTTAGTTTCATGCTTTAATTTTCGATTGCGCTGCATTCACGTCTGTGTCTGTGTGTTACGGTATGGTAAAGCCAATTTGTCTCTGGTTTCTGTCATCCCATTCCACGACCCGTGGAACAGATGTGTTCACAGCGGACTGCTTTGCATTTAATGAGGGCTTTCGGATGTTTCGTTTGTCGCTACTATCTTTTCTTTCACGTTTTTTGGGTTTTCCTCCGTCTACTTTTATGAATGGAACACGACCAAAGTGTCCATCCAAGTTGGTTTGGGTCATAAACGTAACTTTTGCTTTCATTCCGTCCAACTATCGATGATCTTCATGGCTTCCTTTGGTCCAAAACAATCCTTCACGAAACTGAAGTCGTATAAAATTGTTGTGGAACTTATGACGATATTTACATTTCTTGTTGATAACAAGATTAATCACAATGCGATTCATCTTGGTGCATCTAAGAAAGCAATTGAAACGCCACTTGTCAAGGAACCGTACCGTACGGTGGAAAAACGAACTGACCTACACTACAAACCCTACAACCCAACACCGCTTCCCATTGCAACTTCAACCCGAAACTTTAAACCGCGACCTATCCGTATCAGTTCCGTACCAGATGATGGAAATGGAGTCGAAATAGAAACCATTGACGGAATGCTTCGAGCTCGAGCGAGTGAAGAAAAAACACCAGAGTGAAAGATATAGCGAGTGCACAGCGTGAGAGATAGAGAGCGAGAGAGAGAGAGGGTACGTCAAGAAGGGTGGCAAACAATTAATCGTTCTTATGACGTTTTATGGCCTTACCACCATCATCCCGTGCTGCGCACTCATTAAAACATGGCCACCACACTCCCGGCCCCCGGGCCACCCGTACCTTCCAAACGCTGTAAGGGATTTTCTCTTACGTCACGCGCGCGCGAGCTCGCGATGCTGGTCGTTGGCCTCCATGGGCCCAGCGTTTTGTGTGAGGATGGAGGGCAGGCGGGGGAATGGAATTTATGCATGCCTCGTCGTCGGACGGTTTTGCCAGCCAGTGTTCCGGTGTCACCAGCGGGGTTTGGTGTGCGTGTGTCCGCGTGTGTGCGATTGTTTGTTTATGCGATTAGTCACTTGCCGGTCAACAGTCACGATGGCCTAATGGCGATGGCGAGGGGGGAAGATAGGGCGGGTGTTGCATAGATAGGGGGATGTTGTTTTATTTATTTTCTTTTTCGGATACGATAGTGTTGGTGCCGGACGTTTATGATACCACAAGCTGAGTTGATCAGCTGATTCCAAGCACGACGACGTTGGGCCAAAGGTTCCCGTTTCCATAGTTCATGCCTTAATCGGCGACGACAACGTGAACGACGATGACGCCGATGCTGGTGATGGCAGAGGCGCGCGGTAATTAAAGAAAAACGGGGAACGGCCAGGAACGCACGAGCGACGAACACGAGGCAAAACAGCTGCAATGCAATTCGTTGTTTTTTTCTTCTCGCGCCGGCTGCATCGCCAAGTGCATTTTTCACGGACACCAAATATTGCATCGAGCCGCGAGGGCAAGTTTGAATTTTAGCGAACGCAACACGTGGCATGGCATGGCATGCTGAATGTAAAAAAAAACGACTTGAAGACGAAGCAATGGCGAATAAAAAGGAAAACATGCGCCGGGTGTCACTTTTCGGTACACACCTCTGTATATACGGCCAATTGCTTGTGCAAGTGTTCGGCAGAAGATAAGGATAAACAGGAAAACGCACGTGCTTGCGCATCCGCTCCAGTTGCAAGCTGCATTTTTGAAGTCTCGCAGCATGGAACACGTTGGTTGTGCAGCTGAATATTTCAAAATGACAGTTTGCTGAAGCAGTCACAATTTTATTTGGTTTCATTTTTTAAATTAATCGTTTAATTAACCTTTTTCGAAGGAATATTGTGGCAAGTTTTGTATTTTGCTTGTAACAGTTTCTGAAGAATCGAATTTTCGGGCTGTTTTCCAATTTCTTTGTAGTCATTATGTAAATTGTTCAATCATTTATAGGCTTTTTCTGCTTACTCATATTCCAACTTTAAATTTCTGTGAAAACATTTCCCATACCGTTATTCGTAGAAAGTTATAGAAGTTGTGAGAAGTAACTTAAAATTTTGCAGAAATGTTACAAGTTTGTGGAAACCCTTTCGGAACATTGTGGGGATTTCGTGAAGCCACTGACCGAGGGCTAGTTTCGCTCGCAAACAGTAGTGGACGAAGTGGGTGGGATTGCTGGATCGACATCACCCATTCTGGTCGGTCTGGAGTTCCAGGCGTTCGGGTGGTAATCTTCTCTATGCCCATTACCCATCCTTCTGCCGGCATCGGATCACCCCCGGAGGGGGTGGATCGTTCCTTGTCTTTCACCTCGTCGTCGTCCGACCCTCAGCAGATAGCATTCCTCCTCGGGGTTGGTTTTCCAAACCCGACCCTTTTGCGCTGGCGAACTTGATGACGAACGGAAAATTCGCATCTCACACCGTCTCGCTCTGGCCTGTTCCTGTTTTTCCCCCATTGGCACCGAACGAACTGAAAACCAAATCACCCACCCTCACGCCCGCAAGTGCCAGCCACCGACCGAACGGTGTCCCCTTGCGTGTCCTTCGTACTTCGGTCCTTTTTATAGGTCTCCCCTTGCCCTACGCTTGCTCACAGTATGGAAAAGATACACACAAATGTAGGGACCGGGCGAACCCTTGGCAGGGGCGGGGGCAGTGTTGGAGCCGGCGCGGCGTCACATGACTCTTCCCGAGTGTGTGTGTGTGTGTATGTATGTGCCATGATGGTGTCTTTTCCTTCCCCGAGCTCTCGGCATACTACTGGGAGTCTTCCCAGCAATCAACCCAACGGCCCAAGCGGTAGCAAACGACGACGCGGCTACGAAGCAGGATATAAATAAATTTCTCCTTAACCGTCCCTCCTTTCTTTCTTTCTCACACGCCAGCCAAACGAAACGTCAGCAGCGCAAAGTCGCTCGTACGGTTGCTTGGCGAGGCCTTCGTCATATAGTAGACCTTGTTTCTCTGCACGAAACAAGGGAACATTCCACTGGCGGCTAAAATTACGGAACTCTATGCATTAAAGCCGAAAACCGTGTTTATAGAATGTGACAAGGAAATTTGAGGCAAATTGCTAGAATAAGAGGAAAATACTGCTGTTTTGATTTAAATTTCACACAAAATAAGGTTTATTTTTAAATGTAAAGCCCATAATAAATGTAATAACTGATTTTGTTACCAAATTTCTGTATTCCCTGAAATGCAAAATGTTTTGCAATGAGTTCAATGTCATAACCGAATCCTTATCACCATCATTGCACCGTAACTCAGATTTTTCTTTTAATGCAAATGAATTTAAAAGAATATATCGGACATTCGTATTGTAGAGCCATCAATGATGGGTATTTGATATTTAAATGACCTGTTCATCCTGAAGAACTTCCTGGAGCAAACCATCGTTGCTGTTTTGCTACTAACTTGATATTGATATTTTAAATCAGAGGCAAGGTTTCACAAATATAAAAATGCACAAATACAAGTTAAAACAAAACTTAAAATTATCAGTGAACATTAAAATCGGTCATTAAATGTTATTCAAATCTCAACACATGAACAATCTTGTTACATATAAATAAAACCAACAAATTGCGTGCAGTATATTAAGTTGTTTGGGCATTGGGATTAGTGTTATTTTTTATACTCTCGTTTAGATTTTCATTACCAAAATTGGTCTAAATTTTGGAATCGATTTGCCCAAAGCTTCTTTAGGCGAATCGCTTCCAAATTTTGGTGAATCGCTTCTTGGCAGTTTCAACAGAAAGAAGTTCTCTCCCGCTGTATAATTTTAGTCTTGCCCTGTTTGGTCGACGGTAGATAACACCCTGCACACTGAATGTTCAGACTCCGTCCGCCCGTACGTACCATCCGAAAGACCGTCCATATACCAGTCGAGCAAAAACACATCGACCCGGCGATCGAGCGGAGAGGAATGGGAAATGATGGAATATGGAAGATTGAACCCCGCCGACGCGCACATTCCTCATCGTACATCCCGTGCGTTGCTCTCTCTCTCTCACCTCCTCTTTGTCAGCTCGTTCGTCCATGATGCCCATGGGGGTTGGTGCTGCTGCTGCTGCTGCTGCTTTTTTGTGTCATGGCTCTCTGCGTTCGAGGGGGTTTCCTTGCTCTTTTCAACTTACCTTGTTGTGTGGGCTCGAGTAGTTGCTCGTTCCCTCTCGCTCTGGCGTTCACACGGCTGCTTTTGCTTGCGGGTTTCCGCTCGTTCGCCGACGGTTGCGTGCTGTGTGAGCTTATAGCGTGCTGGATAGAGAGGGGTCCTTATTCCGCCGCGTTCCTAAACCCAGCACCATTTCTGCTGTATGTAATATCTAAACGCCCTAGCTGCTCGGTTCGAGCGTTTCTTTCCTCCCAGTGAAATATTTGTTGACGAAAGTACGAGGGTCTATTTTCCAGGCCGTTATACGCTACACAGGCTTCGTAGAGTACGGTCGATTTTGGCATAGAGGTCGATTATGGAGGGTATTTGATGCCATATTTTCGAAGAATATCTGAAAGGATGTATTCTAGTTGCAATTTTCCTTTAACTCCTTTAATTGAATTTAAAATTAGTATGAAAACATCCCCTACAGATTTTTTTAAATGTTTTGTTTTATATATCAATACAATTAAATTTACTTTTAAATAATTTACTAAGTACTTGTTTTGCCAAAAGAAGTCAAGAAAATCAACAAACATTTACAAAGAAGGGAACAAACATTTACAAGGAGCATAGTATTTTTTTTTCAAATTTTACCAACCGTACTTTTGTGTACTGAACCACGCTATGTGACCCGATGGTGTCACCCTGTTGGGGAGCGATCTTTCCTGCCCCGACCAACAACGAGGCGACTGTGTTGATGAGTCAGTTGTGAAGGTAGCAGGAACGGTTCCACCTTGAGCAACTTGTGTAGTATCTTATATGAGACCATTCGCGTCGTTCCATGCCGTTCCATTCCGTTCCGTTCTGCGTCCGGTTTGCCTTCGGACCCGTCCAAGCCGTCGCTGCGTCGCGGCTGAACCTTCGCAACGCGGCTCAGCCTACTTGTGCGGGTTTTTATTTTATTTTCATAGATATTTTTTCCCTTTTTACATTCGCTCTCTTGTTGTTGCGTGCTTGCCAGTCCGTGCCTCTTTGTGCTTTGCATCGCGAACGCCTTGTATTTTCCGTACGCTTCCGTTCCGTTCGTCATTCGATGGCGTTTATTTTACTTTTTTCGTCATTTTTTATTCACCCTCTTGCCCCTGTCGGTCACCGTCCTTCCTAGTCTTTATCTCGCGCTACGCGATCGCCCCGCGTACAAACATTTCCTTTTCCCTTTGCGCGTCCGGTTGCGCCGTCTTGCTTGGCTTTCTTTTACTCGCCACGGCCGTCGTCGTCGTCGTCGTCGTCATCATCGCGCTATCGTTTCGAAGCTACGGTTTTTTCCCTCCTCGACACCGTTTGCTACGTGTTCAGCTCGCTCCTTTGCGCTTGTGTGCGCTGTATTGCGCCCTGCCTTTTCTTTCCTTAGCTCGCACTAAACGCTACCTCGTATCGAGGCTTTTTGTTCGTGTCGAGTATTCCAGAGGATTAATGTACGCGTTTTTGCGGACCATCTCTAGCTTCTTGTAGCTTTTTCCTGCTCACAAATACCGTCCATCCCCTTCTTATGCGCACGAGAAGCAAGCTCGAAACACCATCGAGGGAACGTTTCACCAGCCAGCACAACCATGGCTTAAAATAAAAGCAATCGCCAAACGTATACCACACTGTGTAGGCGAAATGGTCAAAATTTGTAGAATCTATTCAATAACAAAATGTCTTAAAAATAATTCAAATAAAATAGTTTCATTAATATTTCGCAGGTACTTTTCAAAATCATTTTGATACGAGATAGGATAAGTATTTCCGTAGGCACATTTCAAAATTATTTCTATAAAAGACATGATAACATTTTTATATGTCATAGAGTATATTTAATATTGATAAAAAATACTCGCACATACCAACCGTTGTTTGAAACTGGAATAAATTAAAAACTTCCTTAAGCTTAAGATGTCAACACTTTTCACCATTCCAACTTAGTTGTGCAAGTACTGTTAATTCCTTTTTTGGCCAACCCAGCCCATAGTGAGGCAAAGACGAACGCAACAACGCAACAACGACGCGTCGAACGGTCGTCGGAACGCAAGGATGAATAAAAATAAAGTAAAAGGAAGTGAGGGAGAGAGATAGACCCAGAGGGAGGCCAGCGGGAAAAACGAAACGAGATGGAATTGGAATTGGTTTGGGTGGATTTTTATACCATTTTTTCCTCTCCCTATTTTCTTGACGTCTTCGCCCCCCGTGCTCGCTGGCACTCTTTTCCCACCGTTGTTGCCGCTTTGTGTTCGCCTTTTCCCATTTTCCGTTTTTGTACCGCCCGGTCGGAGCTGCTTGGTCGATGTGCGTCTCCGTCGACGACGGTGAAGTCGTTTGGGTTGATGATTTTTCCCCGCTCGCACTCTTCTGGTGCCCGTGCTCACGCTATGCGTATCTCGCTCGTTCGATCGCGCCCGTCCCTTTCCCACCAGCGCACACCCTTCGGAGACCTTCTTGAGGGGGAATGTACTGTTTCAGCGCGGCCGAAGAAAAGAAAAATGGATTGGAAGGCATAATGGTCGCGGTGTGAGGGTGGGATAAATGGGAGGGGGAGGCGAGGAGTGCGAAGGGAACGATCGGCGTTGATGTGGTGCGTTCGTGGGTGCTGCGGAAGGCAGAGTGAGCGAGCAAAGGGATGGGCGAGAAAAGGTGGCTGGATCGAAGGAGGTGGAGAAGACATCACGTGGAGTTTTGGATCAACCCGGGGGAAAGTAGGCTATGGAAAGAGAGTCGCACACTCGCCTATGGATGGTGCTGTTGCCGGTCGGTTGGCTGGCAAGAGGGGAACGTGTGTGTGTGTGTGAAGGGAAGGAACGGGCCGGGGTCTGAGCGATGGGCGGAATGGATTTTGGAATGTTCGGACGGGCGTGTGGAAGGGCCGAACACAGGCACACGGCAGCGGCAATGGCAACATTAAGCAGCAACAGCAGCAAAGGCAAAGGCAACCCGGGTTCCATTCGCCCGTGAGACTGAGGAAAGGAAATGGGAAAATGATCGGCCCTGGCAGGTGGGGTGAGGGGGCGAGTTGGACGGTGGAAGAGAGGCCGCCTGCTTGGGGATTGGGGTTATTGTGCGTACGTGGTGCGCGCGAGCGGCTGGTGTGCTGGTGGCCAAAAAGAAACACAAGGGATTTCGAACAGACTTACCAAGCGAGGGGATTCGGGGAAGCGGCCGTGGGGTGGTAGGGAAGGAGGAGGCATCACAATGAACGGGACGGCGTCTTCACGGTGGAGCTCTCGGGGGTTTCGGATGTCCCCGGAGCGGAATGGCAAGACACGGTGCTCGCTCCGGTACGAGGCGAAGGATGCCAGCGAGAAATGATAACGACGACGTTTGAGGTTAAGGAAGATTTGATGCACGGGTCACCCCGGTCGAGGGAGGGTGTGGTGAGTGGGATTCTGGCAGAAAGCACGAAATTACTGTGACGGTGATGGTAAAGAATTTCGCCACAGTCTTTATTCAAATATTGGTACTTACCTAAATTGAACATACATTTTTGTGACACTCTTATTTTTGGATACTTCGTTCTCAATGGGAACAGAAAAAAGTAATTAAATGTATGGTTATAATAGCACAAACTATAAAATTATCAAAAGGTTTGGTTTCAGACATTTTCAACAACAACACGTATCAATTAACAATTGTATAGAATTTGGTAACAACATGAAAACATCTTAAGCTTTTGATAACAATTAAAAATTATTTAATAATATAAATTTTCAAACTCACAGTTAATTGACGACAAAATATAAACAGAACAGAACAAAATAAACAGAATGCGAAACTACCAACATAGCTTCAACATAGTTAAAAACAAAGTGTAATAGATACTATGAGACTGCTTAAAAAATCCGGAAATATTCAAAATGTATTTTGATATGAAACTGTGTTCGTTTGTTACCATGTAACAGTGCATTATTTATCGTATAAAAGCAATAAATTTAGAAAAAAAAAATGTTGATGTAATAAATTAGAGTCGATAATAACCTTAGCATAGTTCAGAATGATAGAAAATTGAAAATAATATAAATATTACAATTTTTTGCGAAGTAAGTTGAGCGTTTTATAAGGCTCGCGTTCATGAAGAATGTCATAAAGAAAAGTGGATTTCAGTTTGATCAATTTAAAGTAAGTGTGTTTTTTTAATTCCTGTAAAATTATTAAATCTTCGACTTGAATTGATGTGGGTTTATAAAATTTTTAAAAAGTTATGAATTAGTTTGATTTTTTTCTTCTTTAGTTAAATTCTTTGAAACCAACTGAAACTTTTCAATATTCAATTGGTACTGCTCAACACATAACTTTACCGGGAGCAACAGAAACCTTCGCGCCGGAACGGTGGACCTTGCCGTGTCTACGTGTTTACAGGATGGTGCGCATTGCGCTCCGGTTCCGGGAAGCAACTTCCTCCGGACGCCAATCTCCAGCAATACTGGTTCGATTGGAGCGGGAGAGCGGGGAACAGCACAGCAGGGTCACCTGCGGAGGATGCCTCAGACACTTTGCGATAATCGTGGCGAGGTGGCCTTCTCGCGTGAAGTCCGCGCGCACAACGAAGTCCGCGAGCGAGATAATCTCTTATCTCCGCCCGTTGGGACGCTGGTCAGTTTCGATTAGCCGGAGTTACTGCTGTTTTTTTCCTCCGTCGAATCGGTTCCGCTGATTGGCGTATGGGTTTTCCGTTAGCATTTCACTACGCTTCTTACAATTTAACCGCCAATTATTTTGAATGATCGGGGCACTTGTTTTTCTTGCGTTCTGTTGGACAATGTAACGACATTTTTGAACGTATTTTCAATGTTTCTGGTCATCTTCATTTCGAATTTATTTCTAGCACATGCTTCCGTCCGTTGGAAAGCACATGTTTCGAAGTTCAAAAATGCGGCAGACTATTTTTAGTTTCTTTTTTGTCTCAAAATCATAGAACACGCAATGGAGTCAGATTCT
Organism: Anopheles ziemanni; assembly: GCF_943734765.1. Classification (NCBI taxonomy): domain Eukaryota; kingdom Metazoa; phylum Arthropoda; class Insecta; order Diptera; family Culicidae; genus Anopheles; species Anopheles ziemanni. Next base: position 23,095,115 of record NC_080706.1, on the reverse strand, counting down.
CTCCGCAAAGAGTCAGCCCGATCGGTCCCCCCGTATGCCATCCTCCCATCCTCTGGCAGATGTTTGGTTCCGGAAAAGCGGATCCCATTCTCTCCATTCCCCCTCCCTGAAGCTGCTGGTAAGAAAGATGAACGATTCCTTTTAACATTTTTTTTGTGACTCCTGCTATGGTACCTCGTGAAAATTATCTTTTCCGTTCCCGAGTTCAGGATGTTTTTTTTCTCTCTTTTCTATTTTCGCGCTCTCGATCGAAGTGTTTTTCACGAGGGGGAGGTTAAGAAAAAGAAAGAGAAAGAAGGAATAGGGATCTGCCGGGATGTGTGAAACTGTTTTTTTGTTTCAGTTTTCTCCTGCATATTTTTCCGCCCGTTAAGGTCGGGAAAAACTTTACCCCAAATAGAAAGGGCACGCTTGAGGAACGTCCCTTTTGGTTTTCGGCAAGTGCCCTTCTTCTCCGGTTCTTCTTTCTGGTGGTGCCCTTGAAGGGATGGAAAGTCCATTTCCATCGATAACGGGGCACGGCAATCCCTACGCGTGTGGGGTTTTTGTTATCCGCATCCCTTCTCGGAGCGCCAACGATTCGTAGTCCTACACAGAAACACGCCGCCTGCTGAGGAACTAGCGAAACGATCCGACGTTCGTCCGTCGCTTCGTTGTAAACTATACGAAAACGATGCTGGGCGCGCATTCGCAATTCGAAAAACCCACGTGTTCGATTGGTTCGAAACACCTTTCGGCGCCCGCCAGGGACGGATTGATTGCACGCGGGTTATATGGCCTGTGGTTGTGGCGCAATGGAGCAGCATGGTGGCTCCGGCATTGAGCGCGTACGTTCAACATGTCGCACTTCAGATGTCAGTGGCATTCTTTGACGCTCGCTGTGGTCGTCGCAAGGATTCGAAAATTTAAATCGGCAGTTGATCGATTGAACGGGAGCGAATTGAACATAAATTATATAATATTTTCTTACTTATGTGGCTCTACAATCGCTGAGTGGCCTTGGTCTGAAGTCAGATTATAATAGAAGCAAATGAAACATACAAAGAGCAACTAAAATGAATCATTGCAAGTAAAACAATATCATGGACCGATAAAAGTACTTAGTTTTACTTAGTTGAATTTGGACGACTATAAACCAATCAACTGAGATTGTTCATAACTACGAACGTAAATATTACCTAATAAACGATACTTTATGAATGTTTCGAAACTAAGTTGTTGGAGGAGTAAATCTTATGTAACGGATAGGAAAATATAGATGATTGAACCAAATATTATGTTTTAAAACCCAAAAATTAATTATAAAATTGTAGTAAAATTGAATGAATATGAAATAATTTAATGAGAAATGTTGAAAATAGTGTCATTGAAAATAAGTTTGAAATACCGTCAAACAACTTTGGCTCTATGCCATGAGTTTTCTCTAAGAAACACAGCTTTTAGTTTATGATTTTAATTTTGTTCCTCTTCATATGCTTTTTGCCATCTCTTAGGGATGCATTCTCTGAATGCGTCCAAATGATTACTGCGACCGCAGCCGTTTTTAGCGGAACAAGCACATCCAATAAAGAATCCATGCGAAGCGATACTGTAAAAGTGTGATGGCCGCTTATTTAAGTAACACTCTCTTGGGGAGCATTTGCAAGCGCGTTTGTTTTGATTTGCAAACAAAAGGAGCGTATACTTCTTACAAATGGCTCGCAAACTTACTGTAGCTAAGAGGAGTGGCTATCGGGCTATCGTGTGCCGCCATCGCATTGAACATTCCGCCATCGCTGAATGCTGGTTGGCCATCGCACTATTGCTTTGGATTAGTACACTATACATGCAGTCGCTGTACTGAGTTGGATAAAATTGAAGGGTGATGTATGTTAATTAATTTAACTTCTGCTAATACTTGTCACTAAATGTTAGTTTCTTTTTTCAGTAATATTCGTTTAAGTAGCTCATGTATACACCACCAAAGAAACATTTGCCGTAACATTTATTTAGATATTTTTATAATTTGCTGTAAGTTTTTTTTATTACTTCCAAATACTTATCTACACCGTTAACCATAGTTTTTCCCAAGTTTTTACGAATTCTTCTTCTACATTTACATCACGGTCGCTATGGTGGAGACCTGCGGTCGGATTGTTCGACTCCGCCGTAAAGTCCCAACTCCAGAAGGACACATGCCTCGGACACTCGCGGCGCGCGTTTGTGCGTATTTTCTGTTCCTCTCTCTTAGTATCTCTCGTGTTCGACGAGTTCTGCAGCAGTACGCTTCTTGTTGGCTTTATTTTATTTAAACTGGTCGTTATTTTTGTTTTATTTCTCATTTTCGAATATTTTGTTTTTCTTTTCTTGCCTTTTCTCCGTTTTCTGTTGCCCCTTGATGCCTTGACTCTTCCAGTGCGTCCAGTTCGCCGTACTTCATCCTGGTTGTGTCGTGCGGTGTGTGTGTGTGTGTGTGTGTGTGTATATGCCGCTTGGTCGTTCCGTCGGTTGTTCCGGTGATTCAGAAGGCGCAGGCTGACTGGCCTCTGGGCCCTCCCAACCCAGTCCTAAATGACACCGTCATCTTTTGGTTCCAATCTCTTAAGAGGCGCGCGCGCGCGCTCGGAAAGTTGCAAAGTTGGACCGTAAAGTTTTTGCCCGCTCGGGAGGGACACGATGGGAGGGTGGTTTATCGATGGGGTGGAAGATGCCTGGCGGGATGGGATGGGGGGGGAGAGGTGGAAGGTTCTTCTCTTGCTTGATCCATCGCCGTGGTGCCCCCGCAGTTGGAAATATGCCGTTGTATTTTAGTGGGAAACGAAGGTAGATCGTCTGAAGCTGTGTTGGAGTCCGCACAGGTCAGGAGGGTTGGTTGGCGGTGCGAGGAAAGACGGTGGTCTCGTTTCCTTGCATCGTCGCCAGCCATCGTCGTCATTCGCAATCGTCGTCGTCGTCGTCGTCGCCGCGTTGATGTCGCCGTCCCCGCAACACCGTCGCGGCCGCGTTCGTGAAGAGAGCGAATTCCCCTTTAATATTATATTTCCCTCCCAGCATCGTCGAAAATGAACCTTCGCCAACCCGCGGACTCCTTCACGGCGTTGCTGCTGCTTTGTGGCCTGTTTGTTGTGTTTCTCTCCGGTCGGCCGCTGCCGCTTCTCGAATCGAGCGGTTCGAATATGTTTCGCCTGCTCGAGGTCTCTTATACCTCGGCCTTCCGCCAACATCCACCGCTGCCACACTCCGCTCACGCATCGGCACCGTACACCGCCGCCTCCATTCGCCGATGATGAGGCCATGGGCTGCCGTCGCGTTTCTTTTCCGCCTCTCTATCGCGCCTCGTCCGCCGCGCTCGTCCGCCGCCGATTGCCGTCCCGCATGATGCGCTCCCTCGGTTGGGAATTTGAGTTCGAGTTCGAGCGGTTCGAGCGTTCGTTTGAACATAATGCTGGGTTGGTGCGACGGCGGCTGGGGATGGGCATGCGACGCGGTACGGCAGGAAAACAGCCAGCGTCGTCGTCGTCGTCGTCGTCGTCGTCGAGTTGATGGCAACATTGGCAGCAGCCATCGGTAAAATAGCATCAGGCCAAAGCCAGCTATAGAGCGTAGCACAGGCAACAACAGCGAACAGCTCGAGGGGAAGGGACGCTGTCGAAGGGCTGGGGAACTGAGAAGGGTGTGCGGTTGAAACGCTCGCTCTGTATCCGCCATCGATCGCGTTGCCGTCCGTCCGTACGTTCGCTTTGTGTGCGCCCCGGTCGCTCGCTCTGCGGTCTGTTGGTGCGATGTGCTGTGCTGTGCTATGTTGTGCACCGAAACTATGGTACACCGAGGGCTCTGGCACACTTGGGTTGCGAGCATTTTGTCTGTTGGTCAAAACTTTATTCCATAGCTTATTGAGTTGAGTTTATTTTCCATGGGTTAATATCGACAGCATAGGAATTATATATGCTTTCATTGAATCAGGTAGTTTAAGATAAATATTAGGATGTAAAATTGACTTAACTAGAATCTTTAAAATAAACTTTCAATTTTACAAATGCTCCATCAAAGTATCCTTACCGTCGATTAAATTGGTTCAAAACATGAATATGAATATTGAGTATCAAAATTATGTTCCTAATGATTAATGTTTCCAACGTACTGGACGAGAATAGAACATTTCTACTTGTATTGTGCAATTCTCACAGCTCATTCTACTTTTGGTTATCGAATCATTCAGCTGTTGCATAATTTAAGCAGAACGTTTCGTTTTCTTGAATCTTCGTTATCATTTTGTCTTTAAAGGTTTTGCTAAAGCTAATGTAGTTTACGTTCTGACGTACAAAAAAAAAAATATCTAAACATAATATATTTTGGATGAGGCATGCGTTTTTAAAGATGTTTAAAAACACGGCGTGTTACAGAAGTATGATTGTCAAACCTCTAAGCACGTTTGGCTAAGAAAGCATGCAATGTTTGATTGAGCGTTTTGACCATTTTCACTGGTCGGTTTCCAGTGTGCCGCATACCACAGGCAGCAGCACCAGTGTTCAGCTCCGGTGCGATTGAGCCGCCGCGGCTGCTCGCTAGCCTGCTGCTGCTGCTTCTTTTGCTGCTGCCCACTCTACCCCGCCTGTGCTGGCCGTGGCGGCCCTCGAAAGCGCGCCGTCCGGTGTTCGGTCGAATCGTGTCGTCGTTGCTTCATTCCGCGTGCGGCTGCTGTGTTTTCCACCCGCCCCGTCACCCTGCAGCACACAGCTGACACACAGCGTTTTCCCTTCGTTTCGGTGCGGTGTGTGCTGGTTTTTTTCCCCCTTCTTCCCTTGCCTCGCCTGCAAGCCCACCCGCCCGCTGCCCGCTGTTGGATTCGGTGCCGTGGTGGCGTTGCCGTGTGTCCCCCGCCATTGCGCTGAGCACACCGAAAACCTCCCAAACTCCCCGACAGCCGGCCCAGGTCGTACCACTGGCTTCTCCCAGCTGTGGATGTGTGTTTTTGCCTGCTTCAGCTTCGCTTTGGAAAGCGCTGCAGCAGGCTTTGCTTTGCGCCAGCCCCTATATCAGCCGACGGTCGAAGCAGGAAGGCTGCGCCAAGCGGAGCGAGCGAGAACGAGGGCTGTGTGAGGTGTTTTTTTGCCCCCTTGGTTACCGAGTATCGTGCGTCTCGCTCGCCAGCTGTGCTCCCTGTTTCGCTCGCTCGCCAATGGCGCAGAGCGGCCCACGGTTTGCGTGCCTCGACGATGCTGTGCTGTCATATCTCTTTTCGTTCTCCTTTCCGCCTCGCTATCGTCGCCTCGCCCTCGATCGGCATCCCCCTGGTGCGAGCGCAGGGAGACTCGGGGGTTTTTTTCCTTCGCATTTATTTTCGGGGTTGTTTTCTACACGACCAAGCAGGCAACGACGGACGAAGGAACGACGCAGGCCGGGCGTGCAAGCGTTTTGCCTAACCATCAGGGGTTTTATATCTTCTCGTTCGTCCTCGTCCGTCGACGGCGGCGGGTTTTTGTGTGAGCTTCATATATCCCTCCCTACCCTTCGCCACTTCGCACCCCTTCGATCCAGCGCGACCATTTGCACCGTTCGCCCTTTCATGTGTTGTTTTTTTTTCTATATAGTGTTTCTCTTCTGTCTTTTTTCCCCCTTTTTTTGTGTTGCCGTGCCTGCTCGAATCCGGAATGGAATGTTTTTCTCGGTGTCGTTTCGAGTTCGAGTCCTCGCTGCTTCCTTCGGGTCCGTGCGTTCCAACAACCCCTGATGATGGACCGACCACCGAGCGAAGCAATAGCAGTTTCAACAATGCACAGCCACACACACACACACACAAGCGCGCGCGTACGAACGCACGCACACAACCACAGGCACATGTGGACACCACCGGGTTGGGTTCAGATTGGGTGGTGAACGATGGAAGAAAAACTCGTCCGCAAGTGACGGTAACTCCCGGGTGGGGTTGGTGGGCTGCCGGCAGCAAAAACGAAGGAAAAAATACTCATATTGGGCAGAATGGCGCATATAAACCCTGTTGTAGCAGAAGCAGACCAGAGATTGAAGCGCAGAGGGTAACCTGTCATGCGGACGGTTGGAACAGCCCGAAACGAAGCGTTCGAAGCACCAAACCGGAATATAAAACATCCACATCGTACCACCCCCACCCACTGCTAGCCCATCCGGCCCGTTTCCCTGCCCCTCGCTTCCACCTTGCCACTGCTTCCTCCACAATTGAATCCATCTCATCTTGGCCCTCCGCTCCCAGGGTTTTCCCGCGTCGCTCTTATCCTGACCAACAGTGTTTTTCTTTTTTTTTCCTCCCTTTGCCTCGTTGTTGTTTACCCATTGCGTCTTTTTTGCGTGCGTGTTTTTGTGCTCCTACTCTCAGCGTCCCATCCCTGACCCGAGCGATCCTAGGGTGTCCTCTTTGGAGTTTGGCACTAGGAAAATACGCGAAACTTCGTTTCGTTCCATTTGGGGGTTTTTCCTTCTCTCCGCATGACACTCCACAAAGCAGAACGTGGTCGTTCCAGACTCGCCATATCCTTAGATAGAGTACGCTGGACTGTGGGAGGGTTGAGACGGGGGAAAATTCGCACCCGAGAGGACAACCGAAACGGAAAGAAAAAATCAGCCAAACAAGAATAAAATAAAGGAATCCTTTTTGCTTCGAGTTTCGGTGTGGTGAGTGGGTTGGGAAACATACAATCTTTTTCCTTCGGGCGGTAAAACACCGTAACACCCTTTGGCCGACGATGTCAGGAAGTGAGCGAAAATACGACTTTTGGCGGGCAAAAGGCAAACTACACCACCAACTTCGCCAATACATCTTTGCACACCGAGGTTCACGTGCAAGCTCGTCTTACCGACCGGCCTGGCCGTGGTCGTGGAGTAAGGAGGTTGTTTTCGATTTCGCATTCTTGAAGGGACGCACCTGACGGATGATGATGAGTTCCGCTCCGCGAGTTGCCCGAGTTTTGACGCAGCACCGAGCAACGGCGCGGAGGGTTTCCTTTTTTGCACTTGGAGCCGGCAATAGGGTTTCGGGTTCGTCTATCGTGGTATCTACGGTGCTCAGGTGTGTTTTGTTTTGATTTGAAAGCGGGCTAGAATCGCCGGAAAAGGGTTCGCAATCATCTGGTCGGGCAGATGGTGCCCGTGTGTCTGTATGTGTGTTGAGGACAACGTAATAAACATTAAACATCATTTATGGACTCTTCTCAGAAATTCTGTCGTCGTCGAATTTGAACGTCCGTTGGTCTGCACGCAGCAATCAGATGAACACTCATTTCCTTTTTGAATTGGCGGTTTAGAGATCTGTATACATTCTGTTCTCGTATCGCCTACTACGATTGTAACTAGATTGGATCTTGTTTCAGTTCTTTTTTGCGTTTTTCACAAAGTTGTGTCCACTGTTTGTAGTTTAGGGCACTGAAACCGAAGCATCAAACTTGTGATTCAATACAAACAAAGATCAATTGCCAAACTGGGGTTTCGGCTTTTTCAGAGTATGTTTTATTTTAAGAGTTATTAGTAGAGTAGTTTTAAGAGTTATTAATTTGCTAAAAACAGTTTATAAGCGTGGTATACGATAAGAATAAAATGGTTAAAGAAATAGGGTTATACTTACAACAATTAATGACCTTTAACCGTACGCGAACAATTCGTGTGATCCAAAATTACTGTCACAATTGACAGCTCGCGCAATGAAAACAAAAACAGGTCCTCTACGTGATTGAAGAAAAATGAAATAATGTAAGACATTCCCTCCCCTGTGCAGCAAAACACCCCTCGCGCAACCATGTGAGACGCTTTGTCGGTACCCCGGAACGATCCTTATTTGTACCGCAAAACAGAACTCATACAATGGATGCAAGTGCCACCTGATCGGATGTCTTATTGCGTGCAAGTGTGCCGATGGCCATACGCACCTCAAGCGGTGTGGCGCTACAGGTCTCCATCAATCACAACGACGTGTTCCATATACGGTTGAAGCTTCTTTCCGTGATAAGAAATAGCAAGCGGTTCGGATTTTCCCAACAAACACTAAACTTGAACCTACAGGAAAAAGGGACTCTTCGTTAGACCAACTGACCGATACTTCAGAGGTATTCTTCAACCTGAGATCGAGGTGTCCCGCATACCTGCACGAACGGCCCGAATTTGGTCTCACACAAAATCGCATCGTTGTACGCAGGCAGGACACGCACGTCCTGCCTATGATTTCCTTTCCAGGTATCCTCGGGCCCAACCCTCGGTACCTTTCCGTAACGGTGGTGCGTAGGTGTACCGAAAGGACTCTGAAGCCCATTATTGGGTCGTCCGTTGTGCTTCGTTGGTTCGTTGCTGTGTGTGTGCTTTTTTTTCTTACAGGCCAACACAGTACAGGCAGCCGCATCCTGGCCGAAGCCCTGACAGCTACGTACCCCAAGCCCTCTAATGCCCGTATTGCCTTCGTTTCGCCCCGCGGGTCGGAGGATCTACTGATCGTCGGTTCTCCTTTCGTCATCCCTTCGCCTCAACCTCGATCCTGAGCAAGGCTCTTCAACGCCGGTGTGGGTCAGCGTCCCAAAAGAGGATTAGGACCCGGCCGAAGAAGGACCTCCGGATGGACGGTCAATCCGGTCCGAGCGTTTCGTTTCGAATGGGACCGGGATCGTTTCCTTTGCGGTACCCTTCTCCCATGCCACCGTTCTGCCCGTGCGCTCGTTCAGTTGCGCTCTTGGAGCGATTCCATCCCGGCCTCAAGGATGACAGCTCGATATTGTGTGTAGGGTGCCCGATGCGTTACTTCCCGGCCCATATCATCCTGGAGCAGCAGCAGCGCGTCACGATGAGCCTGCAAACGTTATGCAGCGTTCCAATGACGACGCACACGGTCGCTGAAGGAAGGGGATTTCGCCTGCAGTGCGAGTGCGATGGAATAACCCAACCACCGCCGCACACTGGCTCCTGTCTCTTTTCGTTCGCACACCAGCATTCGCTAACACACACGCTCTCTTGCTCTCTCTCACGCGTGCTCTTGCTCTTTCTTGCGACCGTTTTTTTCCTCTTGCATCGTACTTCGCTCCTCTCACCTTCGCTCTCCCCTTCGCTCTCTTCCTCTGCCCAGCCGTTGGGCACCGATGGTACGGAAAAGTTCGGCTGGAAGTTTCCGTCAGTCCCTCGCCGGCATTCGAACTGTTCGCACGCAGACCGCACGCTCCGGTGCGATCCGTTTTGACTCGATTTCACGAGAGTTTCGTTTCGTGTTCGGTGCGATCTTTTTTCGAAACGCGCTCGCTTTCCGTTTCAGAGTAGTGTGTGCTCGATGAGGCGCATTGTGTTGTGAACTGGGCAGACAGGTAAACCTTGTGCAAAAGATTGTGCTTAGAAGTTGTGTGGAATAAATTTATAATTCGAACGAGAAACAACAAAAAAAAAAAACCCAAAACCAAACCCAACCAGAGTTCTTTGCGTGACATTGGTGAGCAGCGAGAATCGACAGTGTGTGGCTTTGTTGTGATGGTCGGTGTTGGTCCTGTGTGACGGTTCTATCCACTGGCCTGGATGTGTAACGGCGGCCGCTGTGATCTCGTCGGTGCCCTTTTACTACCGTCTACCGTGGCCAGCTCGTTGGCGGATAGCAGCCGATCTCAATGTGTATCATAGAACATCCCCTCGACGGTGGTTATGCTGTAAGTTTCACCGAATTTCACCAACGAATACCAAACATCTCAAGCCTTCCTTTCGGCGGATCAATGCTACCAATTTAACTGATCCTGCGAACCGCGCCGGATCGATGCAAATCGAATCGAGTGGTCAAGTGTTTGTTTGTGTTTATGTTTTTGGCGCGCTCTGGGAGTTGTGTGGTGTGATGTGGTGTCCGCTGAACGACGACGGACTGCAAACGGCGTGCAGATTCACCAGCATCGGGCGTAAACAGCGCCGTAATGGATGGAAAGAGTGACGGGTGGATTGTTTACTGTGTGTGCGTGGGTGGGGGGAGAAGAAATTGAATCGAAAAATGTGCCTTACCAACTTTTACTGGTTGGTTGGTAAAAAAATGAATCCGTTTGTGGACGATCGAAATCGATGGCAAAAAGCGTACCAAAATGTATGGATGCTGATGGGTTCCTTTTTTGTGTGCCTTGTAAATATTCTGTGCTTCAGTTCATGTGAATATTTAATGCTTTGCTACCTTTTTCTACTTGTGCAATTTTGTGGCGAAAGAATATGCAGAAAAAAAATATCTAAAAATATGTTTAGTTATTTTGGCCCGCCAAATGTGTAATTTCTCTGTTGTCCAGAGGATCAGCAAAACATCACCGTTTTGTCCTGCTTTTTTTCGCTGTGAATGTATTTGCCAAACAGAAGCCTCCAAAATTGGCGGGTGGACAAACCATCACAATACACGAAACAGTTGCTAGCGACAACAACAAATGCACCCGTCCTCTGTTTTCCTCATTGATGAAGTTTCTCGTCTACTTGGATTCGCGTTTTCGAAACGGTGAACCACCTGAGAGCGGGCTCGGAAAAAGGCGTTGCGGTGGAAAGCAAAACACACGAAAAAAGAAACCTTGCCTGCATTTCATTGCACACTGGCCTGGTGCAGGCCGAAACGGCGGAAAAGCGTGAGACCGAACCGACACACACCATGGCACGGGGGTCGAACGTCGACGGGCGTTAGTTCATCATTATCAAACATCATCAAATTCTCTCCACCCCGGCACATAAAAAAAACACACACACACACACATTACAACAACGACGGGTCGGAAAAGTGCCTTGGAGGCGATGCCTCCGGCCACAACAACAACGCCAGCGCTGTGCGGCTAAGACGGCATGCTTTGGACACCGCTCACCTTCTTCCCCTACTTCCAATCATCATCACCTCCCCCTCCCCCCACTCCACCCATTCGAGATCTGTCTGTCTTTTTGCGCTATGGTGCCCGCGCCATTGCTTTCCACCCCATCATCCAATCCGTTTTGCTGCACCGTTTTCCCCCGCCCCGCCCCCTTGATCGTCCACCCCGTCAAAATGGCGTGGGCCTCCCGCTTCCGAGGGTCTCAAGTAATCCGCCCGTTTCCCAAGCGAACGAAGCGCTGCGAAAGACGGGTCGAAAACGGGGGAAAAAACAAATGAGAAAAAAAAGGCTTGATCAAAAGTTAATTTCAAGACCCACAAGTCCAGCGACGAATGGTACACGGGTGGAGGGGGAGCCTCTGTCTCATCCAAGCAGGCGCGTGTTTGGCAAAGGCCTGCGGTTTGCTTTTTCTTTACTCTTTCTCTTCCCCATCTTCGCCCCCCTCCCCCCAACATTGCTTCTCCACCGACGAGTTTCGTAGTTTTACGGCGGGTGCTTTTTGTTCGCCTCTTCCATTGCACGTTCTTCCTTCGCGGTGTAATGAACTGGGGGGCGCTGGGAGCGAGCCACTAATAAACTCTTCTCCTCTTTCTTTGCACCACCGTTGCGTGCACGGCGAAGCACGGTGGAAAACCGGAGGGCAGGAGAAATTGACGCAAAGGCATGTCAAAAGAGAAGAGCGACGGGGTCCGGGGGGAGGTGTAACGAGCAGCGAGGGGACACGGGAAAGAGAGGGGCGAAAGATGCGAGAAAGATGGATGGAAGCGAAAACCCCGTTAACTATTTTTCCCCGAAGAGTTTAATAATCTTTCGCGCCGAGGCCGCGCGGTCGCCATGGTTACTGGTTTGCGGGAGGGAGGGAATGGGGGGACGAAGAGGGTGGAGAAATGGGGATCCACCAAGACGCGAGATTCTTGCGCTCTTTTCTCTCGATCTCGACCCGCGTGATCTTTCCGACACATCCAGCATTTCGCCGTTCGACACTTTGTTGCAGCACTTTGAGCGAAACCGGGAAGAGTTAAACGACGAAGAGGACGACGGCTTGCTCCTTTGGAACAACTCTCGCCATTCTCTGACCAACGCCAAACCAAAACGTGTGTATAAGATTCGTCTCCCTCCAATTTTTTTGTCCGTCGATCGGTTGAGCCCGCGGAAAACATTGGGAAATCATTTCTCGTGTGGTTTCCCCTCTATCTGCGCGAGACGCTTTGTTGACGAAATAAATTTATCGCAGTACAAAATCGGTGTGCTCGATCGGGAAGACGCAAACTTAAGGTAAACGATGACGAGTTGGTTTGCGTGCGAAGTAAAACTTCCAAACACTTAAAAATGAGAAGAGTGGGACGTATTCCGTTTTTAAGGACATTAATATTTCCTTTCGGAGGATTTTATAATTATTTGAAGCTTCTTCATCCCAGGATTCAACAAATTGATGGTGAGTCACATCCATCTCACACACTTGAATGGATGCGAATAAAAAGAAAGACGATTTTTTTTTAGTCCCAAATCCAACGGTCGAGTGGGAGTTTTTCGAGTCGAAAGAACCACGAATTCGGACCACGCAGCTTTCCTCCCACACACGCGTCTTTAGATGGGAGTGACCAACGATTGGAGTTGTGGCGATTGTTGCCGATGACCTCGGCTTATACAGCGTCATCTACGGCCACCACAAGTTTGCGTGGCTCGGAACTCCATCCTTTCCTTTCGGCTTTGCTTGGCAGGTCTTTCTATGACGTGAAAAACAGTTTTCCCCTGCTTTGGGCTGGCGGGAGTGAAGAGAAGCTGAATAAACCAACTCCCAAACGGGTCACGCAACGGGCTGCCGTCGTCGTGAAGGCAGGCACCATCATCTAACCCGGCAACCTCGACTCCAGTCGAACTTTTCTTTCCAACACGGCGCTCGTTGGGATTCCGTTTTTCCGCTTGCCTGACTAAAGTAGGCCATGGAGCGGGCCTTCGCGAACGGGAGGACGACGAAGGCTCCTTGCAGCAGGTGTATTACAGAACGGAACCTTCCATATCCAGCACAGCAGGAAACTAAAATAATTTTCATTGATTTTAGTTTTACTCTTTTCTGCTTTCTCTCTGTCTTTCTTTCGCAGCTTTTGCCAGCAGAGGTGCGAAACTAAAATAAAACTTTTGAAAATATTCAAACAAACACTTTGTGCCTCCCGCGGGAGAAGCGGGTGGGATTTTGGAAAGTGGACAACTTCCTTTGACAAGATTTCCACGTTCGTACGCGCACCCCCTTTGACGAGACGTGCGCACCCGCGCACCCCCAGAGAGAACCTCTAATTCGTAACTCCACGACAACGTCGTGACTATTTTGTTAATGGGTGGGCGACGAAAAGTCCGAAAAAAAACTACAAAAAATACTACCTCTGTGTTGGTATGTGTGCGTGATTCGTCCACCTGCGCTAAGATGAATATGCACGCAAGGGGACCATCTCCCGTGTTCCACAGGTTAGCGCCAAGTTTTCCACACCTCCGCGTTGCGTTTCCTGCAAGTTATTTTTAAGCGGGAAAGTAAAATAGAAAAAAAACCTCAGATGCTATTTTTAATACCTTCTCGCAGCGCGACTGAAAAATGTATGAACTTTTTTTATCGCAATCCTAACGGTCAAACACGTCAACGATTTTGGGTGAATCACTTTTGGGATATTTTTTAATTTTCAAATAATCCAGGATGATCTTTTCCACTGAAGAACGAACCAACGAGCAGGGAAACACTTCTTATAATTGATTATAATTTAATCCTATTTCGGACTAAATAGATAAAATGATGTGAGAAGAAAATTGTAAAATTGGCCACGTGTAAAGGAAACCCCATTAACAAACATCATTTAAGTATTTAGTTAGAAAGCATAACCATGAAGATCAGAAACATGAAATTTGATCAATCAGTCGTCTAGACCATAAACACATCAAAACAGCAAGTGTTCGGCGCTGTATCGTAAACAAGCCACACTTGGACAAATTATTCGCGAATTAACCATCCCTTCGCCAAAGCAAAGCCGCCACGCTTCATCGTGTATATACCAATAAAACACACACCCAGCCGAGACGAGCCTCCGGCTTAGCAAGCACAATCATTCTGAAGACGCTCCTACGACGGCCAGGTTCCATCCACTTGTGGAAGGATTATAAATTTTCATGAATGAACTTCTCGAACCGCGGAGCGAATCGGGTTCGGGTCGGGGAGGCGTAGACGGATGGATGGTACCTGTTGGCGGGCAGGGCAGGAAGGCAAATAAATATGGATTGCCATTCATATCGCGCCCGCCCGTCCGCCCGCCCGCCCGCCCGTCCGCCCGCCCGCCCGCTCGCTTTTCCCGATGGTTTGGGATTTAGTTGGCTCAGAAGAATCGCGTTTGGTTTATGGTCGGGTAGGAAGTAGAAAATAGCCAAAAAAAATGGGAAGAAACAAAAAATGGTACCATCGAACACAACACAACCCAACTCTTCGAGACAGAAGTTGGTCCGGTATCGGAAGCGCCGGAATCGACGAGATTGGCGGTTGTAAAGACGGCAAACCATATGATTTTTACGACCGTTTATCGCTTTTAATTTATGTGGTTATTGTAGTACGATTGGGATGCGTTTGGTCGTTTCATTGATGTTCGTCGCGTCGTTCCGCGTCGGATTGTTTGTGTCTGATCGGCCCATTCAAGATCCGCGACCTACTGCGGTACTATTCTTCCGGGTTTTGGGCTGCGCATCGTCACCTTGGAAATTGTCGTTCAGGGCTTGCTTCGATAGCTGGGTGTTTGTTTTTGTAAGGAGGTAGAATAATTCTACACGAAGAAAGCGAAATGTTCGTCTGATTCAACAGAAATCAATTAACGATATTATACAATCTCTTATTTCTTGAACAAAACGTTCATTTTCCTGGATTTATGCCTTTCATTTCGTTTCTCTATGCATTTCTTCGTTCATTTTTATCAATGTTACTAGGCAACTTTTTTACTGGGGTTTCAAAACGACCAATTTACGATTGTTGTGTTGCTAAGTGGTCGCACTCAAGCTTAGATTGTGTAGTTTGTTTTTTGATTAGTAACAATTCGTTTTATTATTAAAAAACTCAACTATATTTGTTACATTTTATCTGAAGTGATAAAAAAATTAGTTATTTTTAGCACAAATTTTGCATCGCAACCTAAAACTAATGTGACAATCTTGTTTCTCTCCTTGTTTCGGCAGCATTCGACATTGAAAATGGGTCAAGATACGGAAGCTACAATGGCCACGGCCATCACCTCGCCCAACGGGGACACCCTTACCAGCAGCAGTACCGGCGGTGGCGCCTCTTCGCCCCTGTGCGGCAACAAGCGCAAATATGAGGAAATTTCCATGGACACACCCGCGGCACCGGCGGCCGCCACCTCCCCGGTCGACAGCGAAATGATCGTGGACGTGGTGGTGTACGTTAAGCAAGGCACAGACCTGGAAGGAACAGCTTCCCAGGGGCCAACGGTGGCCTCCGAAGGTAGTGACGAGGTGAACGATGGAATTAAGGCCTGCAAGAGCCCTCGCTACGATGACGAAGCGATGCCACAGGAGCAGGAGGAGGAGGAGCAGAGAGGTGGCAGTGCAATGGAGGAGGCGGAAAGGCCGGCGGTCGTCAATGTGAAAACTTCCGAAGGACACGAAAGTGTGCTCAGTAGTAGCTCAAATGCCGCCCTAACGGCAACGTCGACGACGACGAGTTCGAGCAACGGAAGCAGTACGCCATCAGTCTGCAGTCCGTTCATAACCGCCGCCCCGACGATCCTCAGCCCGACGGCACCGATCCTCCTGACGACCCCGTTGCCATCGGAGGAGAATGCCATCGCGAAGCTGGAAGCGGTCGCCGTGCCGGGGGAAACCAGCTGGAACTGCGAGCCCATCGTGGACAGCATTAGCAAGCTGCAGGCGGTAGCGGTACCGGGCGAGACGTGGGGCGGTGCAAGTGATAGCACCCGATCGACGCTGGCCACTACGTTGCTCGTGGCGGACGATCTGGACGACGACGATGACGACTTCGAGGACGATTTCGACGACGATGAGACGATCCTTCCCGGCTACTCGTCGATGCGGTACCCCTGCTCGCCGAACCGTGGCACAACGGTGGCCTCGCTCGGCGGAGTTCCCGGTGGTCCAGCCAGTGGATACGTCACACCCGCGTACCCGAAACCGGGCTACTTCCCGGAACCGTACCAGAACTGTGCGCGTACTGGGGCGGCCAACAATGGCGCGCAGCAGTACGCCAACCGGGGGTACGGATGGGCGCAGCACGGCTACTACTCACCCCCGTACGAACCACCATCCTCGCAACAGACGATCCGGTGTGCGGAGAATGGGAAGAGCTACTTCGAGCTCGGTTCCGCCAACTACAGCAGCGCTGGTGCGGCCGGCATCGGTCCGGGCGGTTCTCCTATGAACGGCCCGATGGGAGTCGCACCGCCTCAGCAACAGCAACAGCAGCAGCAGCAGCAGCAACCGCAGGGTCCTTTCGGTGGACCCGGAGTGATGGGCGGTCCGAGACAGCACCATCTGAAGCGGTGCTGCGATGGGCGCAACATGTCCTGCAGCAACAAGCAGTGCTACAAGGAGCGCCGGCTGAAGATGATGAACCTTTCCATGTTCAAGCTCGCCCGGTTCCGGCAGGCATCCGATCAGTCGCTCTACCGCTCGGTGCTGATCTGCAACACGCTCAAGTCGATCGAGCGCGAAATAGACAACGAGAACAAAGAGTTCACCCACCACCACCAGCACCAACAGCAGCAGCATCAACAGCAGCAACAACAACAGCAACATCATCAGCATCACCAGCATCAGCAACACTTGCAGCAACAGCACCACTACCATCTACAGCAGCAACATCAGCAGCAGCAACAGCAGCAGCAGCAGCAGCATGCAGCGGGAATGCACCATCAGCAGTTACCACCACCACTACCGCCACCGTCCGGTGCGAACGTTCCGACGGCGGAATACTTTGGTAACCGAGGCATCGGAGGTGGAGCACCATCCAACAACCGACCGTACGGTGCACAGGGCGGCGATTCGTCCACCATCACCATGCAACTATCCCCGTACGATCAGCAGCAGCAACAGCAGCAGCAGCACCAGCAGCAACACGTGCTGCATCCCCTGCATCATCACCATCACCTGCAGCACCACCATCATCATCCGCATCCGCAGTCGCAGCAGCAGCATCACCACCTGCACCACCACCATCCGCTACATCCGATGGCACCGCATCATGCCAACAGCAACCCGCTGAAGGATCCCCAGTCGGGACGGGCAACTCCGTTCCCTGCAGCAGCGGCAGCACCAGCAACAGCGACCGGTAGCAACTGTGATAGTGGCTCGACCAGCAACAGCAATAGTAGCAGCAGCAGCAGCAGTAGTAGTATTAGTAGTAGTAGCACCGGCAACAGTACAACCCCAGCAAGCAGCACCTCCGCCTACCAGCAGCCACAGGTTCATCCATCGCTGCATCAGCAGCACCACCACCAGCCGGAACCGATGCAGCAGGATCAGCAAATGCAATCGCTGCATCATCATCACCACCACCACCAGCAACAGCAGACGCACCACGAACCGGACACGAGCGGGTTCACCGATGACGATTGCACCCGCCCAATCAACTGGGGTTCGGTGTTAAGCCTTTCGTCGCAATCCGCACTGGATCCACTGACCGGGAACGATCTGTTCGTGACATCGCCGACGGGACCCGAGCCGGTCGTGTCGTCCGTCGTGGTCGTGGACAGCTGTGATGAGGATAGCTTAGTCGACGGTGATGGTACTGGTGGTAGCAGTTCCTCCTCAAGCACAACCCCAAACTCCCAGAGCGGACCGCAGGTGGTGGGAGGGAGTGGAGTGGAAGGAGTCGATGGACAGAGCGGAGGAGCATCAACTAGGACCGTCGTCGTGTCCGGGAGTAATCCTAATGGATCTGGATCGGATGGAGCGTCGGGTGGTGATGCGACCGCAATGGTTGTAGATGGCAATGGTGCGGACCTGGGGGTTGTCGAGAGTGTGACCAACACAACGGGCAGCAATAGCAGTAGTGTTAGTGGTAGTAGTAGCGGAAGCAACGGAAATAGTACAACAACGACATCGTCCTCTACCGCCACGAACGATGTCAACGGTGGGGATGATGTGGACATGGACAGTGGAGTTTCGCAAGTGGCAGTAGCTAGTATACGCCGCTCGCTGGAGGGTGATCGAGGGAGCAGTGCTTCGGACGCTGATGACGTGGTAGACCCAAGCGTCCCGGCTGCACCATCGGCAACGGCAGCCACCGGGAGTGACGGTGACGATCACTCGATCTCGTCCAGCTCAACGACGACGCTAACCTCGCTTACCACGCTCACCAGCAGCAACAGTAGCAGCAGCGTAGGAAGTGGCCGAGGTGACAGCAGTACCCATCTTACGACGCTCACGAGTAGCAGCGCGGTTTCGCCACTGCTTTCATCCTGCGCTTCGGCCATGCAACACTACAGCACGCTTCAGCAGCAGCACCACCTGCATGCCTTCCAACATCACCAGCTGCATCAACACCACCAGCATCCGGTGGCCGCAGCAGCAGGAAGCGGAAACCTTACTGGAACGACGGGATCGAATGGCAGCAGCGGGATAAGCGCCACCAGCGGCAGCTCGAGCTGCTGGGAGTTTGCCTACCTCGACATGGATCTCGGGACGACGCACGAGCTGTACGATATGTTTCCGAGCTGCTACAAGATCACCTCGTTCAACTCCGGCGACCACGTCGACATGCTGGGCCTCAAGGGACCGATGCTGGAAGGTCCCAGCAAGGTCGTGTGCGGCGACAACGAGATGGACTCGTTCACGACGCACATCATGGTCGGCAGTTAGTATTAAACCGCCGCACGACACGCGGATCCCGCTGACTTGGATTGAATTGTCGTCGTCGTCGTCTTGATTGTTGTTGATGCTGATCCAATCTGCCGGATCGATCGAACGGAGATGGCTGTGCGTTTGTTGTGTGCTTACTAGACGTTACTAAAAGAAAACAAACAGACGGGTGAGAAGGGGTAGTAGTTTACAAAGTACTTCCAAGTGCAGCAGCGGGTGTGGTGATATCGCACCAACCCGGAATGGGTTTGTGGTTCCTTACGGCAAGTTAGTTTCTTAAGTGGGCCGCACCGGAGAACACCCGTGTCCCCCCTCCCCGGGTTTACGGTGTGTTTCTCCGTACGGCACCTTCCTTTAACGGTGCAGCTGGATTTGAATCAAGCTTGTTTTACCTTCTTTTTTTCTGTTGATCAGGGATTAAAGATAGATGTTTTTGTTTTAAACCTTAAACGGGGTAATTTACAGCAAGTATAAAACGGAAGGGAATCAATTTCAATCGGAAAATAGTAACACAAGGCAAAGCAGCAGTATTCTGGAGCAATCATTGTGCCATAGAGCAGCAGACACTCACTCAGCAAACCATGAAAACTATCCTTCGTTCCGGGTCCGAATTTCTATCTCCACTGCGGATGCGCGGTTATCACAATCACAAGATGAAAACAAAAAAGAACGATACTGTAGGTCAATTCCACGTGCGTATTTCCAAAACACTTTAATAACTCAAACGTCCCTCAAACTGAACGAAATGGAAATAAATCAAATCTAGTCCTCGATGTTCGAGAGGTGTGGTACAAAGCGCGAAACGTTACAAGAAAACCGTTCATATTTTGTCAAAACACGGCGTCCGTCGCCAGTTTTGTAATGTGCTTTGCCAGAGGTGAAGCGCAGGAGCAACGAAGAGCATAATCGGTCAATTGGGCAGTGGAATTGTAGTTTGTACGTTTTTTGTAGGCCAGAACGCAGGGATTCCCTATTTAGTTTTCTTGGTTTATCGACTGACGCTAGGCACAACTGGAAAGCAATGAGTTTACTTTTAACATATAACATACGGCAACGTAAGACTAGCAGAACAAATCGCAACCCTTAGATGGGGGAGGTTTCGGATCAAATCGGAAGTACCCACGCTACTTGGAAACAATCGAAGCGATGTATTATATGGAGGGTAGAAAAACGAACAGAGCGAGATTATATTATTATAAAGGTGTAGACACATGCAACTTTGGTAAGTTCAAATTGAGCGTAGTTGAAATTTGTGCAAAATAAGTAAAAGCGAGAAGCAGATCGATTTGATGTAAAAAGCAATTGTTGTCAGTAGAACAAAATCACACTCACATACACGAATAATAAGGAGTCCTCTGGAAAGCGGAGCAACAGAATCAATTGAAGAACTTTAAGAGGGGTACAGTGTGTCTGTGTGAGTTGCTAACGATAATGGCAGAAATTAGAGTGTTTTAACAAAACAGTTACATTAACTTCTATTGTGTACAGTTAAGCTAGACGTTAGGCTAAATTTAGCGTACGGCAAAAAGAGCAAACAAGAGTAATTTATTGATCCCTTCGTATATATAAATATATATACAGAACATATATTAAAAAATATATATACAAATATACCACGATAAGCTGTACATATAGGGCAAAATGAACAACTGTGGGGGTAAAACTTAGCGTTAAAATAATGGCGAGGCTGTTATGAAAGGCAGTCTACCGTACGTCATCGAACCGCGACACGCGGCACCGATCGTAATAGCGAAAAGAGCAAACGAAACAGTGGTGAGCGAGTAATAAAATGAAAAATTACTGCAAATATTTAAAAATGAAACAATGTTTTTTACTTGGCGGGTCGAGGGTGGTATTATAACATCTGAAAAGTTTTGCAAATGGCACGACATATTGATTTGGCTGACAGGATGGCAAGGACATATTGAAATAGTTTTGAACTGACGATTCAAAAAGTATTTGATTCAAAATTGTTAGCAAGGACACACTCCTTTGGGTTACCATGAACATGTCTCGGCTAAGTGTGTCTCGTACATTAGCGCCACCTGCTGGCCAATTCGTAGTAGAACTTTGGAACAAAGTTGTCCAAAAATAGTTTCGTCAAAAATCGAACAAACAAATTTGTTTCGTTGAAAAATTTTCCCAACTTATCAGTACATAAAGTTAATATTAAAATGTTATGTTGTGGTATTTAATTATTTTTTGCATTGTGCTTAGTATTTACACTACTAGCCTCTTAAAAATAATGTTTTCTTCACAACGGATCGATTATAGCTGCGAACAGCTTCAACAATTAATAATTTACCAATTCTGTTGTGTTTAACACGTCGGTCCCGTGGAGCCGACAGTGTTCTTTCCCGTAAGCCATCGTCGGTCTGCTCGGACGCAGTAAGTATTCTCCCTCGTGCTTATCGTTCGTAAAACAAAAAAAGTAATAATAACAATAATTAAATAGAATCGCACCTAAGATCGTTTGCCACAGAATCGTATTAGAGTTAAATAAGATTATAAGAAATTGTTTAACTTTTGCGCTAAATGAGCAATGGCTTCCTTAGTTCCATTGATTGTGATTTTTGAGAATGTTCAGATGAAGTCAGTTGTTCCACATTTTCCGGTAAATATTTATCTCCAACTGCTTCACCTAAAAGTATTATAAAAATGGTCTAGTTTGGATTTGGAATCCTTTATTTACACCACATTAATTTCAATCAACAGCTCTCTCGCATGGACTATCCAAATTGCTAGCTTAAGGTTGACCGGCCAAAAATTTCGACAGGAAATCGGTCGGTTTTGGCTCCTGGCTTTCCTTCCAGTAGCGCATAATGTGTCCTTTCTGCTTCCAGATGTCGACGGACTCTTTCAGCTCCATTTGGCCCTTGATGACGAGCATGTCGATCACACGGATGTCGGAGACGTTCTTGTGCTTTAGGAACTCTTCCCTCAGCTTCTCCCGGCACTGTTCAACCGACTTTGGGATGTCATAGTCCATCACTGACGAAAACCGGAAAAGGGACAAACATGAGCATCAATCACGGTTCAATAGGTCGGTACAGATACGATGCAAGCAGCTGGCCTTTTACATAACACACAACGCCACGGTTCTTACCAATGTACGGGATCTGGCGATACCAAGCCTTGTAGAGGTTGAGCACACGCTTGCGGGCTTCCTCGCGATCGACGGACAGAATCGGCCTCACGGACTGGACCGTCCGGCGTACGGCTTCGCGGCTGGCCATTCTTGAGATTTGGTAGAATCCTTCCGATCAGCCGAAAAGAAAACACCTCTGCAATCCTAGTGGAATCGCAATGTTATGACAGTTTGTTGTTTTTTCAATTATGTGACAGTTGTCATTGCGCTGTCAAAAATTCAGCACAACGGGATGAAATTGAAAATGATTGGACAAAATAAGAGAATATCTGAATAAATATAAAGAGTGAAGATTTTAAATTCAAATTGAATTAAAATAGTACCAAGACGCATGATTGGTACGAAGGGCACAAACCTAATGGCGTAAGTACTCACCTTGTAATGGAAATTCGAAAACAAAATTCAACCCGATGACAAATGTACGACACGTTTATTAATTTCAATAATTTTATTATTGTTAGGTTCCATTTTTCAAGACATAGAAACTCTTTTTCGAGTATGAAGGTCTGTGTTACTGTATTTTTGTATTTTTTTTTTGTGTAAGAATTAGTGTAAGTTGGTTGTGTACCTAGCATGTTGCACACTATATACCGTTTGCATACTTGCTTACCTCATCAATGAATAACATTTTGGTTTTCACGCGAATTGCAATCAGTTCTAGTTGATAATGGTTTCTCTAATGTTTCCCAACGTTTTCAATCGTGATGAATCTTGCAGTAGCTGAGGCAATTTCATCAGACACGTGCCACAAGAACGGAATAGAAATAATACATTATAGCCTTTTCCGGTGTGTTAGTTCACTCTAAAAAGAAATGCCATATACGACATGCTGATCTAAAATTACCCTCTCTTTTGTTCTACCAACAACATTCTACGTAAACTATCGCATCAGAATTCTCTTATTATTTGTTTTACTCAGGAAATGAAACGCAATTTAGCCGGACGAACAGAACACAGAAAATCAGTCGTAAAGCTGACTAGAAATTAAATTAATTATTCTCTTCCCATGATCGCCATTCTTCACCGTGTTAAAAATCACCCAGTATCAATTTCCTTGCCACGTGTGTAAAAATTGCACTTCTCACATCTTTGCACGTTGATTCAATTACATTACGCCCTTTAAAACATCGCTCAGAAACGTACCTTCATGCGCCACTTGCTTCTTGTTGTTCAAACTTAAGAGCAAACATAATACACTCTCGTATATATTTTTGGCTTTTCATTATTTTGATTTACTCTAACTCATAAGCAAGTGGATGGTTATGCTTAAGATAGGGTGGGTGGTTCCCACCCCTTGTTCAATTATTTCGTCGTACTTGTTTGATAGGCTTGCTATTAGTTTATTTAGAGCGTGTTGTGTATTCCATACTACGAAAATCCAATTTATCAATAACATTTCCTTCCACCATTCGTATCTCTGTGTTTTCTTTATACTACGTTCTGGGTTTTCCTCATGTTATTATTTGTTGTTTGTACAATTTACCTTAGCTACTTTTACAGGCATTGAAAAGGGGAAAAGGGTTAGTTCTTCCGGAAATGGCATTGAAAAACGCAGACAGCAGAACCGTGTTGGCTTTCGAACACAATACACATTTTTCTTCAAAATCAATCTGAGATTATTTTAGAAAAAAGATTCAAATTACATTACCGTAAATAGTAAAACTTTGTTTGTCCACTCAAAAGTTGTTTAAAAGACGCAGCACACACATCGGCAAAGAATTTACGAGATTATTCCAAACAAGTTGAGTCCAGTTTGTTTTGTACAACGTTGGCAAATAGAGGTTTTATAATATATAGATGCGTTTGTTTGTTTTTTTTTGTTTGGCCTAATAAATCTATAAAAGTTTAAAACTAATCTCTTACGCATTAAAATCGTGCCTAGGGTTCCGGATAGGCAAGATTCCTAGCTTATGTGAGGGGGAAAAATAGGCGAGAAAAAGCACTTCGAAGAGTGTGAAAGGCGTTTTTTTTTAAAAAGACGAACACAATTGTAAATAATGGCCTGAGTCCCGTAGTTTTGCTGGTACGCTTTTCCTTTCTCGCATCGCGTCGAAACGCGTTTGAAAAACGAAACGCCCCCATCCAACAAATAGTAAGTGCGAAAGAAATAATGCTACACAATAATGCTATAAGTCTAAAATCACAAAACCGTACATATTCACAACTATCGTTAGGACTTACAGCGCTATAGAGAGGAGAGGGGGAATAGAAGAGAATCGAAAATTGGACGCGATATTTTACGGTCGCGATTATTATACTTTAACCGGCGATGGGCAGTGGCTGAACGGTTAAATAACTGCACCCCTGGGGTTTGGTTTTGGTATATGGTTCTTTTCTCGTGTGCTTCTGCTTGTGGTAAAAAAAAAGTTCGTAGGAAGAAAAAACCCGAAAGGATTCGCATCGAAACGAGATCTAATCGTACAACGAGAGCACGAAGCATACATTTCCTACCATTTGGCGTTTCCAATGGAACGCGCTTTTAAACGTAGCTGTAACAATATAAGCAACTGCTTGGGGTTTGTATATATCTATATCGTTTGTTTTTGGTACTAATTATTCAAAGCGGTTGCGGTTATAATGAGGCACCTCCCGATATGGACATCTGTGGTGATGGACAACCTGTTTCAACAACTCGTAGTAGCGTGTGAATGTTGTCAAAAAAAACATGCAAAAAAAAAAATCTACCGATTAGCGATTCGTGTGCTAATGGATACATTTTCCTTATCCAATAATACATTCCCCCTGTACTGCACCAACCGCTTGCACATATGGCGTTGAGATCATCTATCGGTTGACGAAAGGAAAACGTGAACCGCTCGCACGCTGAAACTATAAGACGATCTAGGACAGAAGAGATGATACCTTTTTGACTAGTAAAGGAGAACTGTTTTACTGCTGCTCGATTCCTCTTGGCCACTCTTTCTAATTCAATAATCGCATTATTTTGATTAACATTTCCGCTGATTTGATTTTGCCCTCATGCCCTCTCGCATCTAGCTCGGTTGTGGTGCCACAAGTGCTGCACTCGATTGCCGAAGCAGCATCGACGGTGGACGCTGTCCTCCCTTCCGTAGGTCCGTAGTACCAGCGCCACCACCAGCAGCAGCAGCAGCACCTGGTTGTTGCTGTTGTGCCTGCGGAAGATGCTGATGAGGTGGCGGAAGGGGCTGATTGTGCGGAGGAACTTGCGGTGGCGCGTGCTCCGCTCTAGCGCCCGGCGGAAGGTTAGCACCGGCCGATTGGTTCTCCTTTTGCGTATCGTCCGCCACGTGCGTTTGCTGCCTCTGAAGCACCTCCATGTACTCGCGGATAAGGTTCGCTATTTGGAACGCCTATAAAAGAAACACACAAAATGGTTAAATTTGCGGAGTGAAATAAAAGATTTGTCTTGTTTTCTTTATCTCCCTACCTGTGCCGTCGTTAGGATAACCTTCGATTGCTTCTTGTCCGATCCGGTGATGATCATAAGACAGTTCATGTTGGGCGAAAAGGACAGTATCGACTGGTAGTCGTACGTGCAGAGCGTATTGCGGGACCGATGCTCGAGCAGATGGAGACCCTTCTGGTCGACCGCCAGCCAGAGCATGCGGGGCCAGTTGGACGTGAACGACTGCATCACGTCGAAGATGGTGGCCTTGTGCAGGGGCCAGCTTTGGATGAGATTCAGGAAGGATTTCTTCGCCTCGGCCGCCGTGGTGCCGCGCAGACTCTGATGGTGCATCGCCACACTGTCCCGCGGAATGTTCGGTACGAAGCGGGGCGGGAGGCAGTGGGCCGCAATCGGACGGTAGTCCTGCACCACGTCCGAACAGTCGCCCAGCTCAAGTTGTCCTTGTAGAGCAGTTAACATAATCTACCGAGAGGGAGAAGGAATGATGAAAAACATGATCGGGACACACATTATGGTTTGAGTAGGTGGATACTTACAGCCTCCATTTCGGTGATGGGAAAACGTTCGGTACGCAAACCGTGTAGCACCTGGTGATAGAGCAGCTCCTTTTCGACCGGGTCGTCCAGGTTCATGTACTGATCGCAGAACAGATGCTTCTTGAAGAGAAACAGATGATGCTGCCGGCGGCAGGCGGGCTGTAAGTTCGAGCTCTGATTCTGCTGCACCGCTTGGGCGGCCGCGGTGCGATACTTTTCCCACTTGGACATAACGTCCGCGACCTTTTCGTCCGGCAGTAAGCTTCGCTCCGAGGCACCGAGCACTTCGTAAATTGCGTATCCTATCCGGACCACGTGAGGCAAAACAAGCGCAACAAGCGAGCCCCCCCAAAAAACAAGGGAAAAGAAAAATAACAGATCACCCAAACGGTAATTAGTGACCACACAACAAGAAAGCGATGTTAAGAGATATTGTACTTGTTAAGCTCAAACAAACAAACAAACAAAACAAACAACACGTACCCAGTGCATTTTCCTGTAGACCAATCTTCTTCTTGACGATTTCCATCACCTCTCGAGAGGTCGAGCTTGGGTGGAACTCGACCGAATGGTACTGGCCGTCCATGAAGTGGAACCGGGCGTAGATCGGCCGCCGGTTGATCGTGCAGATGATTTCCTCGCGCGACGGTGGCCACTGGCGGCGCCGGGTGCCCTGCGTTTTGAAGAAACACTTCTCGGCGAAGCGAGCGTACTTGCCCTCCTCGGTGATGAAGTCGCTAGCGCAACGCTTCAGATGGCCGAGCAGATACTTGCGCACCACCTTCTGCGGTGGCAGGATGACGCTACACGCTAGCGAAAGCAGTGCCCAGTGGCGCAGGTTGACGCGGGAGTTGGGATCGGGATGGTCGGTCGTTTGCTTGATCAGCTGGAGGTACAGTTCGTTCAGGAGCGACTCCTTGCGCATGCACCGATCCATGATCGACTGGATGAGCGTGATGTGTTCGTCTTCGGCGCGCTGTACCGTTTCTCCTGAACGATGTCGAGGTTCAGGTGGATGGTGAAAGGTGTGTGGGAGCAAAACGATATGGGGAAATGATTAAGGCACTGTTTTGAACGACAATTAATCGCTATCTTAAAACAAGCTCGATGAAGTAAGCATGTCTATATGCACCTCAACGTCTTGGTTTGCACATATGCGCATGGTTTACACATTTTTAGCCTTAAGCGTAAAAATTCTACGGGACCCCTATAAAATACGCTTTAAACATCGTTTAGGGGGGAATCGATTCGATATCGATCGACTACTGGTTCGTCGGCTGATCTCTTTATTTTTGATATTTTAAATTGTTTTTGAAATTAATTTTAAAAACCATTAAAATTGTATAATGTTTTAAAACCACAGTTCGAGCACTGCTTAGAGATCGGTAGGTATGTTTAGGGATAAAATGTAATCAGTGATGACTCGTTGAAATGACCGACTCGCATATCAAGCTTAGCGATACAATACCAAACGAATTTGAAAAGGTCAGAAACAAGTAGAAAACTTAAAGAACAAACACCCCTTCCACCCAACAGTACTTACCATTCTGACCGAGTCCCGCGTACGTGAGTATGGAATTGAATACCTGCAGCATCGCTTGCTCCTCTTGATCGGGCAGCTTGCTCAGGCTTTGAGGCAGTGCCTGCCGGCTAAACGCCCAGTAGGCATGCGGGAAGCCCTTGTACGTTTCGCCGTGATCGTGCACCGGACTACCGTGCTCTGCCCGGAGCTTCTCCAGCCGATGCTTCGACAGACGGCGCAGTGTATTGCGCAGGAAGCCACCGCTGGGGTCTTGCGGTTTGCGCAACAACTCCGCGTCGACGAGATGGCGCCGGCAGACGACCAGATTGTGGTGCAATCGCACCCGATCCTCGTTCGTGATGCCCTTGCTCTTCTTCGCCGGCACCTCGTTCTCGGTGATCCAGTTCGATAGGGCCGGATAGTACGATACGATCAGCGAGCCGATCTCGTTCTTCTGGGCCGTCTCGAACACGAAGCACCGCTGCTGGTCGGCCGCGCTCGTCGTGCTCGTGGCCGTATGCCGGTTCAGACTGATCGTGATGAAACTGTCGCTCGGATCGAGCATGATCGACTCTACCTCGGCGTAGCGGAACTCGTACAGGACGAACTTGTCGTCCGGCTTGATCAGTATGATACCCTCACAGTTGACACCGAGAATAAGACTGTTTCCATAGCTCCAATAGCCACGGTAGGACACGGAGAACATCGTCGTGCCGTACAGCGGATACTGCATGACACACGACAGGTACAGGACCTTCGCCGTCAGCTCCGTCCGTCCCGAACCGTACTGTCGATGAGCTTGGGCCAGTATCGGTACCCAGAACTGTTCTTCGCGGGTTTTCGAGATGCGCTCCGGCAGGTAGCTCGGCACGTCCGAATAGTACTCCGGCTTCGGCTGGTTCGACGGGTCGCCTAGGGCAACCTGTGCCTGCAGCCCGGCCAGCTGCAGGGCTACCTTCTCCGAAACGGGGAAATCATCGCACTAGGGGGAACAAAACATAAAATTTAAAAAACCGTCCACTCAACCGTCGGGAGAAAGATCACCAGCTCACCTTCACCACGCTATACACGGCCTGTGCGTACAGCATGTTGACCTCAACGGGGTCCTGCGACAGTTCCCGCGTGCTCTTGAACAGTCGCTTCTTGAACACGAACCGATTCTCACCCGAGCCCAGGGTGGTCGCGTTTTTGCGCAACGTCGAGCCGGAAGCATGAATCTTCGTCTGCTTGCTGTGAAAACATGCGTTAGGAGAGAAGAATACAAAACACCGTTCAAAAACCATTATCATCTCCTGCCGCCCACCACTAGGGGCCTAGAAAGAACCAATATTCGGTGGGAGGGTTCGTACAAAAAGTAAGCTTTCTTCCGGTAGTCGATAAAATGTTGGTTTGTCAAATGATTCCCGAGTGTCGTCGTGTCATCGTGTCTCTCGGTCACAACAGCTCAGGTGGTGTAGTACTTGGGCAGTTTCGTGCTCAGCAGTTCCTCGGGAAGTTTGAGGTAGAGCACGATTCGATACGCACGTCGGTTCACTTTTTTCACTATGTTCGTCAACCGACAGTCCCGGTCGCGTCCGCTGCAGTTAGTGTTTTGGGTTTTGATGTGCGTGTGCCGGAAAGAATCGAGAGAAAGAAGTTTTCCAGAGGGTACATATTATTGCAATGCGCTGGGTGGGGAGCAACGGTTGAGGTTTGCATTTATGTACACCACGCTTTCCTTCGGTTCCCAGTTACCATTTCTGCAAACACCAGCCCAACAGCAAACGATAAACGCACGCGCGGAAAATGGACCTCCATTGAGGATGTTACTCTATCTATGATGATGGTTTCTGAAATTACAAGCCCGCTGCTGATGATGCAACACTATTTGTATTTACATTACGATGGTCGAACCATCGGTTTACTCCAATCAATGGGAGTTCCATAATTTGTACAGTCACTTTTGCATAATATGAAGCCTTTAAGGTGATGAATTTATGCTTAGTTTTTGAAATGTTAGCTCTATACTATTTTACACTTACTGTAATATATGTGGGTCATATTGAAATAATTATCAAAAATATGCGTTGTAATAAGTGTAAAATCGCGATACGAGAATGAAACTAAAAAGGATCAGTTGATGAGGCGATGGAGTAAAATCATAGCAACCATTGAGTATGATTTTACTCAGTTCAGAAGTAACAAAAATTCTGTTAGATCCAGAAGTACATTTTTCTTGACAGAACCAGATCCGGTTATGCAACTATTTGTTCAAAAATATAATAAATTTTTAAAGCATTTTTTGTTAACAGTCTAATTGAAAACGCATTGCGACAACGCTGTACCGAACAAGGTGAATTTCGTCTTTCATATGAACGTATGGGTATAGGAAGTCCGGGAATTGGTCAATATCCTTCTGTTAGTATGCGATACGTTGAACGAGTCAGCGTCACTAATCATCATCCGTCTACTAATCCGTCCCAAGTCACACAGCAAAAAACAACCAGCACAACAAAACAACATAACTCATGAAACCGACAACACTTACGCTTCCCAGGCGGCTATAATGTCGTACAGATAGTCGTGCGATTTCACGTGCTCTTCTCCGTCCGGTCGCGATTGATAGATTGCCCATCCTTCGATGTTACAGAGGCCGAGCTTTTCGGCCAACTTGGCCACCGCATCGCTCGCTGTATCGGTCGGGTGCACATCGATGGCTTTGGTTCGCCCGTCGAGGAAAAAGAATCGGCACACGATCGTACCGAGGCGGCGCATTGCCTACAAACCAAGGGGGGAGAGAGAAACAACGGAATGTAAGAACGGGGGATTGTAACACACAGAGCCTTTAGTCACTTACGGCAACTTCCACGCTCGACGGTGGATACTGACGGCAGCGCACTTTGGTGTTCTTGCAATTGTCCAAACACCATTGCACGTACTGGCGTAGCTTTCCTTCCAGCGATTCGAGATTTTTCTTCAGAAAGCTCACAAAGTACCGGAACAGGAGCTTGCTCGGCTGGAACGCTACGATCGTGAGGCAGAGCAACAGCCAGACGCGATCGGTCCAGTCCACGCTCGGGTTATTGGTTGCTTGGCGCATGCACTGCACGAAGATTTCGTCCCGCAGCTCCTCCCGCTCGATGCCCTGCCCGATGATGAACTGGATCACCTGCAGCTCCCGTTCGCTGTTCAGCTCGCCCCGGATGTACTTGCACAGGTCGCGGAAGATGTTACACGCGATCGTCACATTCTCCGGATCGTACATGTGTATGTGCGACGAAGGGATGGTGGTACCGCGGTAGTACGTAATCATCTCGTACTTGGGCACCATGTCGACCGATTTGCGACCCTTGCGGGTAAGCGTCGCCATTATTGTGCCCTCGGGCGATCGTTCGTGCGTGTTATAGTAGCTTTCGGCAAACTCCAGTATGTCGTAGTACACGTCATCCCGCAGGAGTTCCTTCTCGCGCTCGGTAATGTCGAGCTGCTGCATTTCCTGCAGTTTCTTTTCCACCCGGTACTTGCGCCGCTGTTCCCGCTCGGCAAACGGATGCCCACCGCCCGTCGATGATGCTCTCGAGCTCGGGCGGCTATGCTTGGGCGAGGAAGGACTCATCGGGCCACCGGAACCGGTACGCTGAATCGGACTGGCGGACCGTATTACGGCCGGACTCTTCGGGCGCAGCTTGTGCCCGGTGGATCCGTTCTCCAGGTGCACGTACGCGTGGCTTGGTGCCGCGTGTGCGTGCGGTGGTGGCTGAGGAGGTTCGCTCGGTCCATGGAGACCGCCGCCCACCGGTTGATGGGCATGCGGTGGTGGTGCAGGTTGCTGCGGCTGGGCGTGGGCATGCACCGGTGGTGGCGGAGGACCGATGACCGAGTGGTGATTTTGTGGAACAATCGTGGCAGGTGGTGGTAGCTGTTGCGGATGATGCTGCGGAATCGGTGGCACTTTCTCGTGTGCATCTGGTGGCGGTGGTGGAAGCTCCTTTAGATGAATAACCGCCTCATAGATGGGCTCCTCGTGACGTCTTATGTGGTGGAGTGTGGCAGGATGATGCTGTTGTGTTGGTGGAACCGTGTGATTATTGTTTTCTACCGGTGGTGGTGGCGGTGGCATCGTTGGTTCCGGAAGCGAAGGAGTTCTGTCAATTTAAAAACAAGGGTATACAATCAGTAAAACAAAGAACGGAATCCTAATAAATTGAGTTCCCACTAACCCTCCCATCGGCTTCGGCGTTGTTGGCTTGTTGGGATTATTGTTGTTGTTAAGATTGTTACTGATGGAAGCGTTCCCGTTGATGCCGTTCATCATCGCACCTCCGATTCCCTTTACCGGAGCAACATTGTTCCCGGTGGACACATTGTTGTTCCGCTCGCTCGTCAACCCTTCGATTTCCTGCTGTATAACCGATTCCAGCTCGACGTCCAGATCCTCTACCAGGTTGTCCATCTTCTCCCCAATCTCGTCGATGATCGCGTTCGAGTTTGCACCGTTCGGCTGTACCTCGCTGAGGAAAGCAAACAAATTGTCCAGATCAACGGAGTCGTTGCTCTGCAGGCTGCCCCCCTGCTGTTTGGAACCACCGTTGGCACCACCGGCCGTCGGGTGACCCCGGCCATCGGTCCCCACACCCTGGCCTTGTTGCTGCTGCTGTTGCTGGTGGTGCTGGTGCGCTGCTTGCGAAAGCCGGCTGTTATTATTGCTAGCATGCTGTTGCTGTTGTGAGTGCAGTTTCGAGTTTATCTGCTCGGCCATATGCGACAAAGCGAGTATCTCTTCTTGCGCAACCCTGGAGGAAGGAAAGTGTGCCGGTATTAGTTGGTGCTGCAACGAGGCCGGCTAATATCTCGTCATCGAGAACGATACACTAGTTGGAATGTTTTGTTAACTAATTTCTATTATTTTCGTGCAATCTATCAACTTGTCTCTATCAAGCCAGCAAATACGGAGGAGGAACAAAGAGGACAAAAAGACATACACGAACGATCACAATGAAGTTAAACAAACATACAAACAGATACACCGTGTGTTGTTAAGAGCTGACAGGCAGCTCACTCACCCGATTTTGTGACCAGGTCCGGTACTACTTTTTAGCATGCTTATATACGATATATAGAAATCAAAACAGGGATTTGTTGGTTTCTGTTGCTGTGAGTTAGATTCGCAGAGTTAAACGCACTTGCAGGATAGGGTTCAGGGTCCTAGGCATTACACTACGAGGTATGAAGCGGAAGGAAATCGGGCGGAAGCCGGGCAGGCTTGCCCGGTAGTAATTAACCCACAACGGCGGTAGTTACGATGGACAGGGAAATCAAAAGGATCACCAAGGTAAGATTGGCAAAGCTGTGAGGTTTTTGGTTCACAACGAGGGGGATGCACAAAAAGAGAGAAAAAAGATCGATAGTAAAGAGAAAAAAAAATGTAGGTATACCGGCATTCCCAGAAGTTAAGCATTAATCTAGAGAAGATCAAAAGAGTCCTATGGAGTCGATAAGGGCTGTGCAATTCATTCACCTCAAATAATTGCATGTGAACGGAAAGAGTTTTACGTCGTGAATTTTTAAACGGAATGAACTGCACACGTTTGAATCTTTATACCCATGCCTACAGCGACCATTTTGCTGGTAACTGACCCCTTGGAATCATGCCCTTAGTAAATAACTACTTAAAAATTTTAACTTATATAAAAGATTTAAATAAATTCTACAAGATCCACTCCATAGATTAACTACATTCTCTCCTTCACGGTCACACACACACAGGCACACGCTATAAGGATGAAAAAGGACACGGCCCATTGACCAGCGCCCAAGAACAGACCTTTCGCTTTCCTCCAGCGCCTTCCGGTCGGCTTCCGCTTGTGCCGCTTCCCGTTCCTTTCTTTCCGCCTCCAGCCGTTCCCGTTTGCGCATTTCCTCGTCGACGCGGCGCATTTCGCGCAGTGCAGTCGCAACCTCGCGCGCAAACACACCCCGCAGGTGGCTCTGGATGACGATGGCGGCCCGGCGCTTCTTGAGGAACTCGATCCGAAGCTTCCAGCCCTTGTACGCGTGCTGTATCTTAAGGGTGGCCGAGCGAATCCGATGATACTGGCGCTGCTGGCTGAACCGCTTCCAGTTGCGCTGGATGACCAGTGCCTTCGTGTTGATCACCTGCTTGCGGGCATCCTCCAGCGGTTCGTGTACCACACTGCGCAGGAATACCTTAGTGCGCCCCATCTGCCACTCGGTCGGTGGGACGTTCAGCTCGTGTATGACAGCCAACGCCTGGTCCTGGCTGGACATGTTACGGAAGCGCTTCGTGAGGCATTGATACTTTTGCACGAAATCGTCGAACGTCAGGTGCACCGGGAATCCCTCGCGCCGGATGCGGATGATATCGAGCATCCCGAGGTAGCGGAGCTGATCGAGTACCAGCTGATCGTCGTAGTCGTTCGGTAGCTTCTCGGCGTTTGGCTTGATGCACCGCACGTACCATGGGTTGGTGCTTTGCAGCACATCCACCAACGCCTGCAGCTGCTGCCGGAAGGTGTCGCTGACCGTCAGCTTGCCCTTCGAGGTGCCGCGCGACACGGTACTGGTGGCCGACGGGGCCGACTGGACGTGCTGGATGGACAGCAGGTCCTGAAACGACGCAATCTCCTGCACGAACGTGTTCGCGCTGCGGCTCATGTGATCGAACAGCACGTCCTGCTGCACGTCCCGGTTTTTGTCCACGAAGCCCTTCACGGTGTAGCTCACGCAGCCCGCGTAGTGCCGGATGCCAAACTCCGACTCCCAGTGGCGCCGGTCCTGGCCCTTCACGTAGCTGCCGTGCGACTCAAACTCGCCGTGCAGGTTCGTAAGGTACGCCGTGTCGGACCCCTTCGGCATATGGCACTGTTCCGTCAGTAGCTTCAGAATGCAGCGTGGCGGCTTTTCGATCAGCTCCAAGCACAGCGTGTTGTCGGTGAACTGAATGTGGGAGAACTTGATTTCCTCTTGGCGGTACTACGATTGGGAAACAAGATTGTTAATGAGTTGCAACATACACCCAAGGGAAAAATTACACTTACAATTTCTTGCTCCAACGCGAACACATAGTGGTTGAAGAACTTATGCAGCTTCTCGTTGGTATAGTTAATGCACAGCTGCTCGAACGAGTTTGTGTTAAAATTCTCGAACCCAAAGATATCGAGCACGCCCAGAAACCGGGACGCATCCTGGCCCGGGTTGATGCACGTGTTGATGTGACTGATCAACCACGCGAACGTCCTCGAGTAGAGTGCTTTCGCCATGGCGTGCCGATTCTCGCCCGCCTCCTGCAGCTTCAGCGGGATCTCGGTGATGTTTCCCCGTACGTTTATCTGCCGCTTCAGCAGTACCTGCTCCAGGTCCGCCTCCTGCAACCCGAGCAGCTGCGCCACGATGCGCACAATTTCATCATCCCCCGGCGCAAGCTGACACCGTTCACCGTCGACATCGGCAAAGTTCAGATTGCCTAGCCACATGATGGCACTTAGCACGCGGAAAATTCCATCGATCAACGGTTGAGAGATTTGCAGCACATTGAACGCCAGCCGGAGCGCCTCGAAGCGCTTCGATTCGGTCGCAATCTCCAGCGCCGACTGATCGCCGGTTTCCGCGCACCCGCTGGCGTTCAGATACCGATAGAACGACGCGTCCCGCAGATGGAGCGCCGTCGCCAGCTCCTTGTTTGTCTTTCCCTCCGCCACCAGCTGGTACAGGACGTGGTAGTTCCGCTCGCCCGGACTCTGGAAGGTGATGCGCGACTGCTCCAGCAGATAGTCCTGGATGATGCACCCCTTGATGCAGAGCTTCGAGTCGAAGCACACCTGCATGAACTTGCCGAACCGGGAGCTGTTGTCGTTACGGATCGTTTTCGCGTTCCCGAACGCCTCCAGGATCGTGTTGGCCTCGAGGATCTGCTGCTGGACCCAGGTCGACACGTCGCACGTCACCGAGCAGAGGTACTGCAGGATGAACTTGGTCGTTTCCGTCTTACCCGCGCCCGACTCGCCGGATATGACGCACGATTGGTTGGTGTTGTTGTCGCGGATGTTCCGGTAGGCCGCCTCGGCCATAGCAAAGACGTGCGGCTCCAGAAGGCCCAGCTTCTGGCCGTGATATCGGGCGACATACTCCTGCAGGAGATGGGAGGGAGAAAGTACAAGCAAAAGGGAATCATTTTAGTGGCCATTAGCGCTCGTCACACATCATGCATAATCGCTCCACTTCACACTGCTGTAGAACATTCCTGTTTGCAACATTCTTTCTTTATTTTCCGAGACAAATCCTTTCGCCGTTGAGTTCTGCGCTTCACGCAATGAGATACACGTACATGCGCTTTGCCACCTCTCTGGGATGTTGGCAAACGGCAGGAAAACTAGTAGGTCAACGAGGGAGCTGCTACAAGCTTCGCTGTCGAGGGCGTTAATGCATAAGGCTGACCTACATCGACGAGTGAAGGAAAGCGCTATCCTGCCACACACCCACACACCTGCCACCTTCACCCTCCTCCTTATTGCGCAACAGCCGCTCAACGAAGGAAGCAATCTCATTTGGAAGCAGCCGGAAGCAAACCGACACCAGGTAAATGCACCGTGCACGAAAGGATATTAACAATCTGAAGATGGGCTTGGGCTGGCACCGGGTAGAGGTTCTCGGCGTGATATGGCACGTAATGAGGACAATTTGACCTCGATTACTTTTGCTC
This sequence comes from Anopheles ziemanni, assembly GCF_943734765.1. NCBI lineage: Eukaryota > Metazoa > Arthropoda > Insecta > Diptera > Culicidae > Anopheles > Anopheles ziemanni. The sequence continues at coordinate 23,059,170 of NC_080706.1, read as the reverse complement.
CGTCCCGGCGTAGGTGTTGCGGCGGACATTGTATTTTCTGTACTTTGTATCGGAGACGTTAAATGTGAAAATTATACAAAACCAGAAGAAGGGCACACTGTGTCACTAACTCTCGGGAAAATTGTTGGACACAGATTTGTAACCGACCGCTCCTGGTCCGAAAACAAAGCAGCGAATCTAACGTTTTTGACCGGCGTAGGGTTTTCAAATGGGAATTTAAAAGCGCCGCAAAAAGCAGTTAATAACACTTCCCTTCCAAATGATACACATTTGGGTGGGAATTTTCCAAACCGAACGAAAACCCCTGGAAACTTTTTTTCCATTTGCTTTACACGATTGTTTCACGCAGATGTTGAAATGAAAAGTTCACACTGTTTCGCTTCCGTCAAACATGGTGCTTACGTGCACTAAAACACTGGATGGATAATAATTTAAAATTTAAATTTTTAAAAATCCTACCAGCAGGTAGAAAAACGCATCATCTACAGCTAAGGAGATATGGAAGAAACGTTTGTATAAAGAGAGGGGGGAGAAGTTCATCAAACCGAGGGTTTGGTTGCCACCATGGTCCGGCAAGTATCTTCTTCGCCGGCGTCGACCAGCCGCAACCGATAACGATCATAAAAATCTTTCAAAGCTGCGACGAAGAGACTTGGGGCGACGGTGTGTGCCACAAGTCGCGGGAAACGCCGAAGAGGAAACACGGTAAATGTGTGTGGGTTTGTGATACGCTTCGATAGTCCTGAAATTCCCACAATTAGCATGCGAAGGAGGAAACGGTGAGCCTTCAACCGTTCGTGGTTCGACGAGAGAGAGAGTCGGAAAACGCCTAAGAATATGTACTGTCTTGACGAACTTTCCATGTGGTAAACATGGACCTTTTTCCAAAATATGTTTATGATTCCGTGTGTCTTTGTATGGTTTGCTTGAAGAACCAACCAGAATTATCTGTTTCTACCTGCACCAAGTTCCCACACATGTTTCGGACCTTCGGTCTGATACACAAAGGAAGGAAACTTCCCAAAGTTCGTCCGGTCCGGATCTACCCGGTTGGTTGTTGTACGAGTAACCCCTTGCATAGTTCATTATCTATAGTTGAGCCTAATGAAACCGCCCGGATTTCACCCCAGGCGCGAAGGTGTGTTGCGTCTCGAGTTGAGTTTCTCGGAGCGGCTACATTCACGGCCAAGACCAACCAACCGATGGTATCACTGCGCAATCGGCAATGATAATTGTATTTTATTTGGCACATTGGCGCGCACATCCCATTTTTGTTGCTCTCTTAGCTGTAAGGCAGTGAAAGAAAAAGTTTTACTGTGCCATCGCTTCCCATCATCGGGAGCAGCGAGAGACGTCACACGCCGGGGGTGGGTTTGCAAATTCCAGCACTTCACTTCAGCACCAATTGAATGCGCATTTATGCTTTCCGCTGCTGGGATGCGGGGGCATGTTTTGCGGGTAGATTGATTAGTGAGATTTCAAGCAAGTGGCGCACGCGTCACTGCCACCCAACGGACTGGGTTTGTTTTTCTTCCCCAAATGCTCGAAAAACATCGCTTTCCATCCATCATCCATCAGCGGACGATGTGTTCGAGGCAACATGGAATTTCTATTTCGAAACCCTTCCACACACACGCGTTCTGTGGACGACCATGAGGTACATGGTTTTAAATTAATTTGCGCACAACCGATCGGTACTTTGTGCGCTTAATGCATCAATAAAAAACACACACACCATTTAATAATCTGTTGATGGAGACATAATTCAAGTTCATTATAAAAATCGTACTACCTTCGACTATCCGGATAAGCTATATCCTTAGGTAATCTGGAAAAGCCGCGTCTTACGTAAGCCATCAGAAGAATTGAAAAACTTCCGGTCGTAGAAAAAGTGACGACGAAATGATTTATGGTTTCAAGCTGATGATAAGAGGATGAAGTATATAAACCCGGTCCGACCTCGGCTAGCTTCTTCGAGGATTCGTTTTGCAGAATCGATTCGATAAAGTGGCTTACAAGAAAGAGCTTAACTGGTGAAAAAAAGGGACATTTCTCTAGCTGCTCCTAGAAGGAATTCACCATTACTTATACTCGCCGAAAGATATATTTTCTATCGTTCCCGGCACGCTTCCAGAATGTTTTAATAGTTGGAATAGAATAAATAATTTCCGACGATCGCGACGAGGGACATAATCTCTGGATACTTTTGGAATGTCTTGCACGGGGTACATTATTTGGAGGCGCGAGCGTGGCCAGCACCGAACGCAACGAAACCGTTCGAATATCAATAAGAAACCCGTTGTTCTACGATGCCAAACGTGTCGTGAATGCTAAACCTAAGGCGTTCGGACCACAAGAGGGACCGACACTTCCGTTCCCGGGAAGAAGACGTTCGGGTGGCGCAATCCGGATACGATCGGTTATGATTGTATGGTGTGTTACGTTTACGGTATGGAGGTGGAAAAAATAGCAAGCAATATAAATATCAAGACCAGCCACCAGCCAATAAGGCGGCCGGCGGTTAGACAATAGTCAACCCGAACGGAAGCGCCGTCAACGACGTTCCACAAACACAAACCCACTTACCAGGGACCAGGGACATCTGAACGTTTGCCATGGCGCACGGGGTGGAAGTGCCACCTCGCTTTCTCCCTGCAATCTCCGCCAGGAAACACACACACTCACTCACGCACGCACAATTGTCCGGCTCATCTCCGGCAATAAAGCTTTATTGAGCAGTAGTACCCGCGCGCTCTTGCCAATTTAGTGGAGGACTTCTTGGCCGTTGCTGAGCGCGCCCCGGCCACCAAGCAATTAACGCGCCAGCGAAACAACAGGCACCACTTGATGTGTGCGACAAGGCTAAAGCCGTGTGTGGTTCGCGATTGGGAGGACAATCATAACGCAGGACCGGGCGGCGTCGTGCAAGGAATCACTCTCGGCACCAGTGCTAATTTATGTCCATCGCTGACCGCAAATGATGCGCGTCGTCATTAGCATGAAGTGTTTGGACATCGTGTCGTGCAAACGTCCTTAATTGTTATGATTTGTGGGTACGATTGACTCTCTGTTTGACGTGAATCTCGGCTGTTTAACCGAGTCGCGGCGGGTCACGAACTTTCGATTAGGTTGTGGAAATAAAGATTCAGATTAATTTATGCGTGTCACAAAGCATTTGAAACAAGGAAACATAAGTGCGAATTCATAATAATCGGAATCATCTCTGAACATGGAATGTTCATTTAACCTCAAGAGGAACGGGGGTCAAGGTAGTGGCAGATTTAACGGGGCGCGGACAGAGCGGCCGCCGGGGCCCCAAGCTCACAAGGGCCCTCCGAACCTCCAAGGGTTCGTAGGATTTATACTTAACCAAATATTCCATAGAATTCATCAGTCTTCTTTAATGGATAAATTGGAACGGGGTAAGTCTTACAATAATGAGCAATTTTACTGAATCCTATAAAAAATAATACTAAGAACGAAATAACGAAAGGATGGTCCGGTATATAATCAGAGAGTTGAAGAGTAACAGAAGAAAAATGTTATATAAGTAATCAACTAGATACAAGCAAGTATTTACGTTAAAACAACAAGATTTTGTAATATAACAAGCATAGGACTAAAATAATGGGTTGAAAAATTTACACAGTTTCATCAAACTGATATCGGGCAATGCGACAATTTTTGACATATCCTGATAGATGTTGCCATCCATTTGAAAACGCTGCTGTGAAGTAAAATGATATAATTTTTCTACTCAATTTGTTGAACAAGAATTGTTAGATAAAATTAAACTGCGAGCAGTCGGCAAAATAAAATTATTGATTGTAGGATAAAATTAAAAGCTATCATTGATGTTGTTGAAAAGCATGTAAACGACACACATATTTATTATTTTTATGGTATTCCCGTTCATTTTACCGCTTGGGGCTCCCAATGAGAATAAAATCCGCCACAGGGTTAAAGGATGGAAACTAGAGACTTGTTTAGAACTATAGAAGAACTAAACTTCTTTGCAGTTCTAAACAGTGGCATAATATTCTTCTAAAGCAAACTGGTTAAGAATATCTGCTTTATAAAATCAACAATCATATTCTAAAAACACTTCAAAGTGATAAACGATTGTACGCGCGAAAGATATTATGCAAACCGTTTACCGCAATTAACGCAAAGCGGATCAACGCACCTCGCACGCAAAAGTGCGCTAATGTCACCTCTTCCTGTGCCGCGCTCGAATATGTCAATCATGCATAATTGCATCGTTGTAGCGGCAGCCTCGCTTGCATATTTATCGGCCAGCGTGGGAAATTCTGCTTCCATCCCTCGGACCGAAACCTTGTGAAAAAAGTGCCTTTTTCCAGCGGCTGCTGTTCCGTACTTCTATCCAAACCGGTAATTAAAGACTTCAGAACAACGACACAGCATGCACGCCCGCTCCCTATCATCATCGACAACGCGCGGTAGGTGGGTTGTGGGTGGGTGATTTTTCTTTTCAATGGCAATCAACCAAGCATTAGATTGCGAAGGATAAATTAACGACGAATAAATAAAGAACCCTTCTTCGAGAGGCCAATGGTTAACGATTTCCTTTGGGGCCGCGCTTTCCGTGGGAAAAAGGGTTCGAAGGGTGCAATTAGCGTTGGATAATTCGGGCTGCGATCGCTCGTGTCAACAGGTGTGTTTGATAGCTTGGAAAGCACAGTGTAACAAGTTACTTTCGGTTGGTGTGTTTGTTTAAATTGTACCATTGGGATGTTAAAGAATTTTCCAACACCCAACACAATCCGTCTCTCTCTCTCTCTCTATCAAGGTTCTCTGATTGCAGACATCAAAGGGATTGTATAAATTATACCGTGCTGCATATTCGATGAGTTCATAAAATATGAAACATTTAAATAACCATTTGTCACCGGCACAACAAGCAAAACAACTTACAACGAAATTTCGAACAACTTTCTAGCGTCAAACAGGAACTGTAAATTATTTCACCGTGTTTCGGAGAGAAGATGCCCACTTGGCGTCGCTAAGATTTCGAGGAAAGTAAAATCCGTTGAAAACGAAAAGTTTGACCAGCTGTCCCACTTAGGCAGACTTCACCCTTGGGGAATCGGCCCGACCGACCATTGGGAAGCATTCGGGAAACATAACGTGCCCGGGTGCTGCCACCCCGGGTTTATGGCATCTTCATCTTTTTGCTTCAAAGATTCCGGTGCGTTGAGCTGGCGGTGCGGAAAATTTCACTTCCAACCGAAATCCGGCATTCGGGCGAGGGACCAGGGTCCCGGGGAGTGATCGACCCGGCGCGGCGGGACGAACGCGATGTGGAATAGTTCAACCGAAATTTTCGCAACCCCCTTTTAAACCAAACATCCAAAACACAGAGCATGGCCCCGATGGTCCTGTCGTCCGTATCGATAAACGTACTTTAAAAGGAGCCTTACAATCTCTAATAACTACATTAATGAGGCAGGCAAAGGCAGGCGGCTTCCGATAACGGTGTCGGTCGCTCCCTCTCGACGAGGCACGAAAGCGTGCCTGTTTTGCTCAATTACGAACGCGCGCGCCGGCGATAGCGCTTCCGACGGAGTGATGTTCCGATGGCGCACAACCCGTTGAAGTTGGAATGAAGAAATGTAAAGATAAGAAGTGGAAAGATGTGAAAGAACAAGACGTGAAGGTGAGAAACCAGATGATACCGTGAGTCGTCCGTGTATCCGGAACGGGTTATATATCCACATTTCGGGGATTGCCTTCTTCGTTGTATATGCGCGTCATCTGATCGATTGGGTTTCGAGGGGGGAGATTCGATCCGGATTTCACAAACAAAAAAAAAGGGTAACGAAAACAAACTCGAAAGACGGGTTCGAGCGTACGGGAGGCACGAGTTCAAGACAGAAGGGTTCATAATTCATCAAACGCCGTCCCTCTCTCTCTCGGAGACTAACCTACAAAGAGCTGTGATTGAGGTGTTCGATTAAAAACAAATTGATTTACGCAATTGATGGTTACCCTAACGTACAGCAAGTCCTTCCCCTCTCGACTCGACCCTGGCAAGAAACCAGTACTTCTACTACCGGGCGCATTTTCGGCAGTGCATCTTGCCTTTTGGCACCCCCTTCGTGGCCCCGTCGTTCATGCACCAGATAGTTTGTGACGCTTTTCGTGGTTCGGTTCGCGCACAAGCGGCGCAGCACTAAACCTTTGCCGCCCGCCGCACGAGAAGCCTTGCCTTCGGTCATCGGTGGTATTTCCACTTTCTGGTCACGGGTGGAACCCGGCCGGCTCTCCACCGTGGAGCTCCAGCCGCGTCGAATCTGGGTCACCGAAAAGCAGATGCGTTGCTAGTAGACACAGCACACCGAGAGGAGCAAACACACACACACACCGAAATAATGGAGAGCAAAAAACCAACCCCGATCAACCGCCGACCCCCGATTGGAGGGGGGAATGGGAGGGAACTCCCCAAAAAAGGAGGAAAAATAAAGAAAAACACATGAAGCTCCTTCTAAGCCGGGAAAACGGCACAACTGATTAATCTCTTCATCCCGCGGTCTCGGGCTCTCACTCGCGCGGGAAGTGGGTTGTTGTCGGGTCGAACCCGCTCCAGTGCACCACACCGCATCTTCCCCTTGTGGGCGGGTCGGTAAAAGTGAAAATCTAAGCCCCGAAAAAGCGGCGACCGTCGAATGGCCCGGACGCGCTTCTGTTTACGTAGGCGTGTTGTTGTGTGTATTAATGGAGTTTTTCCAGACCCGTATGTTCGGTTGAACTCTTTCCCGGTGCATCTATCATTAGAACATCAAAAGCAGATGCAACTGCGGCGGCGACGGCGGGTGTGGACACGAGAACACGCGCGTTCCTTTCGTGAAGCATTTCTTCTAGCGCACGGATGTAAGTCAGCAGTTGCTAATGCCAATGTAATATTCTCAGCCCGGCTCTGGAAGGCGATCATCAGCATAATGTGAAATTTGAAACGGTCCAGAGTAGTGTTGTGCTTAATGAATCTTTTGGCGAGATTCATTCATATGAATCTTTTACCTAAGATTCATTCAGATGGATTCATGAATCTTGGCGGATTCGAATATTCAAAGCTTAATGAATTTTTCGAAACCTTAATGAATCTTCATGAATCTTTCATGGTTCTGTCATGAATCTCCCCGATTCTGTCATAGGCGTGGACAATGAGACCAAAAAAAAAAAAAAAAGGTGGTCCCTCAACCGACTTTTGGTTGGTGACTTTACATCATTTGGTGTGTCTTTGGGATTCATGAATCTCGCGGCGAAAGATTCATGAATCCCTTATAAGGCAGAGATTCATTCAGATTCATGAATCTGAATCCGATTTACACAACTCTAGTCCAGAGCATTAATCGCGAGCGCTGCCATACGGACACCACAGCGGGTGCATTGGTTTTCCACCCTTGTGTTCTTTTTATAGGCTCTCCCGTGGATGAAGATCATAAAAGTGAACGATGAACTTAATTCACCGAAACCGCTCAAGTATCGCTCCGACACGGGAAGAGGTGTATTAAGAGATTATGTCACGTCTTTGAAGCCTCTTTTCGGTCCGCGGTGTTTGTGTTCGGCGTTCTTTTCGGCTGTTCTTTGTAGTTTTGCGAACCATTTTCATACGCAGTTCTGAAGGGAAATTCTTGTTTGTAAAGAAATTAAGTGGGAATGGGAAAATTTCGGGTAACAATATTTCTCCGGAAATTAAAATGTTCTGATCTTACGATAACGTGAACATGGTCTGTGGCCTTTCACGCTCTGTCATCGGCGAAAAATTCGGCAAATCATTCCCGCGAACAGAGAACACACATCCCACCGGTTGGCGATTGCAATTCGCCGTCCGTACGGGAAGTTTCCCCACGATCCCGAGGCCAGAGGTCAGTGTTGGAGCAGTTCAAAGACCTTTTAAGGGTGGCCAGCCAGTTCAGCATCGCATGGCCCAGTCCCGGTCGTTACGGGTGGACGCCGCCGTAACCGTCACCAAATCAGTCGGCAACGGTCGTAAAACAGTCTCCTCCGTCCGGTACCTTTGGGGGAGGGTTTTATGCGCCACCGGGCAACCGGGGCTGGCTGCTTTATGTGACTTCTCTAAATCCGTACTGCCGCCGTGTCTCGAGTGAAATGATGCTCTGGACGTCCGAAGCTAAGAAGCTGCGGCAGTGTCTCGTGTCTTCGCCACGCTCATAACAATCATCGTTTATGATCTTGATCGTTGCACTCGCGAGAAACGACCCCTCAAGGCGACCCCGTCGGCTACCCGACCGGGCACGCTGTATCCCGAGGGGCCAGTCCCTGTTTTCACGCCAGGCCCTAGCATATGGTGCGCCACGAGTTGCAGCATCCATTGGCCTCTGAACAGAGAAGAAAAGAAGGAGAAAGAAAAACACAAACACGACAGGAAATGTTGCATAATACAGAACAACACAAAACAGCCCACCGTCGAGTGCTTGGGAAATTCCGTGACCATCGCAGGCGCGTTCACGACGAGAGCCGACAGACTTCAGCTGACGAAAACCTCCCCCTCCCCCTCCCGAATCCATAGCTTCTTTCCTCCAGCTTCCCCTCCAGCTCTGGTTTCTCTTGAGAGATACAAATTTATTGCCACTGAAATATAAATCACTTTGCTTTAATGGTCCTCCATTTTCCCCACAAGAACCAACCGACCAACCCACTGGTCTTTTCCCCGCCGCCAATGTTGGCCCTTTTTCCATCGATCGCATTTTTCGCCTCCATCCGTATGTCGCAGAACCGATCGGGATCGCGCGGAACGAAGGAAGTGGAGACCACGGGTTTTAATCCTACCGATCGGTGGCACTTACCTGAGTGTAGCAGTCGATCTCTTTGTACGGGTTGACGGCGATCAGAATCGATCCGGTGTAGGTCTGTGTTGTGGTGTGGGAAAAATCTTCGGTTAAGGAAAAACTAAAGCCGTTCAACTATTTTGATCCGTCCCCGAAGGCGGGCTTCAAAGAAGTAACGAAATGAAAAGAAACAAAAAACTACGTAACGGAGAGAACCATTTGCCTGGTGTTGCTGCAAGTTTTCCCGCTGCTGCTGCTGTTGCTTCATTTGTTTGCGAGTGCGGCGGCGCGTCCCGAGGGGGAGGAAAATGCAATGTACCCGAAATCTGTTACCATGTTTGGTATGCTTGTTCGTGACAAGTCGAAAGAAAGAAAGAAACGATTCACGGGCCGCCAAGTAACGAAGCCGCTCTCCGAAGGCGATGGAATGCTATGCCGAAGGAAACTAATTTGTCACCGCGGCCAACAATGTGTCGCTGTCAAAGGGAGGAAAATAGATTGATACTGCTTTCCGATAATGGAGATAGCTCTTTTCTTTCGTTCGGTCCTTGGAATAAATTAAGTCGTGGCACGTGGGGAAGCAAACTCCTACCGAGATAAAAATACAAACCAAAGTGTTTTTTGGGCTTTAGAGGAAAAGTCAATGCGAACACTTGCGTGTAGCATGGGTTAAACAAAGGAAAATGGGGTCTAGAAGCTTAATAACCGTTTTTCTTTTAATTGAGCCAAACTAGACTCATGACACCACCATGAACAGATCGTAATCGAGATCGTTCGAGGTCGACTTTATCAGATCATTTGTAACTTTCCCATTTACATGATCAACGGACCGATCGAATTGTTGGTATACTACTTAAGATCGATTAACAATTCCCCTGGCCCGCACCAGCCCACGCCGCGTCCGAACCGGACAAAAACGGGATTTTAAAAGCGCGGAAAAATGCGGGCCATATCTCCACATTTGTCATGCAACCTCCCACCCACCGGCCGCAACCCGTTGAAAATTAAAAAAAAATGTCTGTGATATGTGGGACGTGCGTTGCATTGCCATCAACTTACTTGAACAGGGCAAAAGCCCGGAGCATAAACCATATTCCGGGCAGGGAATGGTTGTGTGGTCTTATGTTTTCGGGGGGTGTAAATTAGTGGCGCGTGGGCCACGGTCGATTTAAGTGGCGGGCGTTGGCGCTGCTTTATTGGACACATTAGCCGAGCCGGGTGGTAGGTGGGCGGCGCGGTGGGTTGGTTATTGTTTAGCGTGAGCCCCCAATTTTTGTGTTATCAACCGCGGCACACGTGTGTCCTCAAGGAACGGTGGTGGGTGTAAATGCGGGTGTTTTACGGTGCGAAGCAGTAAACCAACTGAAGAATTATCTCACGCTACTTTCGGGGAATGCATCCGATGAGTCACCGATGTTCACCGCTATAAAACGAAACTGCATCGGTTCGCCTTATCAGCGAATGCCGGGGCGAGATGATGCTGCGGAATTCCCCACAATGGCGGACCGCATCCAAGCCCGCTGCTAACGGTATCCAAGGTTTTGTCCCCCGGTGGCTCGATGTTGCCGGAACTTCATTTCCATTGGAGATTCAAAGAGGGAGAGAAAAAAGAAAACCCTGAACTATGCGAAGTCCGCTGAATCACGCAACACTCCGCGATGTGTGATTCATCGACGGAGGTCGTCGTGATGCCGGGATCACCGCAAGACGAAGGTGCACAATAAATATTGATTGAGCGGGAGCGGGGGTTTGCGCTTGAGCTTTGAGAGTGTTGATCTTGCCTATGATTATACTCGTGAGTTAACGATCGATGCAAGAGAGGCATGAATGAAACGATCTTCGGCGACTCAAAGTCCGGTGAGGCTCTAGAGAAAATTATACCGATTTCTGGGGAAAGCCATTCGTAAAATACAACCCTTAAGCCGGAGCAGTAAATTCTCGTACGATGACTCACCCGACCACAGCAGTTGCAGAATCTTTCCCTGCGACCGACGGGGTATCAAAAGGCAAACAAATGGAGGAGGAAAATTGAAATTGCTTCTCAAGGAATTTGATGGTCCAACGATGATGGGGGGGGGGAAAGAATAAAAATGGAAAGTAAATACATTCGCCCGCCTGGCCACTACACCGTAGAACTGCGGCAAGAACTACACATTGCGCCCAAAACCGGCGGCGGAGCGTTTTACACGCCACCGAAGATGGATATCATGTAACGAAAGAGGCAGGGGAACAACTTGACGGAAAACTAAACCGTGACCGACAACCGCAGCCAAAGATGCGTAAAATGTGTTTTATATTTATTACACCACGGTACAGACGTCCTCCACCTTCCACACGGAGAGTCCGCGCCGGCTCCCCGGGTATATCCGTGTGCCTTAGTCGAGCTCATCTCCTGAACTACGAACAGGGTAGTGTCTGTGAGTGTCCGACATTGCATTTCGGCTTCACTGGCTGGTACCGGCGAAGGGCTTTTTCGAACCGGAGAAGAATGTTGTGAGGAATTACTTCACCGCCTTTCGAAAGCACGCGGAACGAACGCGAGTGGCAACAGCGATCGCTCACAAGGCATCCGAGATCTTGCTCTCTGCCGGCAAAAGGTGATTCACAGAAGGACCCAGCAGCAGCGAAGCAGCAGTAATAGCAACACCATCTTGTTCTATCTAATCCAGATTAGGTGATATGATTGATGGCTGTAGAAGGTAGAATATTAGAGCCCAGAGTGTTGGATTTTGGAAAAGGATACGTAAATCTGGTCCCGCTCGTAGCGCACTTTCAGATTCCGGTTGATACCGTTCTCGTCGATATCCGATATGCAGGTCATATCGGGGACGCCCTTGTCCGGCGTGGAGCCGATGCGGCCTAAAACAAGAGAAGGAGAGAAAAAAGAAAATTAATAATCTGTAACTATGGATAATGTGGTAGTGAAACAAACACTTAGTTCTAAAGGTTTCTACGACCTAATACTGAGTTTCTTACAGTGATCTATCAGTTTATCTTGTTATTTATCATTTGTTCTCAAAATCTCATAGATCATTTGGGGGATTTTAATTTTAACAGGTTGCTCATGGCTTCAAACCATATGCTTTAAATAGTTCTATGTTCCTTAACCGACTCTAAGACAATACGATCGAAAGGTACTCCACACAACCTTTTCTCTCCTTAGAAACTAGTTGTTCCAGCATCCAACTGCAAAGTGCTAGACCTGAAACGCCAAAACATCGTGCCATCGACCCGTTTGTACCACACACAAGCAAAAGTTCCAGTCGTGCCGGGATTCATCTGCCGGGGATGCACATTTCGCAGATTCTTCTTTCTATTTTCCTTTGCTAGCTCCGATTCCCGGTTCTGTTACAGCACCGGTAGAGTCCAGCATTTGACGGCGTGCGGCAACCTCCGCCACACCAGAGTTCCCCACTCCCGGGGTGTCAGATGGGCCTTTTCTTAGTTTCCGCTGGCCGCTGCAGCAACAGCACGACGCCAAACCAGTTCGTCCGCATGCATGCCGGTCGCCTTTTTGCCATGTGCTCTTGTGTTTCTATTCTTGCCCGGCTCAGCCCCGCATAGGTGGTGTGCATCTCCGCCTTTGTGGGCATAGCACGCCCGGGGGGCATGTGGCACGCAATACCTAGAGTCCGGATTTTCATTCGCATTTGTACTGCGCTCTTCCGTTTCGTGCTCGTGATGTTCGCTAGGTAGGTATTTTTTTAAACATATTCTTCGTCTCTTTTTCCTTCTGTATAAATAGCATCATAAATAGCGGCGGCGGCGGCATCGGTTCCGAAACATGAATGGTGATGTGCAGGTTCGGTGGTTATGGTGTAGCTAAAACCCCGACGACGACGACGACGACTGCAGGCGGGATACGTTTGGATGCGCTCCGCAAGTCTGGACACGACTGGAGGAACAGCCGCTGTAGCCTAGAACCAGCGACAAGAGCGACGCCGGCGATACCGAATTCTACGAGCCCCGTGTGTGTTCCGTCCTCTGTTCAATCATCCAGGACGACAAAAGGCGAGTCTTTTCGCTGGGAAGCAAAACATTAACCAGCCAGAGTGCCACCAGACGGAAAGAGGAAGTATTTACACGAATGAGTTGAAACGAAAGGATGTGGCGAGCTGGCCGGGAGGAGGATTGCAAATGAAAACGAGCCGATGCCGCAAGCCACCTGTCGTCATCGTCGTCGTCTAGACTTGACAGATTGATTTTTGTTTTGTCATTTCGTTGTTCGGTGCAGCCGAAAGCGGACGCCGGATAGCATCCATAGCCTCCAGCGAGGACTATTAAAGTTAGAGCGAGGCCTAAGCCTTCCCGAGTTGACATAATCTTCCCCGGAGGCTTATTTTAGGCAAGATTGCTTTAAGATTTCTATTTGAAAAAAAAAAAACAACTTAACTCGGTTGTTACCCGATAACCTTCTTCTTCTGTTAGGAAGGACAATATCTTAGGAATTTCTTACGCCACCATGAGCTCCAAAAGCCGATAAGAAACCAAGCACGAAAACTAGTTCGCTCCGAAAACTAAAGGCACAACAGAATAAGGGTTACGAACCGTTCGATCATTAAATCACATTGTGTACCTCTCTATTTCAAAGCAATGGAGTGAACAAAGGACCTCATAACAACCTTTCGATACGCGCCTTTGGTCCCTTTTAAGGCAGCCGGGGACCTTTTTTTCATGACCCTCGTCGTGGTGTGCTGCTGTCGACGCAAGACAAGATAAAATTATCAGTAATTCTTTGTTTTGCCATGGCTCCGGCGGGGTAGTGGACCAAACGCCGTTGTGTTTGACCTCATTCCGCCACCGAAAACACCAACAGCTACACACGCACACGAGCCACACGCGCGAGATTTCGCGGCCACGGAGTGCGCGAGAACCGTGATTGCGTCGATTCCTTCCCATAGCAAACCCTTGGGGCCTGTGCCACCCGGCGTATGGCCTGATTTTTTTTGTGTGTGGACCACGTTTGTTTCGATTTCGTTTTGGTCCGGGGTTAGGTTTGGGACTTCAGAAAGAAATGGTATTGGCTCTTCGAGGGCATTGCCAAGCAGTTCTGTTAAGACATAGAGGTACTGAACTCGTGATCCCGTATCTTTAAAGACCGTTGATAAAAAATAAACCATGCGTCTGGTGGCGATTGACGGTTTCAAAAGAACAACGGTTCTGTGTTCCTCCACAGCCACACCAGCCTTCCTCGAACTTCGACTCAACTCAAGTCAAAATCGAAAGCATCATGATCGGGACAACGTCTCAGACCATTCGAAACCAAAGAGACTTGGTGAAGCCTGCTCCGTTCTCATTGCGGAGGGTAACAAGCCTCGTGGTGGCGGCGGCGGGGGAGTGTCTCGTACGTGAGCAGCCTTTTTAATTTGGCCACAAAAAGGGTTGGGCCTCTGGGCAGGGTGGGTCCGATCCTGATCCTGCGCAACCTTGATCTTGGCGGGCTGCGGACACGCGCATTCACTTTCAAGTAATCAATCCCTACACCCATCGATCAAGCGGATCAGAAGGTGTGCAGAACACCATGTCCCCCACCCGGCACTCCGAGCAGGGGCATACGACACACTTCGGATTCAATTTGGACGGCGTGCGATTGATTTAACGCAAGTTTTCGACAAGCCCTCCGCCGCCGGACGACGGTAGGAAACATTGTGTTACTTATTCGCGCCGGTGCTACCGCCGGGCACACGGGACGCATACATCACTTTTCAGTGCCCGATTGGTACATGGCACCATGACAGCCGTTTGGCGGCGCCGGGCGCGATCATGGTAAAGCTGAAGTCAGCGAAACACCCTGTCGACACCCTGAGGACCTGAGGATTGGAACCACCAAACCAAGCCTTCTTTAGACATCCAACCCCCTGAATATGGTGATTGCCGGTGTCCGACGACACCTTGACAGTGACGGCCAACCAAACCCTCTTTACTTTGTAGTATAACAGTAATTCATTTTGAGTTCTTACCCCATATTGATTCACCAAATCTAAAGTTGAAGGATTAAACCATTTTAGCGGTAGCAATAAACCCCCTGTTCTAAGTTTTTCACCTCGGGATGCCAGAGTTCGCCACAACTGGTCCGGCCCCGCACGAATGGACATTACTCCCAACGTTAGCTACTGACCCAATGCAATGGTGTCGCTGCAGCTGACGGCGCGTTGTCGTCTCCGTTGACTTCAATTGCAGCGTGGCCCTGCGCGTCGCATTACGGCGTGAATTACGGCAGGAATTAGATAACTAGGGGCGTAGCCGAACGCGCCGCCGGTAGCGGCCAGTCGGTCCCGGACCCGTCAATCACGTGTCCGTCAGGTCCGTGCAGGACAGTAATTTATTTCCAGGGTTTTCTCTGACCGTTCCAATTCTCGAGTCCCTTTTCGTACCCCCATTCGGTCGAGGGTCCGAAGTCACTCCAGCGTCGTGGTTGTAGTGTGTGTGTTACGGTTTTGACAATTAGATCGGTACTCAAAATCACAAACCTAAGTAAAACCCACCGTTTGACCATTGATCAGGTCAAATCTGGATCGCGACCGCCTTTGCGAGCGAAGAGATAAACATCATCGTCGTTTGGCGAACTGTCGTGAATTCCTCCGATCTCGATGGGAGGTCTCTTATGGCGTTGGAATTTTGGAACCACGTTTACCGCGGGACAGAGAATTCGATTGATCCTGCGACACTCCATGGATTGTTGCCGCCAGAATCCAGCTGTGAATGTCAACTGTTTCGGACTCCACGGTCTGATAGGAGCGATACGGCGCAGCACGGGCACATGGTTTTCAAGCTTGGGCAGAATTAATTGACCAGTAATCAGCATGTCCCGCTCCGTCGGCCCCTCCCGCCCCGTGGTATGCCCACAGCTTCGGTTGTGCGAGATTAGATTCAATTACGAGACATAAATTGATACAAACTGATCCATAAATAGTCACTGGCGGGTTTTGCGCCGACCGCCCGCTGTTCCGGCTGGCACAACAACACCGGGGCGACCGGCCGCGGTATCCAGGAGGCGGCGAAGGAAAAATCATAAACGAACCACCCACCACCCACCCACCGGCCGTGGAGCGTAAGGGAGGGCAAAAGGAAGGACGACTGTCGTCGGGGAGCGGAGAAAAATGACCTGATACGCGAAAGGTGACCGCCCTGGCGAAAGGTGCTGACATTTGGCATGCGAATGGCAGCACTATTTTTTTAGAAGCATAATTTAGAACGTAAAAATACGATCGACTCCAAGTCGAATGATATGGTGGTGTTCGGTCTAATGAACATTGGAGTACATTTAGGGACATGGACAACTTTCAGTTTTGAAAATTGGGAACAGACATGCTAGGGTGCCAGATTTAGTGCTTGCTACGTGAGCTACAGAACGATTTGTCGTACAAACAGACGTTTAAATGTTCAATCTCTATGTTCTCTGTGAACAAACAATTGAAATTTATTATTATTAAACTGCATTTAATATGACTTTTTCATCGCTAGTTTTGAAGCATCTAGCATTGGTTCAATGCAGGGCGTTCCAATTGAAGCATAAGAAAAAGTGTTCCGAGCACTTTCACTGCATGTAGTCACACCTCATCAATCAAAACCGAAAAACGATCCCCTCGTCCAACTCCCATTAACATTTTATCAGCGATCACATAGACCACCGCAAGCCCCCAGATTTACTAGACGCAACATAATCTTATCTATTTAACTGAGGAATCTGATCAAATTGTCCGCCTATCGTTTATGGTAGCGCTAATTATTACCTTGGCATATCTTTCAGTAAACGGCCAGTTAATCCAACCATAAAGTACTTATTCACCAATGGTCTGGGGCTTTGATACATTTCTCTCCCTATCTTACCTACACTTTTGCAAGCCTAATTTGCTGAAAGAGCAGCAAATGCGAGTAGAGTTTAAATGCATATCCATATGCAGCAACATATGAAGCGAAAATGTACATACAATGTAAGAGCCTCTAACTGGGAGGGGTACCAATTACAAGTAGATGTAAGTATAAAGACAAGCAAATGGATGGTTTTCATTAGCCAGCGATTAACATAGGAAATCTGTCCGCTTCGTCCGCATATCTTCGTAGTACAGGAGGAATAAATTAGATCGGTATCCGTGATCTGCTGGCTCTTGTAGTTGGGTACGGAAAACCGAACGGTTATAACCATCAATGATCAATCCATTACCGAATACCTTTTTTGTATAAATTTTTTGCGTCACGTAATGGGTAAGGGATTTGTTAAGTCCACCGAACGAAATGATGATATGGAGGTCTGCTTTTAAATCTAATGCATGCAACTGTCAAGATGGCGCCGACACGATTATGTCAAGAACTGCGGAAGCTTTGTCCGACATCGGCCGGAGCAACAGGTTTTATGGCGCGATGACAGCATACTGAACGGAACATAACAGACGACGATCAGCAAGGCCACAAGGCTAGCTATAATCACTTAACATCTTGATGAACCTGTTTGCCTTCGATGAGAGTATCCACGGTCTACCGGGGGGGAAATACATTTGCTGCGTGGTACTCAACATATTCATTACCCTTGGCTTAACAAACAAAACTTGCCGGTAGGTGAACCTCCCCTCTCTTCGTACCGTTTCTAACGACCGATAAGTTTCGACCGTGAACTTAATGCACAATCGAGCACAAGCCCAGAGGAGAAAGCGGCTGACTGCATTTGTTCACGGCTGGACCAACATCATATGCTGCTGTCTTCGAACGCAATCCATGCTGGATTGCAACACAATGTTATCCGCTTCCGGATTGATTGCTGTGAAGTGTGTCTGTGGTGGCAACCACTCCTCGAAACTGCGATGACTAAGAGGCGCCGGCCTGAGGCATGGACATGCAATGGTTCTACACGACAAGCCCATTCCTAGGTATCCTTTCACCGAACGCATTAATAAGTAACCGGGCGGACTCTTACTCCAATTGCTCTTTCGTCGTGTCAGCTCAGGACAGATTTCAAAACTCTCGTTAGAACCGTGGACATGGACATGTTTACCAATTGGGTTGCAGCTTTTGATTTATTCGAAAGGGAAACAAATGCTTGTCGGATAGAGATTTGCTGAAATTCCAGTTGAATTATGATCGCATGCATTGGAGAAAAGGTAAAAATGACCGATAGAACACATCCATACTCCTCAAGATGACTTCAAATTCCTTAGAGACATCATACGACGCATTGGAGTTTGATTCCTAATATTTGTAAATCTTTATTTGTTTGTAATCAGTCCTACGTCCAAAAACGTTGTTTATGCTTCTTGCGGGTTAGCGTTCAAAAACATGCTGCTGCCTTCGTGCTGCTTGTTGTCGTTTTCACTCGGCTAGTATTTCTGATATTTCAACCAAAATTTGGCCATACACAAAGAAAAACATACCAACGTCCATAGAATCAAGCGAACGTGTTAACCACATGGTGGCAGTTTCGAGTCTTAACAGCATAACCATATGTCGAACACAATCCAGAAAGACAAAGCAACGCCATGAGGAATCCTCTATAGCCTCTTGTCCAACTGAAGGAAAAAAATAAATAAATGCGCCTAGTGTACGGAAGTGGTCCGCGACAAATGGACTCCACTCCGGATCATTTTGGGAATGTTTTGTCACATATTCTTCATTACCACCAAACAGCCACAGTCTTGAAAATGGTCACTCGGGTTGTTTGCTGTGAGGAATTGAGCGGCCAGAGGCTCGGGCCATCCGTTCGTTGTGATATTTACGCAGCGTCACGATTTCGCGTTTGCGATGAGTCAGCGTCACCCTACTTTATGACACCTCGCCCCCAGCCGGTAGGACGGTATGTTTACTCCAGGTGAATCAGGTTTCGGTGGAATTTACGTAAGTGGATTTTATTCAAAGGTTCCCTACCTTTCCCGGGCACCGGAATGCTAGCGCATTGGGATTGACATTTTCCTGTATGAACATGTGGCAAAAACATTGAGGGGTAAAGCAAAAACACCTGCCAGTAAGCGATGGGTGGGTGGAGGGGCAAACCCAAACTCGAGAGGACAACAGAAACCGCGTGCCGAAACACGCAAATTAAGCTCCGGGTTGCGGAACCTTACGGTTTGGAAACGCTCTCAAGTAACCACATCAAGCAATGTAACCTTCGGCAAACATCCTCGACACAGATTTGTTCGTTAAATCCGGCTTGGGGTAGCTTCGGGGTAAGGGGGGGTGGTCGGAGAAAATAACGATGGCACTCGTTACCTCGATCGGGTACATCGGGCGCGGAATAATTTCAGCCGATGAGGCGATGAAATTTTTAAATTAAGTAATTTCTACATCACGCCGCATTCGGGGCTGCGCCTTTTCGTACATCTCTCTCCTTCTCTTTGCGCTACGCGTGTTAATTAACCAAAGCTTAAGTGAATTCGGTCGTGCATATTAGCCAAACAAAAAAAAACAAAACAAAAAGCTCCCCCCATATAGGTTTGCCTAAAATAGCCGAATCGTCGTGCTAATTGATATCAAAATATCTGTGCCTTCCGGGAGAAAACATGAGTTGGAAGTAATAGCGCTACGAAACAATAGTTAGACAATGTAGGCAGCGGTTGATATGATTAGGCGTTTGCAAGCGAAACCCCCTGCGCGGGAAGCATAGGGGGCGTGGAAAAGGTGTTGGAAGCGAGCTCTCATCGCTTAACGATGCGCCAGATGAAGCAAAATTATGTTAAACGGTTTATTAGGGCGGGAAAAAAGGCTGCTGCTGTTGAGGTATTCATTTGTCGATCTAAATAAATATCGAATTTTGACCTACCGCTGTGTGGAGCTCCATGATTACTTAAGGAAGATTTAATGGTTTAAGGGAGACAGTAAGGATATACGTATAAGAGGGAGAAGGAGAATAAACAGGAGATTTTGGTATTGTAAAACACCGAAAATTGAAATATTGCACAACATTGCGGTATTTTAATTTTCTTGGCATCACCAACATTCTTTCTATTTAGATCTGAGGTCGGCATACATTTTCTTAAAAGGGTCAGACGTTTAAAAGGAAACCGAAAGTGTGGGATGGATACCTTAAACGAAGATTTCAAACAAGTACCATATTGAATAGAGTATCAAATAGTAAAGTTACATAAAAAGTGACAATAGAAAAAATATTTGAAATTTTATCTTTAAACTTTTTTACACATTTTCAACACCTCGTCCAACAATTTAAATCTTCATTTTTGGGAAGAAAACAGACCTGACATCCTGGACAAAATATTGAGATGGGTTTTTGTATGAAGCACTAAAATTTTCGTACGAGCCGGGCTTTGCCGACCCCTGGTCTAGATGAAAGTCCACCAACTTACACGAGCCAGTAGCACTTTTAAACGATACAAACAGGATAAACGGAGAGTCGAGCTGGAAATAAAAAGTCAATCTGTCCACTCCGACACCCCGGCTGAAAATCGCGTGGACAAGTTCTTTGGTCCGCATGTTTTGCCACCGTGCAGGAGCCCAGCACCAACTCTGATCGGTGGCCCCGGTCTCGCCCGTGAACCAATTAGGGACAAATTTAAGCATACTTCATAAATCACTGTTAAGGCGGGAGAAGCCGTACCGGGCTGCGCCGCGACCAACCCCAGCCCTGGCCTGGGACAGACAAGCGTCAACTTCGATTCTCCAAACTCGGTCTATGATTTCCCAGCGAGAACGGGCAAACGAGCGGACGGTGAACGGTAGCGAGGGTGAAATTTGGACTGGACCCTACGGAAAGTAATTAAACACAACCCCACGGAACGGACCAGGTAGGTGGGTTCGCTGGGCACGAACCTCGCGCAGGACATGGGCTGGTTTTGTTGGAGTGTTCCCTTTGCATGGGCTCTCGATGCCGAAGAAACATTCAAATTCATGTGCTGATCAATCGAAAGCAGAAAGAGGGAGTGAAGAAAAATCGGTAGATTGGACACTGGCGGGTGGGGTTTGCCACACGCGGGGTTGTTGGTTGGAAAAAGAACCTCGAGAAATCTGACAATTTCTTATCTCCCAACACCCACAACCACACCCACTCCGAACGGGTGCCCCCGATCCTCCGGTGGTTTCCGTTCGGTCCACAACATTTCGAGTGCGCGCGAATTAGTTCGCCTGGCAGTGGCCAAAAAGGGGAAGGCGATCGTATGGAGGAGGTGCCGATTGACCAAGCAGGTTCCGGCTGTTTTTTTGTGTTGTATAACCAACCGTGTTGCTACTGCTGCCGGTGGACGGGACGGGGTAATTAAAGCTACGGTTTGTCGTTAAATCGTGTTTAACCGGCCTCCGGGTGAACGGGTAGGGGGGCACAACAGCATACGCCCAGGCCCACCGATCGGCTTGCGGAGCAAACCAACGGCAGAGCAAAGCAGGACTTCAATCAATGAGTCCAAGATTAAGATAGAGAAAAGAGCGCGTGGAAAAAATTGTAATATTTCAATTATTGGAGCCCATTAATGATAACGAGCGAAGCGTTGTAATTTATAGCTCTATCGAGCTGTAGGGCCTGCGTTTTTTTTTCATGTCGTTGGCACCTGAAACAGGTTCTAGCGTGGCGGATTACTGTCACTTCTTGAGTGAGTGGTTTCTATTGTTGTTTTGTGAGTGGCCGCCGAATGGGTTTCCGCGTAACCATATTTCGTGGCGTTTGAAACACAAGGGTAGGCAAATTTATGGCAACTTTAATGAGCCCTCAATAAAAACGGCCACCCGATCACGCGGGTTCCAAGTTCACCACGGCCAGTAATTGGTATGAGTTGAAGTCAATTTCCCAAGCGTCCAGATCGTTTCGATTTCTTTGAGGCGACAAACTTTGTCCACGCGTTGTGCAGATTCACATTATGATCACGACCCGCGATCCCGACCCGAACAGGCGTTGAAAGGCGTTCCCAGTGGGACAATTTACTCACGCCGCAGTTAGAGGAGGCATACATTGTGGCGAAGGAAAACGCTTAAAAATCGGCGACCGGCTGCCGCAATGCTCACGATGCAACATTGTAGCAGCTCCTGGTGCACTTGCAATGCGCCAGTCGGCCGTGGTAAGCATAAAAATGTACACTTATTGAGAACACACATACCATAATGGCGTACCAAGTGGTTCCCGACAGTGTCTGGTGGTTTGTTTTGCTCGGAACACCGAAAGTGGCAACAAGAGGCAAGAACCAAACTTAACATAACGAGGGAGGTGGGAGCTTTGGGGCGCTGTTATGTCCCATGGCGGAATGTTGTGCCATGTTAGGCATGGCGACCGAAGCCCAGAATCCACGGGAGTCCTGGCACTGTTGGCCACCACTGCGAGCACTTCCGAAGCTCGGCTTGGGCCGGTGTGTCTGGCACAGTTCACCTGTTCCCTCTGGCCGTTCTATAAATCACGCCGAACACAATTGTCGCTACCCCCCTTCCAAGGGGCCGCGGCCACTCACGTGTGGCCAACCAATCCGTGGATGTGATATAACTCCATAGCTTTAAACCGCTTGGCGTGACCACGCGAGCGCATACCGTACATGGGGTGGTCCTGCGCCAATAAAGGATACTTCGCCGATGACAAGATACAAACAAAGGCAGGAAGGAGGTGATATACGTTCGCCAATTAACTTCACGACTTGCCACAATAAGGTTCATATACATCTGTTGGAAGTTATTTTTATTGCTTTGCCAGCGGTTTTCCCTTGCCATAAGTCAGCGCTGGTAATAATCGTCAGAATAATGGCTCATTTCTTACAACAAGCGCATGCATGCTGCTTTCGTGCTACAGGCGCGATACACCCCGCGGGGGTCACAAGCCCCTTCAGGCGACCAGATAACCCTTCCCCTTAGGAGTGTCCTTGTTTACAGCCGTTGCCACCTATGTTCAGCTCTAACCCACCGATGATTGAAATAGCTCATCAACTGTTGTCTCTAAAGCAACTGGTATTGAAATAGCTCATTGACAGTTGCCTCTAACGCATCTCATTTTGTCTCTAACTCATCTAACTATGTCTCTAACGCGGGCAACCCACTCAAGCCGAAAAATAAGGAAAAACCAAAGTAATTGTGGTTATGATACATTGTAAGACTCCAAGAACAATAAACATTATTATTTTGGTATACTTCAAAGCTATTCTTATGTATTTTTGAACAATTTTGCGTTTAATTTTTATACGTGCCGGCATACGTATCAACTATGCATTGTGGTGTTCAACCCGGTGGCATAAACGCACTATCTTAACTGTCAAGTGACATACATTAATCCAAGCAAGTACGTTTATGCCGCCGAGTTGAACACCGCAATGCAGGCTTCTTAGTTGATACGTAAGCAGGCACGTATAAAAATTAAACGCAAAATTATTTAAAAATACATAAGAATAGCTTTAAAGTATACCAAAATAATAATGTTTATTGTTCTTGGAGTCTTACAATGTATCATAACCACAATTACTTTGGTTTTTCCTTATTTTTATCCTTGCCTGCGTTAGAGGCATAGTCAGATGAGTTAGAGACAAAATGAGATGCGTTAGATACAACTGTCAATGAGCTATTTCAATACCAGTTGCTTTAGAGACAACAGTTGATGAGCTATTTCAAAATAACGTGTGTTAGAGACAAAATCACCCGCTTTCGAGGCAAAGTTGGCTGGCAACGGCTGTATTGATTTCGCAGTACAAATAAGTTCAAAGCGACCATCGTTTCATTCATTGGAGGATCGTCGATGGTACTGCTCTTATCGCTGAACAACATTGCGGTAGGATTCCGGGTATATGTTGCTATTCATCCACGGAAGACCGGGTCATCGACAGCAGAATGTCTATCAAATTTCCTCATTGATAACAGCTCAATGGGGATATGGATTAAGAAAAGATTATGAAGACAAAAGGCACCGAATGGGGCGCCAATTAATCGCCAATAATTGAAATGCTCAATATGTATTCAAAATTACTTTCGAAGAAATGCTGCGATGGTGGATATGCCAGAAAGAAAATTCCTGTGAACCAATTGTAATTTATTTTTGGAAAATTATAACAAATGAAAAATCGAAAAGTATCATGTATCCATTATGAAAATGTTTGGTTTCTGTAAATCCTATCTAGCCTGACACAAACGTTATGAGTTTACTAACACCAGATAAATTTAATTTTTATTTATTTTTCGTCCTTCGGGGTGTCAACAGCCCTACCACTACATGGTGGTAAGTGAATTCCGCCAGCACATACACTCGGCCACACGCATGCATTTTGACATTAGACAAGCATGCACGCATGCACCATTTTATGCGCCGAATGAGAACATGGAATTCCATATGGCGACCGACCGTCTATAGAATTTGATGTTCTCTTCTTTAGTCACAATTGACAAAATTCTCTCCTGCTCCAAACTCGATAAGGACACATGGTTTTTATTATTATTCATACAGTGCAGTACGATAAATCAATGTATCCTTTATGATCTACCCAATCGTACACTGGTTTACATTTTGAAATCCTTCTACCGAGCCCGATTTTCTATAATCCAAAACCCGCCAATTCATCACGAATGTCGCTCGTTCCAATAACCGAGGATAATGCAGGTCGAAACGTGAGCCGAACAAAAGGGACGAAGGATGGGCACGCTTTTAATCTCCCTTCGATGGAGAAAAGGACGATTGTTTACAGTCTGTCTGATGGTTCAAAGAATAAAAACAGGATAATGAAGCAAAGCAAAAAAGTGGAGGACGAGATGCATCATTTTGGTTTTGGGAACTCCCAGCTCACACCAAAGCTGTTGGTGTAGGTGTATGGCCCATGCCAAAGATGCTCCGACCGATCGTTTATTTGTGTTCTTTGCTTCTTTCACTACCTTCTGCTTGGTGCTGGCTTTCGGTTTGACAGCTGCACCGAAATCCTAGCGCCCCCGGAGCAAACGCAGGACCTCCTCTCTCGCGTGCGTGCGCACGTGCGTCCGTTTTTCTCGTGCTCTACGCACGTGCTTCTTTCCCTTGTGCTTGTCGGTGTTGTTGTGTGGAACGCAGTGAGCCCACATAGGGCTTGCCCGTACACCCTGGAGCCTCGGACGGTGGCGCGTGTGTTGGTGAGGTGTACTGTTGGAGGACTTTTCATTCGCTGCGCGGAAAAACCAGCTGCTTTTCCCACACTGCAACAGACATGAACCGTGTTGGAAGTTCTGATGGTTGTTTACCCGTTGCCTTGCGGGCCAAAGAAAGCGCAGCAATTCTTCGGTCGAACCGATCCGACTTCACACGTTGCATCTCGTTGCACTTGCGAATTGAATTTATTGCTTCCGGCTGCGAGGTTTGTTTGTACAAGCCGTTCTCTCGGAGAATGTCTGCTCCGTGCAGTTGAGTGTTGAAAATTGCTGATTCCTGTACGCTTTCGTAAGCCGTCGATGAAAATCAACTGTCCGCACAGCCACGAAGGCAACGAGATGGAAGAGCTTCAATGTTTTAAGAACGTAATGGTTTGAGAGGGTCAAATCATGCATATTTTACAGACCACCATGCTCAGAGGCCCTGGACACCACAGAGCTTCTGCTATACTTGTTGTCTTTTTTGCCCTTCCCTTCCCGGCTGACCCCACATGACTGATGGAAAGTAAAAAAAAGGAAATACTAATAAACAATTTCTGAGGGTATCCGCCAACGTTTCCTTTTCTTTTTTTTGCGTACGACCTACAGTCTTTTTAGGCCTTGGGAAAGGGGGGTGTTTAATTCCATATTTAATGCATTTACGAACACGAAACCTTATTCCATAGGGGTCAAACCAAAGCTTGGTAATAACAAATTTTACGTTATGTTTGCAATATTTTCTGAGAAATTTTAATAAACGATCAGATTCTTAACCACTTTCTACACGACTCTCGGATCCGAAAAAAAATGCAAAATCAAAACATTGTGCCATAAACCATGAATGAAACATTATTTGGACTTGTTTATGGAGCACTTAAATTGAAACAACGTAACCGACTCGAATAACACAGCCAGCATTTAGTCATCATTTTTAGCATGTCTTGAACTGATAATGAAAGTCTTTGACGCGCCAGAACGGAAACATATTATCGTAGGAAGCGTGAAATCATTCACCAAAACGAAAAATGGTATGATGATGGTACGTCGCTGAATTTATTATTCGACATGACTTTCTTGTTTTTTCCAAAATGATCAACTATTGCAAAGAACGATTTTGTTTTGGCACGTTCGATAACTTTCCTCTCTAGGTCCATTCTCGAGTTATAGGCCAATGGCTGCATATATAAGACGCTTCTTGTTTTTTCGTTGTTCCACCACAATGCTCCCCAAACGCAACTTTCAACGAAGCCAACAGACTCACCACCAACAGGATCCTGGCCCGATACAAGGTCAACTTATCAAATCGCGATGATGATACGCACGGTTTCGGTCGAAAGCACCTCAGAACGGATGTCTAACAAACCGGAACCGTTCAGGCTGTGGGTTTTTTTCTTGCTTAATCCGCTTTTTGCCAATGTTTTAGGCGCGTTAAAAAAACGATCCCAAAACCACAGGCCCCATTGGGTTGGACAGTGCCAAAGTGGAAGGACCAAACGGACGCTGGGGGGGCCTGGAAAAAGGCGACCACGTGAGCTTACGCCCGTTGAAAGGTGCGAGAAAAGCAAAGGACAGCAAATGGGCGTTTGCCGATTCGCGTGGTAAGGACCGGAAACGGGGTTCCCAGCCACGGGTGAAGAGCGGGATGATATTGACGAAGCCTTCAACGAGGTGTGTATGTGTACCACACGGGACGTCCTGCGATGGGTGTGTATTTTTATTTGACTTTACCTGTCTCTGCTCCACTTTTTATTGCCAAGTGGCGGGGCGTAAGTTTTGTTTTCGAGTTTGCCATAAAATGAAAATGAAAAAAAAAATGTTTCGGTTGCCGATACCATCGCATAGAACGACCCCCGCCAGATTGGCCGTTTGATAAAGATTGCACATTAATTAAATTAAAAGAGCAGCCCGAGAAGATGCGCCAAGTCAAACGTAGCAGAAAAACATACCTTCGAGAAACACTGGCACGGCCATATTTGGTTATTTGCTGGAGTCTTGTTGTTTTGGGGGATGAAAATACCGCTCGTCCCCGGACACTATGGCTGAATAATTTCTTTCTCCCCTTGCTGGGTGCTTTCCGTAGTTGTTGGGGTGAAAAGTGTTGCTGCTTTCGTCCTCGAACGATGGCAATCAGCACACCATCGAAGGCAGCGGTACGGTAGTATCCTCTCGCGGCGTAAAGCTGTGGTGGTTTATTTTCCACTGGTGTTTTGCTCCTCGGCTACTAGATGTCTGGCGATCCTAGCAGCAATCACACAACACTGCAGCCCCGTCGTGCGCATAAGGACATGGTTACGCACACAGCAGCAGAGTATCGCTACACAGCAGCACACAAACACATTTCGTGGCACCCTTCGCCATTGGCAACGACGACGAGGACGACGACGCCCTGCGCTTTTCGCTGGAAAATTGGTAACTAACGATGAAATTCAGTCACCCCACGGGCTTCACGTGCCATTTTATCGTGCCTCGTTTCAAACACCACAAAAACAACCACAATTTATTTATGTCACCAAATGGAATCACTAGGATTGCTTGATTTTATAGGAAAAGAATTTTGGAAAAACGGCACTATGGATCTTTTTTCACACTATTTTTTTGCATTCACACCCGCGAGGAAAATTATCCTTTTTTAGGCAAAACACATGAAAGAAGAAAAAAAACACTGGTTAGAACCACTTCACTATCCTTGTTCACACACCCTCAACCTTGTGTCGTTAACCGAAGCAACCTTGTCTTGTTTTCTGCTGAAAAGGCGTGTTTTCTTCGATTTCGTTATCAACAGACAAACTTCCTGCCGCTTGTTCCTTCCGTTGGATAATTTACGTCATCGCACAGTACCCGTTCGTTTGCTGGGGATTTCCCGGGCCATCGCAACTTCTTCACCGTACAGAAAATACCCAAAACTAAAATCGCACGGTAGACAACGTGACGAGTGCGGCAGAATGTCACCGTTGTCTTTTGCACAGGTCCGGTTTTGTTCTGCTTTTCGTTTGTTTGTATTACTTGTTTCTGGGGATTTTCTGACACTGGTCTGCTCCAGCTCCTTGAACTGTTGTTTTTTTTCGTTTCCTTAAAATCGTTTATTTTTCTATCCTTAGTATACAATGGCTTACCAGCTGCTACCCCAAGGTGGAAGAAGGGAATGAAAGCAAAAAAACAACAATCTTCCGCGAGTGTGCACACAAAAGCACGTCCGAAGCGATCGACTGACAACGAGAAACTGTCGTCGGAAATGCGTTGAAAAGGAATTGAACATACTGGAACCGTTGGTACAACCTTTTCATTCTGAAAGAAGTGACCGATAGCCGTTTAAAACGTACACATTGAAACACTGTTCCATGGAACCACGTTTTGTACGTAAACTTACCAATCCACTTGCAAAACTGGACCAACCGGTTAGGCTGTATACCAACACATTCGCAAATTTGAACCGGGTTTTTCGGTAGTAACCGGTCCGATCGGTAATTGAAGGTCATCGGTTGTGGAGGTACACTTCGTGGAATATTAATATGTGCTGCAAGGATGCAATTGTACATTTCAATTTATTTTGCATAATTCATTTAATTGAGAACTAAACAATCCACCAATACCGGTTCCCACCTAGAACTCAAAATATGTTTCGGTTTGTCGTAGTCTCATTAAGCAATTGATACTTTAAATGGTGAACCCAAGAAATCGTTTACCAACAACTTTTTTGGCTTATAAAAGAGCCAGTAGTGGGACTATGTCGAACATATATCTGATATGGGACAAAATGTATCCTGTCCAGGAGATGTACCTCGACAACACCCGGAGTACAATTCATGTCGGCGAGGTGGGTGAAACCATGACGACCAAAGGAAAAATAATCGCACAAATTTGCCTTTTGAATCGTATTGTTTTATTGTGTGACGCATGGACATTTCTGATGAAGCACAATAATTCTGTTACTTAAATTTGAGTGATTCGAATTTAAATTAATGTGAGCGATTGAAGAAATGGTAATGTGTATAGTATACGAAATAATTTAAAACCCCCTTAGTTTCCACAACGTCCGTACTGTTATTGTTGAAACAGCTGATTTTATTTTGTCGCTTAGGTTGTTCCGGTTACCATTTAGATCATATTTACAAATAAGAACTTGTAATGCCAACCAAACTAGAATAAGCACCTATGTCCTTTTTGCAGGTTTAATCCAGTTGAAAAGCCTTTTATCGGTTGGGAGCTCAATTTTTCGAATGAATATGGTTTTGAACCTTTTAGCGGCTGCTCATGTGACAAGTTTGGACTACAGAGGGGAATCGTCGTGGCCAAGATGTTGTTACTAAGGATCGATGTTAAACGTCCCCATTCTAGCCGGCGGCTTCTAGAGCTTGTAATGCTGTTGTTTAATTTACTCGCTGTACTTCGGGGCCGGGCTTTGGATGTTGGAATAGTCCCTGACCGGGGAGTAGAACTGAAATGAGAATGCGAACAACGATTTGTTTACCACCGTTCTCGAATATCTGACTATTTATAAGTGGCCATTCTGACAAATATAGCAACGAACAGAAAGCCTGCGTCATTGTTTTAGAATGGTTCACTTTATATAACACGCCAAAATCACCTTATGCTGCTTGTTCCTGAACTCCTCCCACGGCTCCGGGTTGGACTTGCGGTTCCAGGTAACTTCGGGGCTACGGAGGGCAAGACGCAGGGTGTAGAATACGGCTCCTGCCGAGCCCAGCGCGATACACACGTACAGCGGGATCAGCTATTTCATGATATCAGGAAAAACAAACGGATTTAAATGCGATTAAATGTACTTTTCACGGACAGTTTTACTTAACAACACTGTGACGTAACCACACTTGAGAAGTACAGCAGGATTTTCTGCACAATGCGCATTCAATACATACCGCCGGGTTTTTCTTAATGCTCGCCATAGTCAAGCCCTGCATTTTGATGCGGTTTTGTAGTTCTGTTGCTTCTCAAAAAGTAAGTTTACGCGAGAAAGACTCTTTCTTCACCGAAACCACACAATTGTGTGAATGAATCTTTTCGTTCGATAGCTGAAGGCGGAGGAAGATGGCGTTTTGACACCAAGTGTCAAACTATGATTTCAGGGTTGTACTGGGATTAATGTTAGCAGTGCCAATTTAGTTTAGAAAATAAAATTGTTGCTTTATTTAAAATTTAAAGATTTTTCTTGATAATACCATTCTGCAAATAGCGTAGCACACGCCTCTTCTTTCATTTCTACAGGGGCATGCACTTATCAGAGCAGATTAGCGAAAATATTCGCACGATAGATAACGGTAACTGACCTAGGAAAAGCTAGATTGCAAATCGATTCATTTGGCTGATATTTTGCAAGTGGGGTTGTCTGATATCGCAATCCTCTTTTTTGCACAATGAGCTGATATGATAAAAACGAAATGTACATTTAGCTATAGCTAGTGAACCCATAATGTCACCCTTTTCCGAAGGTAATGTGCTAAGAAACTTATTAAATTGAAAGAGAAAAAAACCCTAGAATCCATTACATTCAAAGTTATTGTGGCTCGTTAACAAATACCCAAATGCACAAATGTAATACAAACTGAAGTATATTTTGAAGCATATTTTAATCCATCAGCACAACGGTTAATTTCATTGTTAATTTTCTGCATCTTTTATTGCTGTATTTTTCTATTCTTGATTCCATTGCTTACTCAGCTAGCGCATGGGTAAATGTCAGAACGATGTTTTGTAAACATTGCACCGGTATGTTTGGACTTTGTGCAAACAAGTGGATTTCGGGACCAAAAATAGTAAGT
Organism: Anopheles ziemanni; assembly: GCF_943734765.1. Taxonomy (NCBI): domain Eukaryota; kingdom Metazoa; phylum Arthropoda; class Insecta; order Diptera; family Culicidae; genus Anopheles; species Anopheles ziemanni. The sequence continues at coordinate 23,028,599 of NC_080706.1, read as the reverse complement.
TTTCACGTTAATTTCCGCAAGTTTATGAACTAAATTTGCGTTGAAATTGGACAGTATTCTCTTTGCAGTCGAAGGTTCAGTTCAAATTTTGTGAAGTTCATCAACATGAAGTATCTTAATCAACAAGAAGCGATCAGTGTTGACGAAGAACTGTTCAACGATTACAAGTTCAGTGTTGATCAGTTGATGGAGCTGGCGGGTTTGAGCTGTGCACATGCCATTGCCGATGCCTACAGTTCCACAAGGTAAAAAATACGTGTCAAGTTTGCGAGTGAAATGTGTTGCTCAAATTAATACATAACTTTCCACAGCCTGAAATCAAACAAAGTACTAATTTGCTGCGGCCCGGGCAACAATGGTGGCGATGGATTAGTTGCAGCTAGACATCTTGCACTGATGCGGTATGAGCCCTACGTTTACTATCCAAAAAGGACGGAAAAGGAGTTATTTAAAAATCTCCAGCATCAGGCTGAGTCAATGGGCATCACCGTTTCTTCCAACTGCCCGGATGCAGCTTGGGTGGAGAATGAGTTCGGTCTGATTGTGGATGCGCTGTTTGGCTTTAGCTTCCAACCACCAGTCCGTGAATCTTTCGTGCCCATAATGGCAGTTTTGCAAAAGTCTGGCCTTCCCATCGTTAGTATCGATATACCGAGCGGATGGCACGTGGAACAGGGACCTCTATCGGACAGCGACATTAGGCCTGCATGTCTTATATCCTTGACCGCCCCAAAATTGTGTGCCAAACATTTGGCTAATGCGAAACATTACCTAGGAGGACGTTTCGTCCCAAAGCGATTGGAAGAAAAATATGCCATGGACTTACCTAGCTACAAAGGATGTGATCTTTTTGTAAAGCTTGACTAAATATCATTTACATGGAATTTATGAAATAGAACAGATTGAAGGATAACTCTTTATTTCAAAATAAATATTATATAACATTCATTAAAATCGGTGAAGCCATTAAACAATATCAATATCATTTTTGCAAAGATCGCCAACCACTTTTGTAAACTAGCTCGGCGGCCCGTCTGGGTCTGAAGTAGCTCATTGCAACGTCCTCAATTTTCGGAAAGGGATTACAGTTAGTGCTTTTATTAAGAAACTCTTTGCGCTGGTTGTCTTCCGGTCCGGTGGATTTGTTATCGCGCTGAAAATCCGGTAATTTGGCTAGTATCATCGTTGAACTACGCTCCAGCCGACCCGGTGCAGTTAAGGACGATTGACTCTCTCGACCGGATAGTTTGTCCGGCGATGCCGTTTCGGGGGGTGGTGTATCGGCCGGAGGTAGACGCAACCTCAGAAGCGTATCGTCCGGCAACCGCCACTTGCGCAGATCCTCGCTCCATTCGGATTCCTTTTCCAGGCATTCTAGATTCCAGTAGCGCCCATCTTTCCGCAACACAGGCATTGCCTTTTGAAACACACTTTCGTAGAAGAGGATTTTCTTTTCCAACAGTCTTATGGTGGCAAGATAATCATCACGCTCGCGTTGAAATTCGCCCTGAATGTCCGATACTTCCTGGTCGAGAAACTTGGTGCGCCTACGCAGGGTCCGTATCTGATCGTAGCGTGTCTTTAACTCCTGCTGAATGTCAGTGTAGTGTCCTTGCAGCAAATCTCTGTCTTCAGTCTGCTCGATCCTACTGATTGCCTGAGCGAGCGCATTGATCCGCTTCTCGGACGCTAGTTTATTGCGGTATCGTTTTTCTTTTAGTTGAATATCATTTGCTCGTTCTCCTCCGATCAGAGCATCTTTGATCTGTTTGATGCGATCGTAAATTTCCTTCCTATCTCGACTAGGCAACCCTACCGTTGGTTCTCGATTGTTTTCGACTAATTTCCGTGAGGCAAGGTGTTGCATTTGCTGTTCGTAAAAGGTTTTAATTTTTTCTATATCCTTTACCAGCTCCTGTTTTGCGATTTTCTGTTGCTCATACTCTCTCCTTAGGTGCATAACTTCTTGATCGTATTGTGTTTTCAAAGCCTGCTTTTCCACGTCGAAGCCTATCTCGGCATATCCGTTTTCGACGATAGGTTGACTTCCGCCCTTTAAAAGTTCTTTCAGACGTATAATTTCTTGCTGATATTCCCGCAGCATCGTGTCCTTAGGGTCTTCGTTCACCCGCGGCTTATTGGCAATGTTTTTCGCACGACTTGCGTACCGCAAGGTGGACAGTGTTTCGTCGTAATTGTAGTTAGCCGGCGATATGCACGCAATCATCAGTGTTTTGGTGTTACCCCCGAGTGAATCCTGTAGAAGTCGGGTCAGTTTGGAGTCCCGGTACGGTATGTGTTTCGTTTTTCCATCCACTAGGGCAGATATCACATTTCCCAGTGCGGACAAGGAGAGGTTAATTTTCGTAGCTTCCTTTAACCTGTCACCGGTCGCTCCAGTTTTACTCTGCCGCTCTGAACCGGCCAAATCGACTAGATTCAATTTGCCACGCTTAATAGCCGCCCCATCACCGGTCACACTGGTAGACATCTGCTCCAAGCTTATGGTGAAGATCGAGTGTGATCGTGAGCTTTCGATGTTCATAAGCGTGGCCCCCACCATGCGGTTCTTTGCGCCCTGCTCCAGAAGTTCTATACATTCCTTCATCCCGTGAACGGCGTGGAGGGACAGGTTTTGCACAGTCACCCCTTCACCGGGCACTTCTTTGATTTGGAGGCTCGATGATGTTGCTCCCGTGCCGGTTGGTGTTTGCGCCGGTTGCAGAAGATCCCGAATGGTTTCGTTGTAGATTTCCAGGTAACTTACCAGCACCAGGTAGCGGACCTCGCTGGCCAGCGATATCGCGTCGAAGATGTGCTCAAACGAGCGAGGTATGATGCCGATATTGTTGGCGTTGTTTGGATCGGCAGCGGACATATTGTACGTGGTGCCTTGCATCGTATGTGATTTTCCGCAGCCGGTTTGTCCATACGCAAAAATGGTCGCATTGTAGCCTTCAAGAACGCTCTGGAATTTACAAAATGTTTTGTGCATAAGACTTGCTTTAGAAAGCCATGGCCATCAGCTCACCTCAACCAACGAATAGCAGATATCGCTGTAAATGTTTTCCGTTGTCGCTGCGTACCCGTAAGCATTATCGAACAGAAACGATTTCTGTGGCGCACTCGAATCGTTCGGATTGTCCAAACTCACTAGTGAGTTGTCGATTTGTATCACACTCTAAGGAGAAGACATAAAATAACAAAAAAAGGATGATAAATCAAAACACTATGACAAATATTGATATCTTCACAGGCACTTCACAGCTGGTACCTTGCAATTTGATTGTTGTTCCCTTTTGTTCATCGGTCGGCACCGGACCACAACTTTAACGTTTTCAGCCATCGTTACACGTCGAATGATACGGTGGTCGTAGGGCTATGCTGTCCGAATGTGGACAATTATAGGGGGCCAATGAATTATTGAACATGCATCCAGGCTTTCGTGGGTCCGGTTGACCAGAAAGGTTGTAGTGCAATGGTTGTTCGTGTTAAAAACCGTAGCAGTGTGGATATGCGTTATGGCCGATGATGCGATGCTTTGCACGCCATTTCAGTACATGCTTTCAGTTTTTACTACCTACATGTAGAAAGAAAGATAGAAAAAATATGCCCACTGATACTTAACATAAAAAATAATGTTGAATGTTTCACAATATTTTGTCATTAGCACATGCGTGTCTGAACTAACTTATTTTAATCACAGATTGATCTGTATGATTCTTTTTAACATTCATTTCAACGGGTTTCTTGCAGTAAGAGAATTTACTTTGAAAGCATAAAATGCCAGAAAATTCAAATGCTGCTTAAAATACCATGTGGAATGAATATGGTTTAATTCATTGGATGGTTTCATACTGTGTCCGTCCTTAAATATAACATTTAAAGCAAAGACCATTCGTCCGGAATCAATTATCTCTCCATATCGTGAGCAAAAGTTATTTAGAGTCAAAACTATTCGCATCAGTTTGTTGGCCGTACAGGGAGTATAATTGCCTAGGCCATCGGTGGCATGTGTGATCAAATATTTGATAACTATGCAGTTCACCAAGTCAAACAGGACTCTTTACGTATTGGACCGCAATCCATTATAAATATAGGTCAAGGTTGAACGACTCCTGCCTGAACGACAACTGTCTCTAGATTCAATCGAACTGTATACGTTTGGTTCCTGCACGATTCCTGATTCCTCAATTATCTTGCCGCAACAAACACACCGATCGAATGGAACTATTAGTTTCCCGTACTGCTGCGTACTCCGGTGGTCAGAAGCGAGAGTGGAAAATAAAATCAATCATTAAAACTCAATCCATCTAACCGTCGGTCACGCGATTCGGCTGCGGACTGGACGGACTTTTCGATGACTAAGTATTTGCTCTTGGCCGTACGGTATTGACCTTGAACCGGCGTGGGTACGAAAATTATCCAAACATTCCGGTGTGGTCATTCGCGAATGGCGACACATCGCATCGTAAGATGCCGGAATTTCCTTAGTCGCTTCAAATTTACGCATGATCTTGAACATTCCACATCGATCCCATTTGGGAGATTCTATGGATGTGGCTAAATAATGGGACAATAAATTATGTATCAAGTGCGACGATCATCGGTTATTATTTCCCGTTATCCACAACGGACACGGGTTCGGATGGGGACAGCGTTGGGGTTTGTTATGGCGTCCTTGTAACCAACGCAACAACACATCTCGGCGATTCACTTTACCAGTATTTTCCGTTAAATTTCAGTGTAAACGGTGTTGGTAATTGTAAAGCCACCAAATTATCACAAGTCCGATGAACAAGCTCGCAAAAACGGTCACACGTTTTCGAACGTTATTGACAAAACGAACTTTTACTCGCGGAAACGATGCGGTCTATGGAAGCCGTATTCAAAACGCTATTGTCACCACGTGTTAGTCCATTCCGATGGACGTGGCTGGGTCAACTGAAACAAACGTCCACCAGGAACATTTATCACGGCCTGGTTTGGCTCTGGCTAGTTGTTCAAGTAAAATGGTGCGCATGCTTCTCATACACATTTGTTTTTTGAAAAACTGTGTACGTTATGAATCTCAACAGCTCGCTTTTCATGTTTGCGCCGGGTCGCTGACACGTGTTAGTATATTAGCCAATGTTTGTTTTGATTTTCCGGCTCATTGATATTCGTTTATCCGGTTTTGGGGTTCGACGTACCTTGGTACATCTCCTAGGAAAGTTGTATTGGGCATTTTTTTTTTCTGTCGTAAAAATCGAACATGGTTTTTTTGAGCTATGGATAATCGAACAAATCCAGGCTATTGAGCCACGTGTGTATCCCATGTGCTCAGTGCAAAAACAGTTGGGAAGGTAAGGAAGAATATTTTCAGTGGGTGTTGTATAGGAGTGTAGTCGGAACGGTTTTTACTTTCGAATACAAATGTATACAAACTTATGGAATATTTCTACTGAAATACAGAAAATGCATGCTGCTTTGAGAAATGTTGTACTATATGGGTAGGTGATCGTAGATGTAAAGGGTGAACATTTGATGAATTTAAAAAAAATATGGCTCGTATACAATATGTTAGAAAACACTCTTTTCACTGTAATTTCACTGAAAATTGCAAATCGATCCTATTAAAAATGTACAGGCTACTTGGGATGGTCGACTATATTTACTTAGTCAATTTTGGTTGCAGATGTGAAGGTTTAAAAAACTTTCGTCTACAAATTTTTGTTTCCGCAATTAAAAAGTTTGCTGAATCACCCTATGGTCAACTTTTGGACCCGAAGTACACGGTTATCTCTTTTGGGGGGAGGAGAGATTACATATTGCCTGAATTTAACCTGCTGTCAGTAACGTTTCAGCAGCGCTGTTGTGAAATAGTGATTTCTTCTCTACTCGCGGTGTATTCAAGGCAAGTTGTCTTTAAAGGAGATAGTAAATATTTTATATTCTTTACAAGATTGTTGAAATTTGTGAGATAATCTTTAGCTCCTATTTTGCACTGTTTATCTTGGAATGGTTTACATAAAATGTTGAATGATATCAATGAGTATTGTTTTGGTTTTTGTTGCCGTACACAGTGATTCGTAGCTTGTGCTAGTGGATTGAGGGCGCACTGTTCTTTGTTTTTTAAATGCGTTGGAGCACAGGCACTTCTATTACTTTCGTTTCCTCCTTATACTTACAGTTATGAATATGGCACGCAAACTTGATGTGATTATCTTCGGAGCAAGCGGATTTACTGGAAAGTATGCCGTATTGGAAAGCATCAAACTGCTGGCCGACATGCGATGGGGCATCGCAGGCAGAAGCCAGAACAAGCTGCAAAACGTGCTTAAGGAGATTGGTGACAAGGCCAACACAGATTTATCCCACGTACCGATTGTGCTGGCGGATGTCGATAATCAGGATTCGCTGAACAAGATGGCACGTGACGCCCGGGTGATCGTAAACTGTTGTGGTCCATACCGGCTGTACGGTGAGCCGGTGCTGAAAGCTTGTCTCGCCGAGCGCACGCACCACGTCGACGTTAGCGGAGAACCGCAGTTCCTCGAGGGAATGCAGCTGAAGTACCATGACGCGGCGAAGGAGAAGGGCATATATCTGATCTCGGCGTGCGGCTTCGATAGCATCCCGGCAGATATGGGTACGGTGTTTTTGGAGCAACAGTTTGATGGGGTGGTCAATTCGGTGGAAAGCTACATTGTTTCCAAGCAGAAGGGTCGTCGAGAACTCGGTGCAATCCATTATGGCACCTGGGCGTCTGCGGTACATGCCATCGCGAACATGGATGAGGTGGGACAAATCCGTAGGAAACTGTTCGAGAAAAAACTACCCGACGTGAAACCGAAGCTCAAGGAAAGACCCACGCTGCATCGTTCTGCAAATGGCAACAAGTGGTCGCTACCGTTCCAAGGAGCTGATCGGTCATGTGTCGCTCGGACACAACGATTTTTCTTTGAGACGGAAAACAAGCGTCCGTTGCAAATGAGGGCGTACATTTCATTTGGGTAAATTTGCTAGAAATAGTTGCCGTTCGGACTGGTGAACTAATCCTACTTAATGCGTTTCTATTCATATTTTAGTGGAATTGCTGAAGTGATAGCTGTATCTTTCGTAGGCGCTGTGTTTTGGTTAATGGTTAAGACAAACTTTGGCAGGCGCATGCTGCTTAACCATCCCCGGTTATTTTCTTTGGGAATGGTGTCCCACGAAGGTCCAAGCGATGAGGCAATGAACAACACCGAGTTTGCTCTTTATTTTGAAGGTAGAGGGTGGGAAGAGAAACTCGCTAGTCCTGAGGACAAGTACACGACTCCTCCGAATAAGGTGATTCGCACAAAGGTTGCTGGAACAAATCCAGGCTATGGAGCCACGTGTGTAGCCCTTGTGCTCAGTGCAAAAACCATTCTCAAGGAGAGTGATAAAATGCCTCTAAGGTAAGAAAGACTGTGTTTTAAGTGACCAATAATTTTATTTATATTAACGTATTTTTTCTACTTTTTAACAGTGGCGGCTTTTTAACTCCCGGAGCAGCATTTGCAAAAACGAGCCTGATTGATGAACTCTGCAAAAATGGCTTCAAGTTTGAGGTTCTGTCACAGTCAAAACTGTAGCAGCGGAGTGGATTTCCTCACGGCATTTGTTATAAATAATGGTGTATTTATGGTGTTTTACAAAAAAAAGTTTATTGTTGTATATTTTAAATGGGTTTTGGATGGAAGTGTAGTTGAAACGGTTTTTACTGTCGATTAGAAATGGGAATAAACTTATTGTGTGCCCATATTTAAATCGCCTCTTAGGCGTCATGACTTAATGGGTCATAACCATTCATATGGTTAGTTGTTTATTAGAAAATGATTCGAAATGTTTTAGGACTTTGAATAAATGTTGCGATAAAACAAAAAACATGAAAAAGTGTTGGTGCTTATGGTTTGTAATCAACTCCTTAAGTTTGACAGCCTATGTCAATCTTGTCTTCTAGTGATGGGGGTGTCTAAATTTAAGGATAGATTCGTACTTGCTTTACTTACAAAATTATGTTGAACATGCATGGGATTATGCAAAAAAGATTGTAGAAACATAAATTTATATTGTACGACACTGAACTAATGTTTCTAAAGAAAAGAAAGATGTTAAAGGGAATTTCGAACCCACCCAGCACGGTTCCAAAACGAGGAACGGAACAAGTAGGTGCAGTACTTGACGCTTCAACCGCATGTTTTGAGATTGACCGCGAAATTTACTCAATCAAACAGTTTTAGTTGTGCATCTGCAAAAAATAAAGTTTGTGATCGAATAATCTCTGTTCTAACGGTAGGTCATCGGTTTCTAACATCGTGTTGTAGTTATACTTGCGTTGCTTTATGGATTTTCTAATTTCTTCATGAACTCTAGCAGGTAACCACAGCAACACAAGGACCCGAAACTCCAAGGATACGGCGGCAGTGTGTTTACCGGCATTAAACACGCATCCCTTTCATTGCAATTTTCGCATCGCAAATCGAAGTAGACCCATTGCACGATAAATACTAAGCACCAAAGCCAAGATGAAGATTGAGGAGGTCAAAAGTACTGTGAAAACTCAACGTATCGCGGCCCACAGCCATGTGAAAGGATTGGGCTTGGATGAGAACGGTGTGCCGCTTCAGATGGCTTCCGGGCTTGTTGGACAAAAGGATGCTCGTGAGGCGGCCGGTGTCGTGGTGGATTTGATCAAATCGAAGAAAATGTCGGGTCGTGCACTGCTGCTTGCGGGACCGCCCGGTACCGGTAAGACAGCTATCGCTCTGGCCATCGCGCAAGAGCTAGGCAATAAGGTACCGTTCTGCCCGATGGTGGGTTCGGAGGTTTTCAGCAGTGAAATAAAGAAGACCGAAGTCCTAATGGAAAACTTCCGGCGCTCGATTGGACTTCGTATTCGCGAAACAAAGGAAGTCTACGAGGGCGAAGTGACTGAGCTGACACCCGTTGAGACGGAAAACCCGATGGGTGGGTATGGTAAAACGATCAGCAACGTGGTTATCGGTTTGAAGACAGCTAAAGGAACCAAGCAGCTGAAGCTGGATCCAAGCATCTACGAGACTTTGCAACGCGAGAAGGTCGAAGTTGGAGACGTTATCTACATCGAAGCAAACAGCGGTGCAGTGAAACGCCAAGGTCGCAGCGACACATTTGCCACCGAATTTGATCTCGAAACGGAAGAATACGTGCCACTGCCGAAGGGTGAAGTGCACAAGAAGAAGGAGGTCGTTCAGGACGTGACACTACACGATTTGGATGCGGCAAATGCACGCCCGCAGGGCGGTCAGGATGTGCTCTCGATCGTTGGACAGATGATGAAACCGAAGAAGACGGAAATCACCGACAAGTTGCGCACGGAAATCAATAAGATCGTCAACAAGTACATCGATCAGGGGATTGCGGAGCTGGTGCCAGGGGTACTGTTTATTGACGAGGTCCATATGCTCGATCTGGAATGTTTCACGTATCTGCACAAATCGTTAGAATCAGCGATTGCTCCAATCGTTATTTTTGCCACCAACCGAGGACGTTGCGTTATTCGCGGAACGGACGACATAGTTTCCCCTCATGGCATTCCACTCGATCTCTTGGATCGTTTATTGATTGTACGCACGTCACCGTACAACATAGGAGAAATGGAGCAGATCATCCGGCTGCGAGCACAGACGGAAGGGCTGAATGTGGAGGATGCCGCCATTTTGGCGCTGAGTGAAATCGGGTCCAATACGACGCTCCGCTATGCCGTCCAGCTATTGACGCCGGCCAATCAGACGAGCAAAGTTAACGGACGCACCCAGATCACTAAAGATGACATTATGGATGTACATTCCCTGTTCCTTGATGCGAAACGGTCGGCGAAGTTCTTGCAGGACGACAACGCCAAGTATATGCTGTAGGTCAACATACGGTTGGCAGGAATTGCAAATATTATATACGTGTCGGATGCTTGTAAAAAACGAACAATAAATCGACCGAGGCCTGCAGTGGTTGGAATACATTAAAAGTCAGTTTATTTGATTTGTTGTAGCTGTCTCCGAGCAGGACCGTTATTCGTAGTCGGGAACCATAGGGGGACAGGTACAGACGAGATGCTTATCACCGTACAGATCATCGATTCGTCCCACTGTGGGCCAGATTTTCGTTTCCGGTTTAACGAAGGGCTGTAAAAAGACAGAAGAATTGAAAACGGCCGTCCATATGCTTTCCGACGATATCACTTACCGCTGGGAAAGCTCCCAACTCCCGCGGGTACGGACGATTCCAGTCGGATGAAATGGTTTGCTTCTGCGTGTGTGGCGCCATTTTCAGTGGATTAACGCGGCCGTCTAACCGCCCCTCTTCAATGTCTTGGATTTCTTTGCGAATCGAAATCATGGCATCACAGAAACGGTCCAACTCTTCCTTGTCCTCCGACTCGGTCGGTTCCACCATGAGCGTACCGGACACCGGCCACGACATGGTAGGCGCGTGGAATCCATAGTCCATCAGCCGCTTCGCAATGTCCACTGCCTCGATGTTGGCCGTCTTCTTGAAGTCGCGCACGTCAATGATGAACTCGTGCGCCACCAGTCCCGTCTTCGGATCGGTGTAAAGCGTTTTGTAGTGACTCTCGAGTCGCTTGGACATGTAGTTTGCATTGAGGATGGCCACCTGCGTTGCCCTCCGGAGGCCCCGACCACCCATTAGCTTGATGTACGACCAGGAAATGGGTAGGATAGCGGAAGAGCCGTACGGTCCCGCACTGACCACACCGAAGCTCTGACCATCGTTCTCCGGATGCGGATCAATAACGGGGTGAGTCGGTAGGAACGGTGCTAGATGAGCTTTCACTCCTATCGGTCCCATACCGGGGCCACCACCACCGTGCGGAATGCAGAAAGTCTTGTGCAGGTTCAAATGCGACACGTCGCTGCCGAAGTCTCCCGGCCGGCATAGGCCAACCTGGGCGTTCATGTTCGCACCGTCCAGGTACACCTGGCCGCCGTGTTTGTGCACCAGGTCGCACACCTCCACCACATTGTCCTCGAAGATTCCGTTCGTCGATGGGTAGGTGAGCATCAGGCAGGAAAGATTTTTTGAGTTTTCCTCCAGTTTCTCTTTCAGGTGTTCGACGTCGATCACGCCGGTGGCGCTGTTCACGCGAATCGCCACCACCTTCATGCCGGCCATCTGGGCCGAGGCAGGATTTGTACCGTGTGCACTGACCGGAATCAGACAGATCGTTCGGTGATGCTCCCCGCGCGACATATGATAGCTACGGATCGCCCGCAGACCCGCGTACTCGCCCTGTGCGCCACTGTTCGGTTGGAACGATATTTTGTCGTATCCGGTGATTTCGCACAGGTCCTTCTCGAGCTCGGCAAACATCTGCATGTAGCCCTTCGCCTGTTCGCGCGGTGCGAACGGATGGATCTCGGTGAAGTTGGGGAACGAGCAAGGGATCATTTCGGTGGTCGAGTTGAGTTTCATCGTGCACGATCCGAGCGGGATCATCGAATGAACCAGCGAGATGTCTTTGTTTTCCAGCTGCTTCATGTAGCGCACCATGCGCGATTCGCTGTGGTGTTTGTTGAAAACCGGGTGGGTCAGGAAGGGCGATGTGCGCCGGAACTGTGTGTTGTGAATCGAGCGGTTGGTAGCCTGCGGATCGGCGACGGTACTGTCGATATCGGGGCACCCGAACACCCACAGCAGGTCGGCGATATCCGACGTCTTCACCGTCTCGTCCATAGAAACACCGATCGAGTCGTCGTCAAAGTAGCGCAAATTTATCTTCTTCTCCTCGGCCCGAGCCTTGATCTCGGCCGTTGTCATCCCGTTCGGAACCACGTGTAGTGTGTCGAAGAACGCCTTGTTGAGCTGCTGATGGCCAGCTTTCTCGATGCCAGCGTTCAGCGTAAGCGCACAGTTGTGCACTCGGTTGGCGATGTTCTTGAGGCCCTCGGGTCCGTGGTAGATTGCGTACATGGCAGACATGTTTGCGAGCAGGGCCTGAGCCGTGCAGATGTTACTGGTCGCCTTGTCGCGGCGAATGTGTTGTTCGCGCGTCTGCAGCGCTAACCGGTACGCATCGTCCCCGTCCATGTCGCGTGTCACCCCGATCATACGCCCGGGAATCAACCGGGTAAGCTTTTGCCTGCAGGCAAAGAAAGCGGCATGTGGTCCACCGTAACCCAGCGGAACACCGAGCCGTTGGGCCGAGCCGATCGCAATGTCGGCGCCAAACTCTGCCGGTGGCCGGAGCAACGTGAGCGCCAGTAAATCCGTGGCCACCACCACGAGTGTCCCATTCTTTTTGCAATCCTTCGAGACCTGCTCGAAATCTTGCACGTCACCGAACGTGTCCGGGTACTGCATGAGTACACCCGAGATCTCGTGGTCGCCAAAGTCGATCTCCTTCACCGAACCGAAGACTACCTCGATGCCGAGCGCCTCAAGGCGGGTCTTCACTACGGCCACCGTTTGCGGGTGCAGCTTGCGCGACAGGAACACCTTGCGGCGCTTGTTGTGGCGGTAGCAGAGACTCATGGCTTCGGCCGCCGCCGTACCCTCGTCCAGGAGCGAAGCATTGGCGATCTCCAGCCCCGTCATGTCGGTCACGAGCGTTTGGAAGTTTAGCAGCGACTCTAGCCGACCCTGGCTGATCTCCGGCTGGTACGGGGTGTACTGTGTTGTCCAGCCAGGATTTTCGAACACATTGCGCAATATCGGGTGCGGCACCAGGCAATTGTGGTAGCCCATGCCGATGTAGGAGCGCCATACCTCGTTCCGGTTGCTGATCTGTTGGATCCGCTCAATCAGTTCGTGCTCGTCTGTTAGGGAAGGATGACATCAAGAAGAACGCAGATTAGTGTAAAAAAAAAACCAATGAAAAAACACTCCAGGATGCTGAACAATACGTCCTCTCGCGCTACAGATAACGTCTTATCGGCAGGCAGTGTTTGTGGCCTTTGACGGTAGGCATTGGTGTCGGCGGCCGGGAAGGCAGAGCATCATTTCGGCGGTGAAGCGAAAGGATTTATACTATCGCCATCACACGTCATCGTTGCCATAGCGATCGCTTTCGCTTTCCGTCGCTTCCAGCCACACGCGCGCTCCATTTGTGTTAGTAAACGAAAGGCCTTGGTGAGGATGGAAATTACGAGTCAGCAACGGAGATGCCGACGGACCACAACGACGTTGTTGACCGTGCCACGTTGTGGACGCAGTGGTCCGGCTGACCTATTCTTTGGGAGGTTATCGCGATGAGCGTACGGCGCGGAATGAAAATATGTTTTCATGTTAGTGTTCCAAGGGCTCGAAAATGGGTAAAGCCTACTAGCAAAGGCATGTATGGAAAATTAATGAATGCTTGTTGTGGCTTTCTGGTTAATTTTTTTTTACAAAATTTCGTCTAAAATCGTATTCCTTCGATGGTTTAAACCCCATAATATACACTTAAACTTTATAAAGCAAGATAGTAGAATACTGAATACATAATTACTAAATGTCTACACGATTCGTGCCCAACAAGTTATGAAATCAATTATATTTAAAAAGGGGATGTATACTTATTTAATCATTATCCGCTACTCGCTTGCCCCACATGAGCCAAAATAGATTGATCCGTACTTAAACAATATTGTGAAATTATTTTGCTATGAGTACAATTGGCTTACTTTAAGATTTTTTTTTCCAATTCTTTTTAGTTGCAGTAAATTGCAAAAATTTTCAAACGGAACTCATGAGACTAGTACGAGGATCATTTAACCATTTTAATTTACTGGTGACTTTCATAAAACGCTTAGAAACTTAGTTTTCTTAGTTATTCAGTATCATACTCACTCAAAGGATCCTCGATGTTAAGAATACGTTTGAACTTGATCGCATCCGGGACTGCCTTCTCGGATAGCTCATCGAGGGACTGTGCGATAGGTGCAAGAACATAAATGTAAAGAGCAAACAAATTAAAAAATTTACATTAAAACAAACCAAATCACAAATTAAAGCTGCACACCAACACGACCGCTCAGTACGGCACCGCTGATAATCACCTTGAATCCGATCGAGTTCAGCATGGTAACGACGTCAGTTTTGCGCGGTCCGATATGGCGCGAGGCAAAGTCCGGCTTGTTGGGAAAAATCTCCTCCACCGTGGCCAGATAGCGCTGGAGCTGTAGATTGCTCTGCACACTAGCGGCCACCCGGGGCAGCAGTGCCCCGTACCGCTGCAAACCCGTCCGACAGAGGGCATGTTTGCTGAGGATCATCGTGCGTTGCATTGCGATCGGCGTCGTTGGATAAAAGGTGCCGTAGGCTGTTTGTTTGCTAGTGTAAAAATGGGTCCGTTGCTCGCACCGTAGTCACCTAACACATCGCACAAAAAGATCACTGGGCACTGGGCTTAATCTAACCGACCAGCTAGTGTTGCACAATCACACGCTACGGACTTTTTTCCGCAGGAGGTGGAGGCTCGTCTTGGTTTGGTTTTCCTAACGGTGTCCACTATCGCATCACCTCAGACATACCCACGGAGGCACACACATACACTGCACTCACACCAGGATCAACACCAAGGATGCGGATGATGTACCGGGACCCGTAACCACCGGGAGGATTGCCGCACTTGGACGAACTGAACTCGGGGACCGAGTCGACGATGGTTTATATACGAGGCCGTCCCGGATGGCAGGAGATTCCGCAATCGAGTGAAACGATCGTACCGTTCGTACGTACGATCGGTCCCGATTGGATTCGATTGACCGGAACATTCCGGAGCTCCACAAAGCCGTACACCCTGGTACGGGTGTATGGGAATTTGAGATTACTCCCAGCCATTGGCACTGATAAGAGATGTTTGTTTTGGTCAAATTTTTCGGCGATCATCGTCGAAGTAGTAGTCGAAGGCCTGCTTTAAAACCGATACGACGGAATCATTCTCGGAGTGGCTGATGGATGACGTCTCGTTTGTGGTCTCGGTCGGGCTTACTACGAATCACGTGACCTGACCGACGCCCATATGGCTCTCAAAATAAGGACCTTTCGGTGTATCAATGTAACCTCCGACACCGATTGATACCTAGGGGGGTATGATCGTGCGGAAGCTCGGGAGAGGTGGAACGTGGCACGGACGGCATCGACGGATTACACAGCGTTCGTAGACCATGCGATAAGTGTTGATGTGGCGACGATGTTGCTGCGTGCACATTTGCTGCCCTCCTACGTAGCAGGGGTCAGTTTGGTACGTTATCTGCCAGAATTGGACCGTGGGAGAGAGGCGAAGAGCCGGTCGTAGTACGCCAGGAGAACGTTTGCTGATTACTAGGATGAATACAAGCCTGTTGTAGGACGTCTACAGGATATCGCTATCAATTGGGTTATTTGTAGTAAGTTCCCGAAAATGTTGAGTGAATCCTGCTTTTATACAGCTAAATTTTTCAAAACAAAATAATTCTCTTTCTCAAGGGTATACTTTACTTGTTACAACTGTAAAAACAACAAACTAAAGTATTATCAAAAATCGGCCAACAGTTTTGAAGGTGAAAACCCCAAAGATGCCTCTTTGGTCCTGATGTTCGGATGAGGAGGTCAAGACGAAAACGATCTGATTATCTCATCGTGTGTATATATATATATTTTGTCTAATATTACTTCCATTCCAATAAATGCAATTTGCTCTCGTTAATATAGCCAGCTCACACACACACATACACACATACACAGTTCGGCCGGTCTTGCCAGGATCCGGCGCAATCGGATGTAGCAAACTCATGACATGTGTGGTGCACCATTTTCTAACCGGAAACGACAAGCATCAGCCGTTGAGAGGAAAGTTTGCTTGGCTCTTAGGATTAGATTCCTTATGTAGATGTTTTCTTTTTGTTTTTCGTTAATCGCGTTTGTGTGTGAAACTGTGTGTGTGTCTTTGGCGAATATACATCGGTTTCGTAAGAAAATGCAATTTGAATAACTATACAATGTACTTGCATACTGGTTTGAATGCTACATTAAATCGTCAGCTAAAAGTAAAAAACGATATAGATTAATTTATTATCAATGGTTTTTGTTGTTAGGACGAGATTATTCGAACGGGGCAGAAAAGTTTTAACGATTTCGATTGCTATAACGATGTACAGCCGGTAGTATTCTTTCCAACGTCGTCGTCCGAAGCGGCTGACTTCATCCTGTGCAGGCGTTGTTTGCATAAGGGTAGGTGAATGAACAGTATGAATGTAACCAACAAACGCTCTTGCAAGGAGAAAAGTAAAGTGTAACGAGCAACATTCGAAAGAGGGCGGCATTGCCCCAATGCTGCATGGAGTGAATATATTTTATTTTGTTTTTAAGGGTTTCCCGATACTTTAACCGTCTGTCAGTCGGATCAGTGTTTATTGTTGGTTTTATGCTTGCCAGTGTTGTTTTTCGAAGGACTTTCTAAGTTTGCTTATAATACTACCATCCACAATCCCGGCGATGGATGGTTTCGGCGTTCAGAGTTGACTTCTTAAAAGGAAAAATAGATCACTCATGTCGTTCCTCAAACAACCATAGTTCATGTCAGTTGCATTTACACCCAGATACATAAACACTTAGTCGATCGATCCGGAGATGCCAGCTTGGTCATTACGCGCTCAATCTGGATTTTGTGTTAACAGCAATGTGTCGATAATACAACCATATTCGTATCTAATGTAGATAGTCGCAGAATTGTAGAGTAACTAAGTTTCGGTCGAGGAAAGTTCGGGTAGCTTGAGGGTAGGGGCAGTAGCATGTTCGCGTTTGACCACACAATGTGGCGTTGCGTAGAATCGACACTAATTTATCCTTCTTCCAGGGTGAGTGGTACATTAAGGTGCAGATAAATGTTATGAGCTTCTGGTTTCCAACATCCATGTTCAAGATATTCGCTAGTGACTAGTTGTGGTGCTGTGGATAACAACGGTTTACTGGTGATACTCCTATCGCATACTGCTGCCTTTGGGTTAAATGGTCGTGCATTTGGTCCTTCGTGCAAGAAGGAAAATTTAAGCATTACGCTCGTTTATCACAGAAATTGTGGTTACACGGGAGGAAGAAGGATTGTTTCCAGAAAATGAAAGTGTGCATATGAACGAGAAGCAGCATAGGGGAGGATAGGCAGATAAAAAGAGTTGAGGGAGATAGAGAGAAAGACCGAGACTGGGTGTACGTAAAATCCGTAACTGTAAAATACTAGTGAGTGTCAAGTGCGCGTGCCAATTCCACCGGTTCTCGTCGCTTCCGGAAGCTGATTCCTAGTCCGTGTTGAGCTTAGTGTAGAGACTTTTTGTTGGGTGACGCGGCCAGCCCAAGGTTAAGCCCAGTGTCCTGCTGGAAGTCAAGGCTGCTGTACTTCGTGGGCGACGGTGAGAGGGCGCTGCTAATCGGGAAGCTGGCCGCTATGGCGGAGATCCGCTCGTAGTCGAACCGCATCAGGATATTCTCGCAGCTTTTGATGTGCGAGTGCGGCTCGCTGTCGTGGTAGGTGGCGTTGCGTAGCGACCCCGGGTATCGGCCGACGATGCTGGCCGAAGTCGTTGGCGATAGGGAGGGGTTTTGCGGCTGAGCAGGGTTGTACGGGGGTGAGTTTTCTGCCGATCGGGTTGTGCGGCCGGAAGCGACGGGCGTAGCTGGCTTCAGTGACTCTAGGTAGGCCTTGGTGATGACCGGCGATGATGGTGACTTGTCGAACTTTGTCAGCGGACCAGTGCTGTCTCGCTGAAGGTTCAGTGTGTAGCGATCATGTGAGGTGCTCTTGAGTGTCGTTGGCCGGACGTTTGGTTCGGGAAGCTTTCGAGCCGGCGACACCAGCCGGGGAGATATGGGGGGTGAATGACTGTAGTACGAGGCGTACGTATACGTCTTGGGTGACTCGCGATCGCGATCGAGCGACTGATTGTCCGAGGAGTAGTCGCTGCTGTGGTCCTTGCCGCGCGGCCGCACACTTCCACTCTTGTCTCCATCGCGATCTTTGTCCTTCCGCCGGCGGGGCGAGTACTCCTTTCGTTTGCGAGGCCTACTCGGTCGGTTACAGGAAGTCGGCCGACAGCGTCCCTCGTGCGTGGTGGAATAGTCGTGGACCATCACCAGCGGTGGTTCAGTCGTACAGCAATTCGTCACCGTGCTGGTGACGCTCGAGGTGGTACTGCTGCTGACTGCCGAAGTTGTCACGCTGTGGTTCTCGAATTGCTTAAGTGATTTTTCCAGATTGTCGATCGTATCGCTGATGCGATCCGACTGAATGTCTGATTCGTAATCGCAGTAGCCGTCGATCGCTTTGATCGAGCTTTCGATCGACGATAGCGTTGCTAGCATGTTCGCATTCGAACGCTTCAGGTAGTCGATCGTCTTGATCGTCGTAATGTAGTCGTCACCGACCTTGATCTTGCCATCCTCGATGCCTTTGATAAGTTCGTCCGTTTTCGAGGTACGTACCTCCTCCGGGATCCGGATCGTACGCAAGATCTCTTCCTGTGCGTGCCGAATGATGCCAGCCTCCTCCGGGTCCTTGTCCGTGAACGACTCGCTACGGATGGACTCACACGAACGGCTCAGTATTTTCTCACCCCCACCGTCCGCCGGCTTTAGCAGCTCGTCGATCTCGTGCCGGCTCTTGCGCTTCTCGGCCGTACTCTCCGCTGCCGCCTTGAACCGGGCCAACTGTTCGTCCGTTTTCTTGATCAACTCCTCCGTCTTCAGGCTGATTGGTTTCAGGTCGGCGAGGTCGCTGTCCAGTTTGAACCGGGTGGGCGACTTTCGTGCCAGCAGGCGTGAGATTTGTTCCTCAGATTTCTTCAGAATCTCCTCCGTCTTACTCGAGGCCACTGAAGTCACCGAGGGAGTGGCCATTTCGTCGGTTAGTTTCATGTCGATCAGCGAAAGCCGCTTTTCCAACTTGTCGATCAGCTTCTTGTCGTGCGTACGAAAGCGCGCTAGTTGTTCCTCCGTTTTCTTGATCAATTCCTCCGTCTTGGAAGACACCGCCCTCGTATCGATGGCGTTAAAGCTAAGGTTAAGCGGTTCCACCTCCGGCTCTGGCAGGGTGATGTTTGCCGGAGGTGATTTCGGTGCAGGTAAGGGTATTGGTGCAGGTGGTGGAGATGTTGGTTTCGTTACCGCTGGCATCGTCGTCGGTGGAGCAGGTTCTGGTGCTTCTCTTGGTAGAGGATCCACCTTTTCCTCCTCTGGCGTTATAATTTCCCGGAAGTTATCCTTGCGAACGTAGTAAGTCGGTTCGGGTGGTGCAAACCTTGCTAGCTGCTCTTCAGTTCGTTGGATCAGCAGATCCGTTTTGGATTTGATATCGTCACTCACGACTGTTTCCTCGGGAGGCACCGGTATGTCCTCCTCGAACTTTACCCTATACGGCGAGACTGCAGGCCGGGTGTCTGCAGGTTGCGTTTTTTCCAACATTTCTTCTACGCTATGGCTAATCCGGATATCTAGCGATTCTTCGTCCAGATGCAAGCTTGGCAACTGCTCAATCGTTTTGATCAGCATCTCCGAGGCGTCCTCTTTAATCAGTCGATCGGTACGCTGTTCGTCCTGATCACGCCCCTTCCGTACTATCCGGCCGAGAATTAGCGAGTTCTCCTTGATAATCTCTAGCATCTTGTCACTCTTGAGCGCATTCGCGTCCACCGCTACAAGGCCCTCCGAGGCGGACCGCTTTGTGATATCTTCGGGTGGTAGCTCCTCGATCTTGATCGGGTCGTCCATCGAGAAGGACTTCTCTTTGAGAAACTTTACCCGATTGGCAAGGTACCGTTCGACGTCCTCCGGACTTTCAGGACCCTGTTCCTCCTGCGGCGTAGGGGTGCTTGGAGCGTCAGCGATGCGATACTTGGGTTGCTTAGTTGGTTCGACCGGTGGTACCACCGCGGAAAGATCAACGCTCGGTGGAAGCAGTGGGCTGTCCTGCTGCAGACTAGTTTTGATTGGCAATTCCAGCACGAACGACGACGACATCGATGACCGGTTGGAGATATTGGTAAAGCTATAGTTGTCCAGTTTCGAGGTGGCATCACTCCTGTCCAAAACACTTTCGGTGGTAGTGACAAGCGATTCGCTCACCTTACGCTCCTTGATCACGTTCAGATCCAGCTTGCTAGGACGCTCGGCAGCACCAACGTTGATGCGCTCAAACAGCTCGTTCGTGACTCCTTCGTCACTGACTTTGAACGCCGCTGGCGTATCCTGTGCCTCCACCTTGGCGACACTCCTGCTGGGTTCGACAGTCACTGTGCTGTCGGTTGGTATATTCGCCAGGTAGTCCGAGTAATCCATCAGCGAGGACGGCGTCTTGAGCGGGCTGATCGTGGACATGCTAACGTACTTGGTAATATCTGGGATTGGTGACAGCTGGCTGGTGCTAGTGATGGCTATAGAGAGGGATTTATCCTCCGGCTCCTGAAGAATGGGAGGCACGGGAGTCGGTCTCCTGTCGAGATCCGACGCTGGACTGATCAGCTCACTGCCAACCGGCACGAGATCGTCCTGTTCGGACGCCCGACTTAACTCGACATCCTCTTCTTCGCCACAGGATGATGGTTCCTCTTTAATGTCCGTCAGCTCACTGTCGCTGGGGACGATCAGAATCAACCGCTCCTCGTCAGGCACTTCGCGGATGCTGGATTCGGGCGTTAGTCGCCGTTTCATCGGTGATGCCTCCAGCGAGGATGCACTCAAAGGTTGATTGTCGTCATCGCACAGTGACGTACTGGTGCTAGACTCCGCGTCCGACTCTTCGCTGTAGGACGACGACTCACTGCGGCGCTTCAGGGCACCTGCCCTTGCGCCAGACGATCCTCCGTCACCTCCACTGCTGCCCGTCTCCGAGAGGTTACTGATGGCGGAGGACGCGCTTGAAGACTTTTTCAACTTTGGTGAATCGGTACTCTTCGGCGCATCGATGTCACGCGTGCTCTTCTTCGATGGCGACTCTTTTGGCAGATCTTTCCACTTGAGACTGTTCCGGCGAGCCTTCGTCTCGTCCATGTCCTTCCAGTGTAGCGTTTCCACCGGCTTCGGAGACTTTGGTCCACTCTGGGATCCCTGTTTGCTCGACTGTTTCGATGACTTTGACGACCGGACCGGGGGTACCGCTCCCTGTGGTGGCCCCAACCGTTTACCCTTCGCACTGAGTAGGGCATTTTTGCCAACGAGCAGCTGGTTCACCTGCAGCGTGCCACTGTTCGGGGCAGGATTGGTCGGTTGACGGGCGACGGCCGCGGTTAGGATGATGTGTGCCTGTCGTTGCCGTTCTCGCAGCTTATCGTACTGCTTTTTCAGAAGGGAGATGTCCAGGTTTATCTTCTCCTTGCCTTCGGCACGTGCAAAGTTCGGTGGTATGCCGAGCGATGCGCGCCTACCGGATCGTAATCCCCAGGCCGTGGCCGTCACTGCCAGCCGAGAGTCTTCATCCGATTCGCCTTCGTCGTCGGAGTAGAAAATCCTGAAAGAGATACGCAAATCCATTAAACTCACGTTCTCGTTCAATGGTCGCAATTGCGCGTTGATTTGTTCAATTACTTGAGATTGGAAGAATCCTTCAGTTGAGTAATACTGTTTAGGTGCTTTTCGCGCAGCTTTTCGAGGTCTGCTATTGGTCCAATGTCTACTACCCGTTGTATTAGCCCGTTCGAGTCCACCAGACTCCCATTGACCAGCTCCGACGAGAGCGCCCCCATCCGGCAGTAGAAGTCATCCGCCGTTTTCGTGGCTAGGATTTTGCTAGAATTAGAAAAATTCTCGTTGAAAGTTTGTTGTGGTTAACGTGGCCGCCCACACTCCGCTCTACCTCTCTAAGATTCCCCAGATAGCTAGCGCGGTCCGGAGTAGCACATCACTGCCTTCGATCAGTATCAGATCCCAAACGCGCAGTACCAGCGGTATAGGCAGGCAGGTGCAGAACAGCGTCAGGAACCACTGCATGGTGAACACATTGGTGAGCGGTGGTTCGAACGCCCCCTCCGGTCCCTGTAGTTTCTGCAGGTGGCGAGCCAACTTCGGTAGGCGCGTACCGAGCAGATCGCGGAACACGGCCATATCAGCCTGGAGGCCACCGAGCGATCCGCAGAAGTAGCCCGCCGGCAGCAGCCCCTCGATCAGCAGGATCATCACCTTGATCGAGTCCGACTCGTTCTTGTCCATCACCTGCAGGATCAGGGCGCCCAGCATGTTGAAACCCTGGCAGTAGCCGACCTCCGGGTTGAAGCGTGAGTAACCGAGCAGAACCCGCTTCAGTTTTCCCTGGTTTATCGTCCCGGACGGACCGGAGCACAGACTCGAACCCGTCCGGTGTAGATCCTTCACGATCTGGATGCCCAACTCCTCGTCATCCTCGTCCGACTGTTCGCTTAGACATTTCGTTGACTCTTCCTCCCAGTTGAGCGATCGTGTCTTCAGGTAACGATCGGCAAGGGCTAACCATAGCTGTTGGAAATCACAGAAGACATTATCAGACTATCTAAACATGCCGAAGGGATGAGCGAGGTGAACCTTACCTTACGTCGGAACTCGGATGGCATTCCGCCGGGCAGGCGGGCCACCATCTTCATCGCGTGTAGCCACTGGTTGAAGTCTGACTGCGTGTCCGGCACGCCCATCTTTTTGCTGAGATTGTAGTCGGAGCTGGAGGCCGAGGGTGGTGGTGGTGGAGGTGGAGGTGGTGATAACGCATTGAAACGCATTTCTTCCGACTCTGCAAGCGATTCAAAGGGCAAAAAAAATCGAGCTAGTAAGTGAGATTGTAGAAATACCAAGCGATCTATTGTATTGTTCGTGCTTGGGAAACATAAAAAAGAAATTGAAAGACTTTAACTAGAACTTCTTGAAATATTAACTAGTTTGAATGAAATATAAACTAAGAGGATGCAATTTTTTTTTGCAACATTAGCGGAATTATTGCGATTTTTGCATCTATTTAGGGTTAAATGAAATCTTTCCTATTAATGAAATTTAATTATCAAGATGTATGATGGTTGTTTAGAATGTGTTATAGAATAAATATTGAATCTAATTAAAAGCTGACGCTGATAAAATCGTGCAATAATGCCCCGAACGTGAAGCCAAATGAGCAGTAAATCTAAGGTTATCATTTTATAATCTTCAATAGAGATGGAAAGAGATAAAGGAAAGATAAATTTGCAACACGCAACACCGGCACGGGAGGACGTGATTGTCGTATTTCCGTTATGCTTATTCGAACAGCCATCTTTGCAGGAAGCAATCACAAAGACGTCACGGTTGCCACCAAGGAAACCGTATCGGGTTTCCCGGGAAATCGTTTGCGCGGGAGAAGGTGCAAGCAAAAGTCAAAGAGACAAAAACTTTTCTTCCGCCCACGGATGCCAGGTGGTTACCGGGAAAAATCCGGCGCCGGCGGATTGGGCTCTCAACATGCGTTAGCACCTCATTTTTCAACCGTACGGTAGGCCCGGAGCCATAAATAGCCCGCCTGTCCGCTACCGGGCCAACGATGAAAGGCGGTCCGTTTTGCTGGTCGGTAGCCGCGAATAAATTGAATTTGCCAAATTACTTTCTTGTTTGAAGCTCTTTTGCATACAAAGTGCGCTACAGTTTCCTGCGCCGAGGGAAAAGATGAAACAATGTCGCGGGAGCTTTTGTTTGTGGACAACGCCGGTATCAATCCCCAAGTGGCACGAACGAATAAAAGCTAAACGGATGAACATCACCGAACCGGATGACTATTTATAGACGGAACTAATCTGCATCCGCTAAATACACGGCCGAAACCATTCACACCAGCCGGTTGGGATTAGTAACTGCGAGGCAAGTAATTCGTTTCCCGGCCGTCACCGAAGTCGCACACAACGGGTTTGGAACGATCATCGCAGACACGCGCGGATAAACAAATGGCCAAAACGAAGACATCCGTTCCGAGCCTGACGGTTGCGAAACTCGAAGCCACAGGGAGTGCGCGGGAGATTAACTTTTCCGCGAAATTTTCCAACCTGTTGCCCTTCGCGGATGATGACGATGGTGCTGATGCTGCTATGGCGCTATCGACGAAGCGAGTTTTTACTGCGAATGATGAAGAAATAAAATTGCCCTCTAAAATAAACAGAACCGGAAAAACTCCTCCACCCGCAGTGACGAAGTGACTGTGCAATGTGCAAAAGAAAAAAAATAAACATGGGAAAGACTTCTTCAGCCACCAGGGAGCAGAAGTCACGGTACAAATTGAGATTAATGCTCCGTCCGGTTCGTCCTTTAGGGTCGTTCGATGGAAACCGCTGGAAATCATTAAAAGGAAATAGTAAAAAACCAAACGGGGTTTTTAAACGATCTACTAGGATCGGAGGGAATATTTAAATGTCCTATCAGCATACATAGGTTATCAGTGGCCATCGACCTTGAACAATCCCTGTTGTTTTTGTTCAGCCTATGTTTAATCCTAGGATTGGACGGGGTTTAACATTACGATTTGTAAGTTAATTTCTTAGTTTCCTTCCCCTTTTTGATGATCTTTTATTTTGCTTTGATTTATTTTAAATTGCCTTAAATCTTTCGCACGCCCTGCCAACTTGTGCCAGCAAGCACAAGTCTGGCTGCCAGCCGGCCGTTGTAAGGATGCAAATTGAATTTACACCAAACTTTTCCCTACCTCGCCGGTACCGTTGGAAAACTGGCCGAAACCTTTTCGAACCGTGCGCTCGATGTGACGGGCTGGCAAGTGGCAGGTGACCTAGGCTTCGCCGATGCTTCGGGACATTTTTCCATCAGCATCAAACCCACGCCGGTCCTAAAGTTTCCTTTCATTCATTCATTTCCATTCGATTAACTATTCATTTTGGAGCACGGAGCGCATTAGGGGGGAACCTGTCGATGGCGATGACAAAAATAGGTCCTCTCCTCGGCCTCGAACACATCGAGCCGTGCTTACCACAGTTTGTTTCATGGACGCGGCACCTCGGCAAAGGTCGACAACCGTGAGACGTCGTGCGCCGGAGGGAGGGGCCGGGAAAAAAGCGATAAAGATGGTGTTACAAAATTGATACGAGTGGGCATAAATTGGAAACGATAAGAGGAACTCGGCCTACGCCTTTGTGCGGGGAGATCATTCGACGCATACAGGACACGCGCACCCGCAAAAGGGAGGCGGAAGATTTTCATTTGTTGCCGGTGGCTTTTCAAGCTGTTGATGAACTCTACCGCCGATGTTCACTGTGGCAAGCCCCGGGGGCGCGCGTGTAGAAGTCAGAAGAGCAACTTCCCTCACCGGGCTAGTCCACTAGCAGCACAATAGGGTGAAGGAAAAAAGACGAGAGAAAACGCAGTGGGCGAAAGGTTGTTGAAGTGGATACTTGTTTGCCCTTCTGGAGAAAACGGGCAAACGTAGAGTTACTTTGCAGACGGGACGGGTTCCTGTTGGGCAGAGCTTTGTTCGCAATCGTTTCGCCTTTCGGCAAGAGCGGGCACATCCTTTCTAATTTACTTCGCTCCAGTTAGTACCTGCGAGCTGTGGGGATGGGAGGAAAAATGCAAGTAGCAAAAAGATCCCCGACATGAAGGATTTCCACTGAAGTCTACACAAACGGAAGCTGGCCTATGGTGCTCCTGACAGTGACTGGTGTGGGCTGCCAATGAGCAGGACGTGTGGGCAAAAATGGTTTTCTTTCTAACAATGTTGCATCAAAGCAACCTAAACGAAGAGAGGGTTTTATTATTCTGTTTGCAAAAGACGGTATTTTGCTGCTTAGACAAAGTTATTTAATTGCTACATCTGTATATAACTCATTAAAGGTTATAGGTTTCTAAAATACGCTTGTTAATTAAAGGATCAAACTAAACTAAATAGGATATTTAAATGATGATGAGGCAAAAGCTCTTTTTAGCAATGTGTTACTAGGAAACAAAAGGAAGAGATTCATATAATGGAGCTAATAACTAGGATAAAATTTTAATTTTGATTTATTGCAGATTAAAGTTCCCCGGTAGATAAAATCTATTTGAACTTATGGTTAGGGTTAATGGGTTCCAAAGCCATCACCAATTATCCGGCTGACGGAAAAAACTACATGAAACATGACTATGTAACAAATTGGCAGCATAATCCGTGTCGTCCAGCCCCGGACCAGACAACAAACACGACTGACACATGCTATCGAACATTAACTTTTAACAATCGCTTATGAATCAATGGTCAACCAGTGGGTGGTTGTAAAAGGGGGGAGTTTATTTTCAGCCTCCGGCCGATTGCTCCTTTTCATTCTATCCGACACGTGGCAACGTGGCTTGACATTGATTCATAAAAAAAAAATGAAAAAGAAAAACAATTCAACAATGAACTCATGCAATAAAACGCCGAGGACTCCGCCGGAGAGAGGCGTGATGGTGTTCGAGCGGCAGGAAGCGGAATGGGATGGGCGAGCGTAAGTTATAAAAGCGATAAAGTGGAAAAGCGCCACCCAGCACGCCGGCACGGGTTGGGGATGACTTCCGGCCTCTGGTGAAGACATTGTGCCTCACCCCCCCTCCCTCTCCTCCCCCTCGTCCGCGCACGATACCTTGGTAGCAGCTCACGATGGGGCTGACGGTGGCCGCGGTCGGGGTGGTGGCGGCGGTGGCGGCAGACGCGTTCGGTGCCGCAGCTCCACCGACGGTGAGATTCTTAATCGAGCTGAAGAGAAAACTCATGTCAAGAGCTGGCCGGCCGGTCCGGGGCACGGTGGGCACGGGGTGGCAGTCCGAGTGGCACTGCTGATTGGCACTCCAGCCGGGGGTCGGCGGGGCGGGCGGTGTGCGGTTCGGTCCTTTGCTGGGCGGCACCATGAATCATGGCGCTCGTAAATTCCATTCCTACACGGGACAACCGGGCCCGCTACGACCCTAGACCACCAACCCGCTCCGCACTCGACACTGTTGGGTGTTCGTAAAAACGGAACGTAATGAGCATCATCGGCATGGTGTATTGATGTATGTGTGTGTGTGTTTGGGAGCAAGGAATTTGGGGTCTCAAATTCGAAACGCACGTCTGGATCAATTTGTCGTAAAAGCATGACCATGAATGCGGCTTTCGATCTAGTGAAAGATGATTGAGTCGATGTAATGGGAATGTAGTAACCGAGGCCGATTGAAAGCAGAAGGGATTCGGTAACGAAACTTCAGTTTACGGTTATGTCCGACCGTCGGTAGGGAAGACCGGACCTGATTGTCCTGCTGAAGGATTTTATGCGCGATCGAGATTAAAGCATATGAATATTGAATGTATGAAAGCGGATGGATTTTCTCTTACACAATCTTAAAAATCCGGTTAACACGTGGGGGTTTAGTTCTCGTTCGTTGATTAAATTTACAATGCTTTATCTTGTTCATCCTCAAATTAATTGTACTTCCTCCAAAATGAGGTAAAACACAACGGTTTCAATCGAACTTACTGTAACAATTAGGGTGCACAAAACCTTTGTCAGGTTCGTTTTTAAAACATCCTAGCAATTACGCGTCATCTATTAATTACAACCCCAAAACATATCGTTTGCCCCAACCCAAAGGTGCTTTATAGTCTTCGAAGGCTATTTTAACGGTCCGTTGTTTTTACAAACTTTTGACTTGGAGGTCCGCGTTGTGGAAAAGGTTTCCCGGCACCGCCAGTTTTTGTGCCATGTAACTTTTCTATTATTTTTTTCCTCCTTTTCGCCTTTTAGCAATTCAAACATCAAACCGCGAGTCGGCAAAAGGGCACGATAGAGTTATTTTTTTAGTTGTCGTCCCAGGCATTGCTGTGAAAAAGCGCAAGTGCCGGCGTCCCGGTGCCATTTACATTTCAGCCACGAACCGTCAGCAGCGGAGGCGTGTGCTTCAGTTTCGGCGAGGGCTGCACAAGACATCCTCTCGGTTCGGCTGGCTCGGGATGTTTATGCTGTCGGTGGGTCGTTTCTTGTGCTTGCATGTATTTTTTATCCACATCATTTTATTATTTGTTTTGTTTTTCATTTGTCGCCCTATCGACGCCATAAGTACGGACACCTTTACCATCGCGGGCAGGCAGTTGCGGTTGCCTCTAAATCTTCATGACGAAAGGGAAGGAATGCCAAAATGGAAAACATGACTGAGGACGGCCGACGGTGTTGCCTTTGCGTCAGCCGACCTTCCAGTACGATAAAGCTTCTGTTTTCCAGCGAAGGCTTTCCGGTACACTCAATTTTGAATTCCAAAACCCACGCGCCGCCGGCAGCAGCAGCAGCCGGGTGGAACAATTGATAACGCCACGCAGACCTTTCCGGAGCGGAAGCAACCATATGGTTCCAGCTCGTTATTGCAATTGACAGTGGCAAAGACGTTATTATTAAGGACGCGGTATGGAATAGAAATGGCTCCGCAGGGAACAGGCGAATGAGCTTGTAATACAGGTGGAGAAATGGTAGAATTTTCATGGAAGCGTAATTGTCTCGGATTTCTGCGAACGACCGCATCGGAAACCTGCGTGCGGACCCGGCAAAGAAATGGAACCCGGCCAGGCGTGTCGGCCGGAAAGGAGGATGTTAATCGGATAAATCTCATTTCCATTGCGCCGTACATCGTCCGACCAGGGTCCATCCATTAGACGACGCCGACGACGACGACGAGGGCCGCCGGTGGGTGGACGGATCGGACGGAAGTTAATGACATTTCGCTGACGAGCATCCACGGTCGCCAACGCACCACCCCGATAATTGCCAACAAACCCACAATGATTTGCTTTTTTTAATGCTCTCTTGTGTGGCTGTGTTCGTGGCTGGGTTAATGGCACAGGATCAACAAGTCCACGCGAAATTCTCCTACGTGAACAATGGAAGGATATGTGAACGCTGAACATTTTCCGAAAACCAACCCTCGGTTTTGGTTTGCTCTTTCGTGCGTGTTTTAGTAACTGGCGAAAGGTCATCCTCCTAGCGTTTGTATGTGAAAGCGTTTCAGCGAAGCAGTCTTTTAACGACCTTTACAAAACGGCATGATTCGAACCGAAGAAGTATGCGAACCTAGGTGTGTAGTTTCATAATTATTATTTGAACATCAAATTACTCGCCCGGGGTTTGTGAGCATGTACAGTCTATCAAGAAAGTATCCGTACAGTCATCAATTTCAACTTTAAGCCTAGTTATCTCAGCGACTACGTGACCTAGGACAACCATTTAAACGACATCTCGTAGATAAACTTCTATTCTATCCAATGAGGTCTTAACATTTCGAGAAAGTTACTTGTAGGTCACTTTGTTCTATAGAAACCCAAAAAAAGGCACAAAATCGATGACAAAAAAGTATCCGTACATGATGAGTATTGATGATGTGCCTTCCGTACATGATGTGCCAATATGGTGCAATCAATGCCACTTGCCTCTATAATAGCCTGTAAGTGCCAGGAAATAATTTCTACCAGTTTTCTTTTCAAAAGATGCTGGAAATTTGACCCGATTCCATAATAGTTCTAAAGATGTCTACTAAGATCAGGATAATGTTCCGTTGGTGGTAAATCTAGGCATCTTTCGACAAATGTTGTATACCGATCGATTCCGGACACTTTTCGAGTATCGTCAACACTTGTATGATCTCATAAAGTGGTCACTCTTGGACAATACATGGCCTATTCTTAGGATCGTTATTTTACTCAGAGAGAACATTGTAGAACATCTAAACTTTTACCAAAGGTTGGCTTGTCTAAGGAATAAAATGGGTGAAGTAGACCATGTCCCACAGATAATTTATAATTAGTTCAATGTTTCCAGGTCGATTAATGGCCTCCGAACACCATACCACATACTCTCAACTACTGTGTTTTATAGTTGGAACAACGTTGCTCGTATTGATGATTGAGTTCGACGTCAAGTCTCTATTGTTGTTCGTTTTTTTGGCCACAATTACTTAATTTTGTCTGTATGAAGTCTGTATATAGTGTATAAAACACTGTGCCGACACGCCAATGGCATCAAAATACAGCGATTTGCAAATCTCCAGTCTTCCTTATTCTTTCCTTAGAAATGAAAAATTTGCAACGTACAATTATGCAATGTTATTGTTATTTACAAAACATCTTCTTAAGAGTTGTAATCCAAATCATATGATTGGTGATCTAGACACTCCTTTCTTCATGTTTGAGAACTCTAAGTATGGAGGACTTCATAGCTTTTCGAGCAATCACCCCCTCATAGCGATTGAGTAACCACGAAAGATGTCTGTTTGAAGGGTTTAGTCTAGTTGTACCCCGGTTAATTCGACAAATTGTTAGTTCCTGAGACTTAGCATGATATTTGCCACAGGGTTCATCAACTTCCCAAGTTAGGTTCCCTTTACTTCACATGAAAAAGATAGTTCTCTATCGGTTGCAGCTGTTTGCCTAGTTTCACCGGCCATTTCACGTTGGATGATGATATAAAATTGTTGCCATCATACTTTTAGACCCTTAATAACTCGAAATAATGGCTAGATTGATATTTTGACTACTAGAACCTCACCAAACCGGTGTTTTTCTTCAAGAAAGGTGGGTGTACGGATACTTTTTTGTCATCGATTTTGAGCCTTTTTTTTGGGTTTCTATAGAACAAAGTGACCTACAAGTAACTTTCTCGAAATGTTAAGACCTCATTGGATAGAATAGAAGTTTATCTACGATATGTCGTTTAAATGGTTGTCCTAGGTCACGTAGTCGCTGAGATAACTAGGCTTGAAGTTGAAATTGGTGACTGTACGGATACTTTCTTGTCAGACTGTAAATAAACGCGGTGTACATGAAAACTAGATTTGCCATCGAGGCGTGTTGTGTTTTGCATTTGATGGCTACCTAGCAACGCAAGACAAGAGTGTCTCGCCGACATCCATCGGCCGTCCATTCAACTTTCAGAAGAAGTTCTTATCTATATGGAACTCGGATTGATCAGCTTAGGTGGCAATCTTGAATTAGATATTCGAAGCAAGCATCGATTGAAAAAGTATATAAGAATAATTGTGGAAATTGGAAAACAGTCATAGGTAAAGCGATGAAGCGGTTTCAGTTCTCTCACTTGAAGTAAATTTCTATTGCGCTTTTCTCTTCAAATATTTGTTCAGTTGTTAAATCAGTGCAATTAACTCAACATCAACAGGAACACAAATGCTTTGTATGTTTTAGACATAGACTTGAACTTTTCTTTTTTAACGTTTTCCAAATGCGAGCTCTGCAAAAGCAAACATTCAGAAATCCATTCCGGATGTTTTTTTTAAAGGTAAATCTATTTTGGTATCGTTGGAAATTGAAATAATGCATTTAACACCACATAAAAATAGCCGTAATGGTATTGCTTGCATAATGAAAGGGTTATTTTGCTTGTTTATGTTTCGCTGTTCAGGCTGTAGGGTACCTCTCCCAGAGGGCATTTGTGTGCGCGAGGACACGCAACATTATGTTACCCTAGCCGGATCGCGCCTTTCATTTACGTGTGTTTGCCAATGTCGCTGTGTCACTTCCGCTCTAATCGATGGTTGTACTGGTGGATTTGGTTTATTATATCGTACCGACTCGGCGGAAGCACGAGGTTGGCTGTAAATTGATATATTTGTAAGTTTATCGTGCAGCATTGTGTGTGTGTGCACGGTGCTCAAGAAGGGCGGATAAGGGTCACCATTGCGGTTTTTATGGACCGTGGGTGGATGGTACTTGGGGCGGCGTAGGTGTAGTAGGGGGTGAACACGGGGTACGGAAAACACGCCGAAGCATGTGGATGAATATTGAACAATTCAAAAGGTCACGTAGTGGCATGCTTGACTGACTTGTGATGGCCCTCGGAGGTTCCCGGAGTGCGGCGCGTGGTGATATCAACAGCTTCGAATCGAAATACGCACGGCACACTCACGAGTATCACGAAACGAGCGGTTCGTGGCGGGGTGGAAAATGTACAGCAAGGAAGAGAAAACAGAAAAAAGACGGTAATTAAACATCCTCCGGGCGACTGTCGTGCCCGCGGCGGTGCTTATCGTTCGCTGGCACCCGTCAGTGCGATTTTTATGGGAAATTCATCCACCCGGAGGAAAACACTCCGACACTGCTCCGGTTGCCGTTCGCCCGGGAGAACACAAACGCGATTGCGTTCCAGCGTCGTTGGAAACGGATCCCGAGCCACGTCTCGTCTCGTGTCCTCGGGGCTTTTGTTTCGGAATGGAAATCAATGCATGGTGGTGTGTTGGGAAAGCGTTCTATTCTGGGTGGGAAAATCCTACTCCATACCTGCAATCGATGTGGTGAATTCAATTAAATAGCGGTACATATCGCCGTTGCCAATTGCTTTATGGTGATTTGAGGCTACCGGAAACAGGTTTGTTTCCATGGAATAAAGGCACGGATATTAAAATGCCAGCATGAAGCTTAGGGATTATATTTCTATTTAATACTGACAACTCATTGTTGAAAATTTTAGGTTTAGTATCGATAGAACACTCAGTAATTTCCCACTTCATGAACTCACATCGGATTGGCTGCAGTCGTAATGGGATGCACTCAGCAAGAAGTGTTTTCCATTGAAAGTAAAACCAAATAATCAGCACCAATGGTTTGTAAACGATTCCAGTGAAATAATTTTCAAAATTTGCAACTAAACGAAACTGTTTAAAATTTCTCATTACAAACCAAACCTGGGGGTCAAAATGTTTTCTACATCCAGTTGGGGTTTGTCTATCTAAGCCAAAAACGTGCTATTAAAAATGTGAATGATTGAAATCGATTTCATTTATTGTTAGAGAAAAGAAAATTATCAAGTTCCATATGGATTACCAATACTTTATACTCTTCTCTTACATTTTTTCTTCGTTTACAGCTTTTAACATTTACTCTGCACCGGAGTCCACATATTTTAATTGCATTTGTCAATCAATTACGATTAAACCTGGGAGTATTACAAGTCACCAGTACCATTAACTGAATTAATCACCGCAGTACCCTTCACGGAATTATTCTTCATTCGTATCTG
This sequence comes from Anopheles ziemanni, assembly GCF_943734765.1. Classification (NCBI taxonomy): domain Eukaryota; kingdom Metazoa; phylum Arthropoda; class Insecta; order Diptera; family Culicidae; genus Anopheles; species Anopheles ziemanni. The sequence goes on along the minus strand of NC_080706.1, from coordinate 22,995,657 downwards.
ATCAAAATCCATGCTAAGCTCAATTAAGTTGAGCTGAACTGAACTGCTGTTGACGCGGTGTTCGAGGGAAAACCACACAAACACATTATCCGCTCGAGTTTACTAAAAAGCAAAAAGGCAAAAGGACTCGCTTTTTAGTGATGTTGAACGTGTTGCCACCCACCGAACCAACCTGGCGAGCAACACAGTTTGCTGGAACTCGATTGCTCCCGATGGTGGAACATTTTCCACGAAAATGAATCATCCGGCGGGGTTGGATTTGATGTGATCTCAATTTTCCCACTTGAGGCAGAGAAAAAAGAACCTATCGCTTGAAAGCGCTCGCCTCTCCGTCCCCCTCGAGATGAATCGATTAGTCCCGGCTGACGAGAACAGAGGTCATAAACCAGTGCAGCAGCTTGCACCGGATGCCGCCGGGTGCGGGTTCCACGTTTGATCCGACTGTTTCGTTTCATCGTGTGCAGTTTGACGCTTCCGCTTCGACTTCACTGTCGTCCGTGTCGGGGTCGGGGTCGCTTCCGGGCGCACCGTCGAAAAACCGTGTGTGTGTGTGTGTTTGTTTGCTTGTGGATGGCAATAGCTGCAGTGTTTTCCCGCCCGTTGGGTGGGAAAGCGCAACGCGTGGGGCCAACCGCTTCGGGTGAATCATCCGGGGCGAGCGTGAAGCGTCAAGCAGGGTAGACAATAAGGCAGACAGTACGGCCAGTGCCACGGCGTCTGGGGCTGTGCAGGGTTTGCCGCCGGGGTTTTGCAGTTCTAGTGGTTGGTTATTGATTTTTCCACTTTCCACCGCTGGCTGGCGTGCCGCATTCTGGGCCACAGCTCGCCAATTTTGCAGCGCAGTTGAAGATGCTGTAGAGAGCGAACAGAATGACCGTGTTCGGTCAATTACAGGCAAACAACACACTCCACCGTAAGTCGAGGCGAATCGGTTGCCAAATCCCTGTTTGCCTCTCCTCCCTTGCCCAAGTCGCAAGCAAAAACAACAGAAAAGTGGTTTCTCGTGCCTGCCCGAAAGATGAAGGTGTAAACCGGCGGTCTGAAATGTCTTGTATCGCACCGCATGAATTATAATGTGACACGATTATGCTAATGCCTTCCGGTCACGCGAGCTCGCAAAAGGGAAGCCACAGATTGCAACAAACTATCTTCGGCACACCTATGCGGAGATCCGAGAAGCTTCTTAGGGGCCATTCGAGCCACCTTCCAGGGTATTGGGTTCCAAAGATAACACTTTACGCATGGAAACTCGTAAGAAAATATTGCCCGGGTGTAATGTCTAGCTTTTACCCGGTGGGTGAAAGGATTATGGACTCCTATGGTACAGTAATTAATGACAGAGGATTAACGTTCAGGTATTACTTGTATCATTTTTGAGTGTAGTATTAAACATTTAAAATACTTTAGAGACGTAACAGTATCTTGGAATTAGTAGTTATTTAAAAACAGACGAATAATAAAGATAACTTTAGAATACAGTAATAAATTACTCAAATGTTGAAGACTCATTTCTTTACTAGTAGCTACTCTTAAGTGATTAAATTTCCCATTAAACACGAGGAAAAAAAACTAAGTTGAATGTAAATTTAAAAACAAACATAAAAAGAGGAGACTTTAATTTTTAACTGAAAGATTCTCTACCGTATAGGTAAGGGACACACTTGTACGGCTTGCCAGGTTATTCTGTGTACCGTTTGAAAGCCATGTTGGTGGAGGAGACCTTGAATAAGTACTACGCACTTCGTAGGTTCGCACCCTGGAGCCTTGGAACGGTTGTAAGCACCCACTTTCTCATGCTTTTGCTTGCTGTCGTTGTTTAACGGTATGGTGCGAAGGAAAATGATGGATACTACGTATGAGCAAAGGTGCGTTAATGTGAGCGATGAATGCGTTGCATACGGTAAGCATAGACAAGGAAAACATTACTACTACCATTCATAGTCGTTGCTGGTTGCGAGTCTCCGGTGCGAATCGTTTCAGTGTCACGGATTGCGTCCGTCTTTTCGGTCCAGGCTTGGGGAGGTGCCTTCCGGAGGGGGGGCCGGGAACGAGTAATCTCGATTGCTAGAGGCTACGGTGACAATGACTGTGCGAAGCTGAGTGCCCCAATGGCGATGCCAGTGAATGCAACAATCAGGTGCTTTAATTTCCTCTCAACTACACACTTCAACTCACAAACAAACGGAACCATCGGTACGGATTACGCTCGTTTGCAGTACACTTTACGGAACAGCAAATCATAGGCAAACGAAATCACTGCTGGATACCACCATTCGATCATTCGTCCTTCACACAGGACCTCTTTTCGATGCTTGCGAAAACTGCGAGAGGCTTGAGCAACTCGTGTACTGAGGGAACGGGCCAGGCTACCTAAACTGCGATGCCTTCCGCGTGGCAGCTCGTTTGCCTTCCTCGAACGCACACATCGTGTCGGAAGAAAAATGGCCGTATCCACTGGTACTGCCACGCGAACCACCGCTTTGGACGGAACACTTTGGTCTTCCGCTAGGGTTTCTTCCGCTTTCCCCGTGCATCAACCCATCGTTGAGTGGATGCCAACTGTGGTAAGGAAGCTGTGTTCCTTTTGCTACTTTCCTATCGCAACCGATTGCCACTATCACTACACAGCACTACAACAACGATGGTGGTACTGACGATCATCACAACCACTACTCCTGGTGTTGGAGCATCCTTTTACGCTGGTTATAGGTATTTTCCCCGATCCAGCGTTCGTCGAATCTCTAAAATAACTAACTAACACTTTTTATTTGTCCCTCATAACATTCTTACATTCACCCACCTGGTAGTTTGAGCAATTAAGCTTTAAAATTTAGTTTAACTACAGGGGGAACCTTATGCCCACTTTGACAACTCCATCGTAGAACAACGAGCTATTCTTCAGCTGAATGTGCGAAAGGGGAGCAAAAATTCTCTGTTTATCACCAACACACACACATATAGGTCGAGTCTTCTATTGCTACGCTCCTGACGATGTTCCTGCTGATCGTGAACATTCATAGAGAATTCTTACTGCTTTTCAAGGGCCTCGAAAGCAGCGAGACTTTGCCATAACTCGTAGAAATGTATTTTAACTCGTTAACAGGAATGTACGAGGATCCTCCCGTGCAATGGCTGGCGAACACTCTCACATTTTACGCTTGTTTCCACGGTTCGATTGTACGTTGAACGGTATTTTATCTGGGTCAGAACACGCTAATGGTATGGTTAGTGAGGTGTCACTGTTTCGTTCGCTGTGTCCTTTTTTTTGCTCCCCATCGGTACGTGACCACCACTTTTGACACCTATTCATGTCGGGCCGGACACTCCCGACATTTTTCACGACAAAGAACCACCCTTTGCCACTCAATTCCGTTTAGATTTCCATGAATGAAACTTCGAGGCCACGAACGGGCTAGGAACGACGCGACCGAGGCTAGTTACGTAGCTGCTGGACAGAGAGCCGCCGAACCATTTCCGCACACCACCATTGAACGCATTCGTGCGTTCCAGCATTTTCCGCTCATTGTGTAACGCAATCCGCGTTCCGGATGGCAAGCCGTACGTTTTTCCGGACACTTTTCCCAAGCAATCTGTCCACACGGGGGTTACAGTTTCACCACCAACGAAGCTCGTTCCCTTTGCCAAAGGGTGCTATCGGTAGATTTTCCATCCAGCGGAACACACCTGCACTCGCCACAATCGATGCCTGACTACGACTAAGCGAACGGCAGTGGAAAAAGGCGATTTCATCTGTCCACGGTACGTTTGTGGTGAAGCACCAATATTGTTTCGCAGAGTGAGACATTTCGGGATGGCTGTGAGTGTGGTTAGGGGAGGTTTTTCTCACTCGTGAGAAACTCTTCTCGCATGCCGCACGCATGGAAATTTTGTCTGATGGACTGTCAGATGGTACGGGAAATTGTGTTTTGGTGAGATGCACCCGATTTTCCTCACCCGTAGCTCCGCGACCCTGGCTCACTCGGGCGCAGCACAAGCCGTCCATGTGGATGTGTGCGTGCGGAGGGTTTTCCCGTGCGAGAAGTGTCGTTCACCGGACCAAGGATCATGCGCAGGGCCAGCACGGAAAGCGCGTGTGTTATTGCCGAACCGACGATAGCCACACATAACCGCCAAATGTTGTTCGCTAGTCCTAGCGGGGTGTTTTGGGCCGATGCTGGTATTGGTGGAATGCTGTTTTGACAGCTTGTCATATGGTTACCGTATAGTATCCATCATAGTGGCCAAAAGGGGTAGCATAAATCGTGCGCTGGCCTTGTTTCTCATGAAAGCGTTGGAAAATGTGTCACGAGACGAGCGCAAGGCGTACGGGGAGCTGCATCGCTTGTAAGGGTGGCTTTTCGACACAGGGTGTCTATTTAAAATGGTTCATGTCTGTAGTTCAACCAATTTTATATTTTAAATAAATATAATAAAAATAATAATATAAATATTTTGCTTTCTTTGGCAAAAAGTACCCAATTTAAAAGGAATGAATCCAGATAAAACATTCGTTGTAAATCTATATAATCTTATTAAATCTTGAGAGAGTTTTAAAGGAGTGGTTAATGCGAGAGCTACATCATATCTCAGACCGTGTGGATTTGGATATCAACCAGTATTTGATTAATAAAAAAGGATGGGAACAAACATCTACTATTAATTTAGGCAAAATCGATGGCTTTGTATTCCACATTCGACAAAGAAATAAAGAGATTTATTTATCCATTTCGTTCTAACAATCGACTAATAAAAACTCATTAGTTGTTGTTAATTTTAATGATAGGAAACGCACGAACTACGGCATCAATCCCTACACCCACAATCACTGCCAGGTGCAGAAGTTTCACGAAATTTCCAAACAACACACTATTCTCTGCCTACTTCAAAAACTTTTGCAAATGCCGGCACAAGTCGCCCGCGGAAGTTGCCATGCAACTGTGCCGTCTGTTGTTGTTTTATCAAACCTCAGTAAACATAGTGCGGTTGTACGGATACGTGGTCGCAGGCTTTTTGGAATTGGCCCGCATCTGCCCGACCGTGTAGAAAACGGAGCGTATAAAAAAGGCGTGCACGTCGATTTTCGATCAGTTAATCACAGTCTTGCGGTGCAAATTGTGTTCGAAGCCCGGTCGTTGAATGTGGTGGGAAATGGATAGTGAAAACCAGAAGATTAGCGAACAAGCGCTGAGTACGGCCGATATCTACAAAGGACTGTCGCTGCCGAAGCGCCTCGAGAGCCCTTGTAAGTTATAACGTACGATAGTTAAATTGTTGGTTCGATAGTAGTTCCAATGCTGATAGGTGATTTTAATTGAGACCTGTATTCTTGAAATGTTTTACAGACCAATTTAGTGGATACGGATCGCAGAAAGAGGGACGTAATCCCATCTATCGCACATCGAACGCCGACTACGGATACTACCCCCCCTGTCCGCATACCGTTCCGCATAAGTATGTGTGGAGGAATTATTTTGCTATCCAGCGGTTTGGTGTGCGAATAATTGTGTATTTTGAATTGTTTAACAGGTACTTCCCAAAATCGCACAAATTCACAGGACATCTCTACCAGTGTGGAATGTTTCGGAATTATTCACTCAACACTGCCGTTGATCGCCCGTATTGCAAATATAATGAGTAACTGGAACGGGGGCAGGGAAACTGCAGAATGATCTATTGCTTATACATTTTTCGATAAACAGTTTTCTCTTTTAAATTACTTTTTTTATGGTTTTTGATCTTCACAAAGCTAAGAATATAATCAATTGATCATAAAGCTTTGAAACTATTACCAAATGTAACTGCTTACCATTGGCGTGCATTGAAATAAATTTTGTGACACGATTATTAAAATGGCGTTCTTGTTCTGGAATATCGCATCAGTTATAGTCGAAAATGTTTTTCAAATGTCTGAAAAGATGTTTTCTATAATATATGAAAAATGGGGAAAAAACTAGTTTAAAACTTTTGATAAATGTTTTAAGGATCAGGATGCTTCAAGTAAACCTGCAAGCCCTCTATGTTTCATTTCAAGAACTACTTGCGATTGCATGCAACTATTGCATGCTACTATTGTCCAGCATTTTGTGCAACGAGCGTTCGTTTTTCCTTTTTGCAGCGCAAGTCGTCGTCGAATGAAAAGCTGATTTTGCATGGTTTTGTTTCATTTATTTTCATAACTTTCATTTCAGTATTTGCTTGGTTGCATTAGCTATTAGAATTAATTTATTTCCACTGTGTTACGGTTATCTTTGCTTAGTATCTATGCACCCGCAAACGGGTATGTAATGTTCGTCCTGTGTCAATGGAGGAAATTTTCCGGGAAATACACTTGCGGCTACTATAGTAGATAATGGTAAATGTGTTGGTTGTTTTTTATATCTGCGTCCACGTGAGCCACCTCGACGGCAACGTTCACTCTTGAACAACTTATTCAACATTGATCCAGTAGCTACATTAATTCGATAGTGACTGTTATATTGCACCTCCCTTCGTCCTGCCATAACGGTAGGCGATTTTGGTATGGTTGGTTGGTTGGTAGGTTTGTTTGTTTGTTTGTTGGCTCCTTGCAGTTGCATCCGCAAGCCTTAGCAGTAACTATGGTGATTTTACATGATGGTCTGATTATTATGTTGTCGGCGCTACATAGTAAAAGAAACACTCACACACATCTCGAACGGATGCTGCAAAGGGACTTGGTAGATTTGTATTTCCGTTCCACAATGTATTGCTCATTCAACGATAACTTTGTGTAATGTTATTTTCGCAAGACGATTATGCAATCGACTTCAGCTCGCGTTCCGGTAACTTATGGTGACCCTGTCAGTGATGCAAGTCAGTTCGGAGCAACTAATAGCACAAACATTGCGTTCGCTCGAAGGGTAAAGTAGCTACATGGGGATTATTTCCAAGTGCCCGTAGAGAGTTTCACAGCGATGGAGCTGGGTGATGATTACTACCGGGATAAAACACACGACAACGATTACTTTTTGTTTAAATGATTTTAACAAAGTTCAACATCGTACAGATTCGTTGTCTATTTGATAAGGTTGTAGTAGCACATCGCTCTTCAAATCATTCGGTAACACATTTTGTCTATTTCTCATGACATCTCTATGTGTGTGTATGTTTGTTTGTAATTGCATGAACAGTACATTTCCTATCCACTTCCGGTGGTGTTGCATTCCATGGGGTCGTCTATTGTGTGTTGGGATTTTGTTGGTAGGGACAGATTTTCCTTGTAACGATTGAAACAACAACTCTATTACATTGATATTTGACATGCGCTTGGCTTCTCTTACTTTACGGTTACGATAATATCATCATCAAATCATTTTTTTTTTTGTTTCTCCTAAGCCTGCCTTTTCGCCCACCAGTTGTTTGCAGGTCGGCTAGCAGTTTGTTTGTTTGGTTTTGTTAAATTAGTTTGAACACGATTACGATCTTTGGTGCTATTGCGTTTATGGTTGTGATGGTTTTGCAAAGTAACAAGTAAGGTAGACACTAAAACTTAAACGCAGTAAAGTACAAGGAACGTTCAATCATACGGAACCGTATAATCATACGGAAGTACAAGGAACGTTCAATCATTTGTGATCGGTAATACCTTTGCTCAACATTAGATTTTCTTTTATGTTTCCTCCCGTCTTTGGTTTCGCGAGAAAAAGCCTGCACATAACAACTGTAAACTCGATAGCCGATAGTCAGAAGGGTTTGCTTAAATAGTGAAGTTCCATTTAACAACGAAGAACATTACTCTAATCACCAATCGTCCTTTGTGATACCTTCGCTGCGGGTTCGTTTCATCTTGACTTGCCTTTCTTGCACATTCTCTCGTATATGGGAGTAGTAGAGGATAGTAATCATAAGTAACTTCCAATCGAATACGGATGTCGCTAGAGCATAATGGGTTATGAGTTATGAGTAAATAGCACTTTTTTTTAAATGTTTTATCCGCACCAGCATCGCCTTTCCGTTCGTCGGTGTCCTTGCGGGACACCGCCGTTGATCTGACCCATCGTCCTTTTTCCCTAACTCACGATTGTAGAATTCTGTAAATATCAACTAGTCATATCTTAATAATATATTGTCTTCATATGATATATATTAATTACTGCTCGAACCTGCTTGTCCGATGGTGCCAGTTCGCCTCAAATGCACGCCCGGGTTTTTTTTCCGGTCCGGTGGAGTGAACCGGGCGTACCGCATTTGTCCATCGGTGATCGTGACCTTGCTGGAGGCGGTGGCTTTAACCGTTGGATAGGTAATAATTAATTGCTTTATCAATCTAACAACATTCATACTCATAATATTGGTAGATGTGGGTGTTCTCCATGCGTTTGCTGTAACCATTTCCCCGTCTCGTGCAGCGTCATCTCGTAGCAGGTGTACGACGGTTATGTTTTGAAAACAGATATTTTTAACGGCAATAGCGAAACTAACACCCATAGACGTAAGCTATGCTGAAAGCAGAAACACATCTTCGCAACATAAAAATCGGTACATTGTCATGTGCCGGTGAGTGGACGATCGTCCTGCGGGAAAGCGGAAATGAGCGCTCTACAAGAGTGCAAGCATTGAACGCGGTTTGAGTCGGTGCAGTTTCCGGCCTAGCCCGGCAGCGTTGGAAAATGTCCCGTACGGTTCTGGGCTTCCGCTTCCGGGAGGGGGTTGGGGTTGATTTACGCTACGCTACAAGTACGTCTAATCAGTCGTAGAAGTATAGTTTGGGTGCAGAAAATATAAGAATAACGCGCACAAGGTGCGGTGCATAGCTTGATTCGCTCGCTGATAGTGCAATGTAGACAGAGCCCTTCCGAGGAAGGTGATATGCGTGTGTTCTACGGAACGTACCCCCCGGGGGGACATAAAACATAGAGCTTCAGTTGAACGTCACGGCGCTAATAATACTTGGGTAGGTTGATTCAGTTTTGTCTTACACCCTACAGCCGAACAGATGCCGGCTCCATTACGTGCCTTACGATTTCCAAATGGTCTTTCCTGACACAAATCAACTCAGACAAAGGGTTCTCTAGAGCCTTGTGCCTCCAAACATCGGAGCTTTTGCTTGATGAAGATGGTTTCCGGTTTTTACTTATCTAGTTAAACGTAAATGCTGCGCCAAACCTCCCGTTGCCAGGGTTCGCTTTCTTTCTCGTTTAAATTTGTGCAAAGACAATCGTAAATGCATTCGTCACAGGTGATTGATTCCGGCACTAGGAGTGCCAGAGAGGGGATGGGAGGGTGTGTAGGGATGCCATTCGTGTTTGCATTCGCGTTTTTGCTTCCTTTTTCCATTTTCTAAGAGCTTAATGAGTATCGCTTACGATGCAGATTGCCCTACTCCCAGTGACTTTCCATTCTGCTCCCTCGCACCGAGACGAAGGCCAACACGTTGGAGTGACTACCGGTTCCATTTTCACTTCCTTCTACTACCATTTAACATCCACCTTCTTACCCACCGCGGTTACATGCCGCCATCATTTTCTTGCCCTTCCTTGCATTTGCTTTTGTTCTGTTGAAACCAGGAAACGTCAGAGGCAAATTTAGTAATTTCTCATTGGCTCACCATCTTGCCATCGATGTGTGTATCGGTAGTGTGTTACATTTAAAAGCTTATCGGATAGTATTACGCTTACGAAGCAATAGAAACGGCGAACGAACGAACGAACGAACGTATGAAGGGCGTTTTCCGATCGGATGCGGAACCAGGATGCGGGAGATGGGTGTGTGTTTTTGAGGGGTGAGAGCACCGTTTACTTGAGGTCGTAGTCGTCGTCGTCGTCGTCGCCGCGGTGCGCAGTTCGAGCCCAGGGCCGGGTGGAGGTGGCGGTCCGATCGGACGCCACGGACATGCTCTTGGTGAGCACGTTCGGGTCCTTCTTGCCGTAGACGAAGTCCGAGTCGGAGGTGGCGCTGCTGAAGCTGGTGCTGTCGCGGCTGCCGTACGACCCGAAGCGGCTCGTGTGGCTTCCGGCGGTCGCCCCGGCCGAGGACGGCGGCCCGGACGCGGAGTACGGGCTGGCGGAGACGGGGGGCGTCGGTGGCCCGGTGACGGCGCTGGTGCCGAAGATGAGCTCGGCGTCGGTCAGCGACTCGGTGCGCTGCCGGAACTCGCCCCGGCTCCCGGTGCGATCGAAGCGCTTGCTGTAGAAGTCCGTGGCCCGATCGCCGAAGATGATCTCCGCGTCGGAGGAGGCGCGCTTGGTGCGGCCGAACTCCTGCTTCTTGTGATCGCTGGCGGTGGCGGCGCTGGTGGCGCTGGCGGTGGTGGAGGCCGGCGTCGAGTGGCCGGTGCTGGCCGCGCTCGAGTAGCCCGACGACGAGGAGCTGATGCCCACCGAGAACGCCGACGACGAGGAGGACGCCGACGCGGAGAACGGGAGCGAGGACGCCGCCGCGGCGGTGGTGCTGGGAGAGGTGGAGGAGGAGTAGGAGGTGCTGCTGTTGGTGGTGACGGTGGTGGTGACGGGGGCGGCACCGAGACCACCGCCCGTGGGGGGTGCCTGGAAGCGCCCGGTTGTTAGCGATGGTTGTTCCCTGATACCTTGCTGTATAGTGTAACGATCGGTGTCGTCGTGGGTTAACGCAATTGGTTGGATCTTACTGCTAGTGGTGGTGCCACCGGGGGCGCCACCGTCGGCCGCACTCCGCCCGGCGACTATCTTGTCCTTGTCGAACGGGTTGATGCGCTCGCTGAGCGTCGGATCGTACGCCGGGCGCTTCGGTTCCGCCGCGGAGGAGCTGAGGATTTGGCCACTGCTTGCTGTTGTTGTTGCTGGTGGTGGTGGTGGTGGGGCGGCCGTTGCCCCGCCGCCGCCCATGCTGGTGGTGCCATCCAAAGAAGAAACATTCACTCTATGTACACTGCCGATCGGGGGACCGGCTGCGGAGCCAAACTGCTGCCCGGGAGCTCCGTTGCACCGGACGGAACCGGACGGTTCACCTGAGGACTTCTCGCCGGCCGGTGGCTCGGTCGGGCGCATCACGACACTGTCGATCGAGCTCTCGCGAGTGCTCAGCACGCTGCCAATACTCCCACCACCAACGCTGGCACTGCCACCGTTGCCGAGTTCGCCCCCGCGGGTCTGTTTCTTCTTCTTGGCCAAATCCTACATGTCGCCGAAGATGCCGGCGAATGTTTTGCGGAGGTTTTTCATCGTGTCCTCCGCGTCCTCGACGACCGACGGGCCGCCACCGGCTGCCGGCGGTGCACCCTTGCCGACGCCCGACCGAGCGGCCGATGCAGACGAGATGCCCGACACGGTGCTGGACTGGGACGCTGCAAAAGAGAGGGAGATAACCGTACGATTAATCGCGTAAAACTAGTGAACCTAGGGTTCTAGTGTAAGGTGGGGCAAAAAATGCTAGCTACAAGTTTTAAAACAACTGTGGATTTCAAAAAAGCATGACATTATTGAGTTATGAACTAGAAATGAATTTGTTTTTTCGCTATCCTTTCTTAACACAAGAATGAAAACTTATTGGTAATTGTTTTTTTCTTTTTCTTGATTGGTTGGTGTACTAAGGTTATCTGAGTTTACTTGCATAAATGACTCATAAGTGGCTCAAGAAAGAAAAATTTGGTATTGTTTTTTTTCTATAATTTGCCTCAACCTTCAAAACCCTTTTTCAATTCTACTACAACTATCATAAAGTAAATGTGAAATGATGCTCGATTTTCCGAAGCTTAAAATTTCGTTTGAAAAGTGTAGCCAAACTGTGTATCTCTGTTCTAATACTTAGTTTACAGGCGGCGTAAAGCAACCTTTGCGAAACACAGGACGCTGTTAATATGCCAAAATCCGAGTCAGCGACTTAAAAATACGATCAGCAAAGATTTGTGCACTTGGTATAGAGTGCAAGCTTATGGAAGATTGTTGTTTGCGATTACGTATCACATTTAGGGATAACATTTCGGTGAACACATTACTTTGCTCTTAACTGTTAAAGACGCAATTCTACACAGAGTGCGATTTTATTTGCATCGGCTCACGATTATTAACGTCTATACGAAACGAAAACAAATGACAGCAAAACTGATATTCACGCGGGTATTTTCAGTCTTTTAAGCTTCATGTAAACTAAACATAACATAAACATTTGGTTACATTTTTGTAGAATGATTTAAATTTACAAAACATGACACGACATTTTGCCCCATCTTACTCTGCGGAAAAAGTGTCTACGCTACCTTGCGAATCACGCCGACCGACGGAGTTCAGGGTGGGCGCCCGCTCGGACGGTTGCTCCGGTGGTTCGCCCGACTGGCTGCTGAAGCTTCCGTGGCGCCCAATCGATCCTACTCCCGGCGTGGTGCGCTCCGGGATCGGCGGTGGTCCTCCCCCGACCGGCACCGGACGCGTACCGATCGGAACCGGTGGCGCATCCTCCGTCGGGCTGGTGCCCCGGGACGAGATGGAGCTACGCGAGACGGCCTTCGTCATCATCCCCGGGCGGCAGACGTTCTGGGGGGGGAAAAGCCGAAAAGGCCGCTTTTGATCAAGACCGATCGTTCTCGTGACGGCGGAACTCACCTGCATACGGCCCACGACGAGATCCGCTATCTGGCGGCGATCCTCTTCCTGGGTGTCGCCCATCAGCGGGAAGGTTGAGTCGCACGCGTTGATGATGTACTCCTTGCCTTCCTTGGAGACGATCACCGCCACACCGCACACCTCCATGCCACCGTACAGCTCGGACACCTGAGAGCGATGCAGAGGAGGCAAGAATTAATTCCGGGTGATGGGTTGGCACAGAATTAATTGATTCGCGCATAAATGAGCCTATTAGTCAGCCTTCTGTTGTCGGCCGCAAGGAATCGCTTAATTCCACGATTCGGCGCGTGGGTTGATCCGCGCTTCCGCTCCGATAGCGACTCTCGATCCTTAGTCATAAACAAGCGCATCCGGTACGCGATTAGGAGGCGCGTGAAGCGGGTAGCCATTGTTAATTCCTCCCACGTGCACGAGGGGTGCCCGATTACACGCGCATTCCGATTCACGTTTGAATCTATTTTCGTCAACCACTTATAAACTTATTCATCACTTGTTTACTGGATTGAAGTCCCGCGGGAGTTCAGCTAGAACCGCGAAATCAAAAGGCGGACTCGGCCCCCACACGGCGTCATTGATTGAGTCATTCGCTTCCTTCGCCGAACGGATCGCATCCGGAGGGGCGGAAAATGTGTGCCTCACGCAAAAGGCAGTTCTGCGCTGAGTAGAATTGGATCGCGGCACGCGCAAGTGGCGCTTCGGTGCGTGCCATCTGGTTCTTGTTGCGCCGTAATCGTAACCGTTCCTCTGACGTCGTCATCGCCTTCGTCCGCGTGTCGCAATTGTTTCTTTTTCGCTCCACCTTTTCCTTCGTTCGTCTTAAAGATTCGTGCGGCAGGCTGGAGCTGAGATCATCGCCAATACGTAAGAACCCGTGCGTGTATGTGTCGCTCCCCCCTTTAGAGGCATCAGATATTCACTGCCGTCCTTGTTTTGTCTCATATTCGAAGCTCTTTACCCTTCCTTACCCACCCCGTGCGTTTGACGGGTTGATTTAATTATAGTGTATTGTACTCACATCGTTCAAGTTTTGCATATGTTTTTTTGCCCTAGCGTGGAGTTGCGGGGGGGACATACACCGATTGCAATCGAAGTAGGAAATTTGCCGCATAATAGAGCTCCAGTGTGAACCGTAGCATCTGCGAATCGCGTTCCACATCAAACGACCAAGATAAGGGTCGAGGAAGTTCGGAATGTCCGCGTCTGGTGATGCTTGTTGCATGCGGGTGTGGTGTTAATTTGCGATCGGGAGCTCAAGAGAACTATAACATTCCAATCGCTCGAAACGGCGCGATAATTGAATGGTTTTGAGGAACTGAGTCAGAGGTACAACATCGATAAGCAGTTTGCTCAGCTAAAGCCCTTAGTTTAATCATTCGCGGATGTGGATGACTGGTTTTAGTGTTTGTTTTAGTACCTCATGTTTGTTTTAGTACGAGGTCTTTTAATTTGTTGACTGAAAGTTCTGCAACAATGTGACATTGTAATCCCCAAATATCCAACATAATTGGATGAGTTTTTGGAATTGAATAATACTGCCGAGATGATGGTGATCGTAAAGCTAAACCACAAGCTGCAGAACTTCGAACTATGGATGACTAACTTTGGAGATCGTGGTTTTGTTTCTTATGGGACGTGATCGTTTGTAAAACATAACTGCCAACTGTTTTCTGGAATAACCCAAAAACTAACAGAACGTTGAAGCTGTGTTTAGACAAACTGTAGTGAGTTCAACATACTTGAAACGTGCCGATATGGCTTGGGTCAAAGTGGCCCAAGTCCCTTGCGGCGAATGCCCGCAGAATGTTGGTAATTAGTGTCCAGACATGCTAGGCGAAACGCCACGCTGACACACGACTCGCCCGCTGCTCTAAACAAACGTGCGACTGTTTGCATTCGCACGCATAAACGGCTGTTCGTTTGCAGAAGACGTTGAAGACTCATTCTTCGGGCCCACTATGTTACGTCCGATCGACGGGAGTTTGCTGAAATCACACCACGAAATGTGTTTTCCGTGTCCATGTGGCGTGCCGGTGTGCCTGTCGATAACACCGTAAAAGGACACCGTTTCGGGACGCAACCGTTCGCTTTATCTTTCGAGCGTTTTAAGTGAGTGTAAGCCTCATGCGGGAAAATGCGGGTTGCGAGACGTCGCGTCGTCTACTCGGACGGCCATGAACCAGTTTCGCCGGTCCGCCGAGTCCAGTCCCAGACGTGGTGAACCTTCTCGCCCGGCGTGCGTGCGATGATGGAGTTTGCGGACGTGAGTGGAGCGAGTCTGGTCCCGTTTGGCGGGAGGCTTGATGCCGATCGCGAGCTAGCCGATAAATCATTTCAGGATCGCGCGACAAACGCAACGCTTAAACGCCGTCAAGATTAAGGCGCAATAAATAACCTTCGGGTTCAAAGGAGGCCGGCGTGCGCACCGAGAACCCAGCACGATGGGGGTAGAAACCTGCGAACGTCTCAATCGGCGGCGCGGACTTACCTCGTCGACCCAGGACTTGTACTTCTCCGTCATCGGGATCTGCTCGAGCATGGCCGAGCCCTGGTTCGTCTTCCAGTTGCCGGAAATGGATTTTCTCCTGTTAGTGGGCAGGTGGAGTAGAGGGAGGGTGAAAAGAGACAGCGATTAGGGGGACCACTTCCTGGCTGCGCCACATCCGGGACTCACATGAACGCCTTGTAGTTGGTGCCGATCTTCTGGATGTGCACGTCGAACTTGGCGTCGATGTACGGCTCGAGGCTGCAGTAGGAGCCGCCGTCCGGGAGCCCGGTACCGCACAGCAGGCCAGCCGCGTCCTGCAGGGCACCCGGGTTATCCAACTTGGCCGTCGCCTTCCCGCCGTGGCAATGGCCCGCCTTTAGGACGCACGGGAACCGTTGCCAGGTGAACTGAAAAAGAGAGAACGAGAGACGGAAGGCATTAAGAATGAGTTTGACGGTCACGGGGGTTAAATACTGGTGTGTAGAAGGCCGCTTCATGGGCTTATGGAAGGAACAGGACGGGAGATAATGGGTCAACATGACGAAAGCAAGGTGGCCCGGGGGCGGATTCAACGAGCATAATTAATGCAACGTATGCATGAATATTTTACAGCATAACCATGATGGTGACTGCACGGGTTCATGTAAGCTATAGAAACAAGGCGACCGAGGTATAACACAACACCGTACAGCGGATCGTTCTCGAATCGCGGATGTGCTAATAAGGCGTGCAAAAGATAGTATCTTTAATGGAACATTTTCTGGGGATTCCAAAGATGAAAAGTATAATGCGCAAAATATTTCCGAAGCAGCTGTTTAAAGGACGAATTTTACCAATGGGATGGTAACTCCATTTTACGTCTTTTCACGACTCATCTTTTTGGACTTAGAGTGTAAAGTAAGCAATATAATGTTTTATTCGCCGCCGTATGCCTATTTACTTATCCATCTTTTGATAATTCGTTTGGATCGATAAATTTCAAAATCCTTGTGAGTTCAAACCCACTTTTGGAAAATGAATTCTGGTATAAAAAAAATCAAAAATCGAAACGTTTGCGGATTCAACTCACCCATTAAGTCAAGATTCCGGAATAGTTTTGAAGTGCCTTAAAGTTTAAGTTTAAGTCAAGGCAACAGTAAAACTAAATTTAATTAGATTGTACGCTCAAGGATCATATCGCCAGTTGGTAGCATGTTTCTCGGAACTGTAACTCGTACTAGTTTTACCTTGAAAGTAAATGTAATTTCTATTTCTAATCAGAAAGCTATAAATTTTCTTCTCCTCCCAAACGCCAACCGAAGACCACATGCCGAGAGACGTCACTTCCAGCACGCGTGTCACGCTCACTTCCTCGTCTTTCTAACCCAGCTCGGTCCGCTCAAGGAAGGGTGTAAATTAATTGCGTCTAGGGGAAAACCCATCCGATGTGGCCTTTCGCCTGCGATGCGCCCAAGTGCATCGTTCTGACCAACCGGTAGTAGTTGATCGACCACAACGCCCGGCCAGCTGGCTGGCACGGGGCCAAGAAGGAAGTCCGGGATCCGAGCGTGCGGTTCCGGATGCTGTGAACTCGCGCCGCTGGGAAATGTTCCCCACCGCATTTTCACCCGGAGTTAGAGCGGACGGAACGTGCTCGCCCGGAGCGGTGGGTTGTAATTTCCAATCGCACTCGACACGCGTAGATCCGGGTGCGGCAAGGGTGCAACATTCCTTTTTCCCGATCGATCGAGACGGTCCGTTGGCGAGAGTTTATTCTTGGGCGTTTTTTTTATCAGAACCAACCAGCAGTTGGTTGGATGGCTTATTTGGAGTTCTTTGATGAAGGCTGTTAATCAAAATATTGACTCTTTTCATTGAGGACGTTGATTGTTATTAAGTCGCGAAACACAACAAACAGCCTCTTCACCCGAAATTCCTGCTTGACGTGTTTACCAACTTAATTAAAGACCAAGTTCAAAATTGGTGACGCTGTTAAGCCAGCGTTCCAAGATGCATTTGTGTGGTGTTAATTGCGTTTCGATCCTTTTAATCATCAATTATATATTTGTATGCATTCGATTGATCCAGATCTAATAATAAATGTAATGTTTTGAATGCATTTCCACATGTTTATCTTTCTTAAACTCAAACGCTTATTTAGTGTCACTTTGCTAGTTTATGCCTTATTGCGAGATGAGCTAATCGTAACGCATCGTACAGCGTCACTTCAACAGGAAGCGATAAAGCTTAGTCGCATCTTCCAATGTGCACAACCTCAATGTCAACAGGACAAGTTTTAGTAGTTGTTAGGTGGCAGTTTTGTGTTTTTTTTCTTCCTCAAAAAGTGCTTCCACCGCAAAAACCGCAAACTGCACTAAACGCGCGATTCGATCACTGCTTGGTTGTTTTGCGTGAATTCGCGAGTGATCCCTAAATAGTCTCCATCGTCTCACTCGTTCATGCTCGATGATCGGCGATCTCGTCGAATGCGCGATCGAGAGCGAATTCACCTCTCACAGCATCCGCCAAGTCCACCCCACCCCGCCCACCCAAGGGTTGGTTGCAAATTCGGAAGAAACGCCTAAGATACCGGCGATGCTTAGACGTCTTCTTGCTTTTGTAAAAGCAAAAGTTCCACCGCTCCTTGAGTGTTTCTCTCTCGCGCTCTCGCGGTTTCGCTCACCCGCGAAATGAGAAGCACTCGCGGCTTTATGAGAACGCTGCACATCCGCTCATCGCACAGTAAGCAACAGTCGGTCGATCGAGTAAGACGTCTTGCGAGACGAGATTCGAAGCTAAAACCGCGCACACATACCGCGAGGTCGGGAATTACGAACGAAAACGTCGGTTAAGTGAGGCACGTCTTGTGTTTTTTTAATCCTTTTTCTGTCGTGCTAGTGAAAGGTGACCAGCGCTGGTAGAACCGTGCAAAAATAAAAAAGCGCGTCATATTGTTCGCGTCGGGACCGACGAACGAGTGCGTGAAGATTTCAGTCAACGTAGGTCGGACGATTTTGCGGTTGCGCTAAGCGTACCTCAATTTTAGCCTACTTCGACCGGCGAACACGGCGCCCGTCCAGCGGCGGTTGGTTATTAAGCGGGCATAATTCAACGCGCTTCACGTTCGAGAAAGTTCCACCATTTTTTTGCTGGTTTTCTCTTGGTGCGCTAAGAAAAAGTTAAACTTAACGAAAGATCAAGGACGATCAACCGGCATTCTTGGACGGAACGAGCAAAAGGCGAATCAGCACCCGAAAGCGAGACTCCGCGAACGTGTAGGCTGCCATATTCCGGTGGTGGAAGGAAGATTTGGAGCACCCTGTGTAAGTGGTTTTAAATCTGTACTGCAACCCCCAAAAAACACGAGAAACAAACACCACTAACCCGTAGCCAATGGTTGGGTGTTAAATATTCAATTAGCGTGCGAACTATTCGGGGCGACTTATGCTAATCGGCGATTCGGTGGCCCCTAAGTGGTGCTCTAAATTAGTTTTACTGCAACCATTTTGATTTGTTTGTCCCATGCCACCGCGGGGTGAGGTCTTCAGAGATAAATCAAAGCAGTCCGAAATTTGTTTTGCTTTCCATCGTGATATATTCGCGTGCTCCTTCCTTTCACGATATTTAACCAACCTCGGGGATGTCGTGGGATGGCGCGAGGGGTTTTGGCGTGCGTCAGAAATTTATGATCGAAAACAAAACGGAGCAATTTTTCCACTGGCCTTTTGGTTTAGTATTTTGTTTCCTTTAATCGAACTGGGATTCGCTGAGATACGTGTTGTTTATCCCCATTTGGGAGGTCCCAGAGACTACAACACGCCAACGCCAACTGCATGCGCCGGCACTTGCCTCATTTAGAACAGTGTCCAAGGGGACAGCTTCGAAAGACCGAGCTCGAGAGGAGGCGAAAGAAAGGCCGCCCAAGTGCAGGGACAAAAAAGTGCATGAAAGCCGACACAACAATAGGGGTTATCATGAAATCGTCGTTTCGTTTTAGCGGTCGCTAAAGGCGCTCATTCGTCGCTAAGGGTGCTCATTTGTTCATTATAATGAACTTTTAGCGACTGAAATGAACAAATGAGCGCCTTTAGCGACCGCTAAAACGAAACGACGATTTCATGATAACCCCTAATATTCGTTAAACAATCTGCCACGCCATCTCGCCCCGCAGCTTCTCCCTCGCGGCGGATAACGACGCCGCCGCCGACGATGTTATTACCGTTGATGAGGTTGTTTCTGTTGGAGGAAGCGGAGCAAAGGAGAAGTAAAAAACAACGGGCCAACCACGTATCATCTTTCGTCGTTCGATTTGAGTTACGAGCTAAGTGAGTTGTTTCTTTCGGGCAGGTTTGCTTTCGAGCCGTGGTTGTTTTGGTTTTGGTCATCGGCCGACCGATTTGCCTGGCCCATTCCGTCCCGTGTCCCTGTCCTGTGGGGTGGCCGATGATTTGCGGTTAGTCACCTGCCACCCCGGGAGGGTGTTGGGGACTGATCACCATGGCCGGCGACCCCTCTGGGGGTGGGTTTTTACGAGCAAACGAGGGCGCTATTTTTTTCCCCTTCTTCCTAAAGCATCGCGACGTGCCTAAACGATCGGATAGAGCGCTCAGAACAGGTAGACCTTGTGGGCGGGTTTGTCTCTTCGGTTACATAAGGGAGTCGGTGGAGCCCGCGGGGAGGAAGCTGCAGGTTTGGGGACAGAATCTTTGTAAACATCAGGACGATTTATTGATCCATGAATCTTGCGGGCGGAGAAAAGGCGACTACGTAATCGGTGTAACTTATCTCCGTTTTGCTGGGAGATTCTAAATTACCAAACACTGAGTTAGTCAGCACGCGCTTCTGATAATAAGCGCGAGATGGTTGGTCACGATAAAATATGGCAAGATAACACCGCGTTGTGGGGGGTGTTTGCTTTGAGGAATCCTAGCCCTTATCGTATCTTGCCGCTTTCCGACAGTTCCACGAATTATCTTCGCCAATGTTTCGCTTTTTTTTGCTGCGTAAAACAGATACCCTTTGGTATGTTTACTCAAGATCAATATTGATCGGAATGCTAGCGTCTACAAAAGCAATTTGTGAGTGTGTGTGGGTTATTTGTTTTTTGTTGTAGTAGAATTCCACACTACCATACCAGAAAGAAGACGCGCATGGTTAGGCCTAAATATATACATCGCTGTTAGAAACAGATCCAGCAAATTTGCATAATAGTTCCGGAGCGCTCGAGGTTGGATGTGGAAACCACCATAAAACCACTCGTTTAGAGCAACAACGAACGTCACGGAACACATTTGCCACAGCGATATAAAACAGCTCCACATTCGGTTGTTTTTACTCCTTCGCTTCCCTGTGGGGAGCATCTGCTGCTGTCCGCACTACTTTCGCATCGCAAGCATTAATTGTGACTAATCCACTTGAGCCGGACCAAAGCAAAACCGCTTTCTCAGCGCAAACTACTGCTCCGTCCGAACCTCGTTCGGCCACTTGACACGCAACCGGGCCCCGGGAAGTTGCAACATTCATTCACCAGAGACGGAAGGCTCGCCGAAAGTAGAACAACCGATGGGGTTTGTCTATACTGCAGCGATTCTCGGAGGTCGACCTTGGCTGGAAAGATCAGTTTATAATGTTTGAGGAGTCATTCCTTTTTCAATCCTCCGCCTTTAATTGTGTTTGAAGTACGTTATCAAAGCCTTTGCGCCCTACGGGTAGCCGTTCCTGGAAGTAGAAACAATGCGTCTTTAAGTGTCGAAAGTGGCGCATGGGATGTACCAAGCACCGCATGACACCATGCTTGCAGTACCGGCGGTAAACAATGTTATCTACTGTCATATTGTGGTACCTTTGCCTTCGGGGGTGTCCGAGTGCGGATGAAGAAGCTTAGAGCCGGAGCTGAAGTCATCTTTCCGGGATAGGGAGGGGGAAGTGCTAGTCATTTCCCGCCCCGTGAGGGTCAGAAGACTGTGCGGTTTACAAGTATGCGGTCAGTGCGATCAAACGATGGTCACACTTGTGCATGACGCTGCGTCCATTGTGCAAGGTCAAGGCGGGTGACAAACGGAGTGGTTACAACAGAGGGCGTCCGGTCATCGAGGACGTCAAGGAGCGTACGTGATCGAGAAACGCGCCTGCGCGGTGAGGCTTTCCACCTTGCCGGAATGGAAGGTCTTCCGGCGATTGGTGCACATAAATCGACCATTGCTCCCTTGTGTCAGCCGATGTCTTAGAGGTTCGAGGTGGTCCCCTTTCCTAGAGCGTCGATTCAGCAGATACATCTCTATCATCGCGATCTCTTGGGATAAAGATTCGCCAACTACGGCGATCGTTCCACCCTCGTTGGTAAGGGTCATGACTACCACCAGGACTTCATGGTCGAAAATTGCCGATCACGCCGGGCACAACGTTCGCCCGAAGGGGATTGATTGTTGGTGGTCAGTTAGCCTTTCCCAGAACTTGATGGTTGCCTGGTTCCTTCAGCGGAACGTGATCTGGTTAATGTTGCGCAGTAAATTTACAACGCCCTTCCTCCTCATCCCTTCCATAAGAGGATGGCAAGAGGATGTTCGTTCAGCGTTTCTTATTTCCTCCCAGCCCAGACCACACCGTCCCGTCCCGGGCGTCTCTTACCGGCCAACTACGCCAATGTTTACTTATCTTGATGAGCAAATGGGTTTCATTTCTTTTTATTAGCTGAAGGGCCGTTGTTGCTATCGTTGAGCTTCTCCTGACAATTGCTGTTTTGCAGGTCCCCGGAGGCGCCCATGCAAATCCGACCCGATTACCCCCCGCTCCTCCCGCAAAAGGGAAAAGGGGCAACAAATCCCGATCTAAGCGAGTTTAGCGATGATGCCCGGGGGTTCGTGCAAGAAAGCTGCAGACGGAAACAGGTGCCCTAAGATTTAACGACTCAGTTGAAAGGCAAAAAATATGAATACCGAAACCGAAACCACAGGCATACACAAAACAAACAATATATTGACCAACTCTTACGCCTCAATCACGACCGGAGTCGTGGACGGGCGGAACGAAAATACGTTTGGAGTGTTTACAAAACAAAATTCCTTCTGGGCAAGCCGATCCCGATTCCAGGCCCTTTTTCAGGCGCTGCTGTTTTGGGCCCCATGGCTCGCGATCGTGCGCGACTAGGGAAGTTGGGAGATGGACCGACCTGGACGTATATATTGTTGTAGGACGGTTTGCATGGGGCAATCAAAGTACCGTAGGGTAATAAATAGCCACACGCGATGAAGGGAAATAAATATTTGCACCGACGCTCGTGGCGGAACTTCTACCCAGGAGTTGGAGCAGTCATAAATAGTGGGCGGTTTATGGACCATCGGGTGCCATTTGGCAATATAGGGATTCGTTTGAGTCTTCATTTAGCTAAGAGAACATGTTTTAAATTACCTGTTGGAAGCAATCGAAGAGGTTAGTAGGTTCAGGATCGGCAAAAGTAAACAGCCATGAACTGCTGCACGTAACCCTATCTTCCCAAACAGTCTTCGTCCCATCGTCAATTGACATCGCCAGAAGATCACACAAACGGCACGTCTTCCGTACAAAATGCATCATCAATTGTTTAATGTTTAAAATACCTGCCTTCATCACAGCGCCAGCCGCGTGTTCGTTGCTCCTTGGCAAGGGTTTCATGGCGGATCATCATAAATTTTCCCCGAAAATCTACGCAATCGATGGGGAGAGCGAGCGCAAGGAATTTTCAACGTTCGGTCGAAGAAGAGCGCATCTCAAAATGTGGAAAGTGGGGGCGGGGAGCCACCCCGGGAGGGGGGGATGTTTAAACATTTTTCACATTCTCGCGCTTCTATTTACGCCCCGAAATTTTGCGTCACCAACGTGGCACGGAGGAACGTTTCCTTTGGCATGTCGACCGAGAAGACGATGAAAGGGATCGACTAGACAACACGACCAAAAGTAAACGAATTCGAATGATACGGGACGGTTCAACAGGAGAAAATAACCAGCTTCTAGCACATCTGGCTACTGCTACGCCGTTTCCGGCGGACGGCATCAAACGTCGCATTCCCAGGAGCCCCAGGATGTGATGATTTCGGTCGAATTTCGAGCCGCTCGGGTTATGTTTCCTTCGAATGACTCTCTCCGCACGTTCTGTTGATAAATAAATCAAGACAATCGGGACAACCTTTCGAGATTCGACCGGGGGAGAAAGGTGGGGTCAAAAATGTGTCTCAGATGTGAGGGTTGTATTTCTTTGGCACAAGTGACGGCTAGGCAAAAGCGCACCACTTTCCCTGTCTGACGGCCGTGTGTACGAACGAGTGACAGACAAATAAACAAACTGCCAAACCCATTTTCGAACGGGGTGAACTTTGCGTGCCGATCGATGGAGGCGTCGCCCGCTGCAGAAACGCGGGGTCCCAGCAATGGCCAATTTGCAACCGGCTGTAACGAATGCAATGGCTGGATAGATTACAACTATGTTTAACCGAACGAAAACACAAACATACGACGTGCAAATCGTTTTGCGCCTGTCACCTTCCTTGCGCTGCGTGGGTCAAAACAATTCGCAACCCGGTCCCCCAAGATGGCGGCGGTGGTGGGGGTGCGGACGAGTGACGAGTGTTGTTCATTTCAGCTCGTTTAGCTTGTTATCACCTTCCGCCATCGGTGCCGACGACGAGGAGCGCGGGAAGGTGCGTCGGTCGGATGTGCACCGCTTTTCCGCCTTTCATCGTCCGCCCGATGCAGCGAAAGTGCATGCAAAAACATGGCCAACCACTCGCCGGCCGTATGCATGCAGAACGAAATGGGGCAGCCGGAGCCTACGAGGAACTCTTTGAGGGTGGTGGGAGCCGATGGGAAACACGGGGGTGAAGCTGTACCCGTGCACAATAGGCTTTTGAGTGGGATAAGAGACAAGCGATCAATTTAAAAATGAAATCACTTCAATTGCCGAGTATGTCAATTTAAAGTACATAATAATCAATTAGGGTTGCCGAAAATTTCAATCCTTACGCTTTCCAAAAACAAAAAATTATACTGATAAACGAAACTATTTGGGATAAGAATCCTTATTTGTTTCTCACAGCTAAGATACAGTTTACTTCATACCTTACCAAACCACTCCAAAACATGTAATTGTTTGTTTACTGTTTAGTTTTGTTAAACTGATTATGCCCTTTATAATCTTTGATCTCTCTTTAAAAGTTGTTGTTGTTGAAAAGTTGTTTTACTTATTTAAATTGAAGTACCAAAGAATGAACAGGAAAATAAGATCTAAACAACGTGTGTTTAAATTCTAAAAACTAAACAGTTTGGTTTTTGTCTAACAATTACAAACAGTGAATACAATTACAATATGAATAAATCTAGTTGAATGCTCAAATGATGAGTTTTAGAAATAATATACCTTAGTCTCTAAATTTGTATAGAAAATGCCTAATGTGCATTCGTTTGTGGAGCTGGCCGCTGGTGTTTCGTGGAAAAAGAGAGTAAAAGTTTCCCTACCGGCGGACAAGATAGAATGTGGTTCCACCTTCGCAGGAAGGAGTCACGCGCGAAAAACGAAGCCAGGGGTTGAGGGGTGCCCGATTGTCCGCTTTCCTGCTGCGCCTGGGACGTGTTCGGATGGAAATTGGAAAGTTGTTGCCCCGTGACTCGTCGGTCACACGAGGAGGATGCATATTGTTTGGCCACCGCGATTGGCGCAAAGGGGGTGTAGCACGTCTAGCTATCGGGGTGTTTTTCGTGAACCACCCCTTTCTACACCTTGTGGGGGTGCTTTTGTGTTGCTTCCATCGTGTAACTTATGCACATATGCAACGTTGACCTCGTTGCTACAACCAACATTCGTCCACGATAATGAAGCGCCCCGGGGTTATGGAGACACAGGAATATGGGGTTTGAATTTTGGTTACGCCGCAAAGGAACAGCCGGATCCCTATCCCATGTACCACGGAAGAGGTGTGCAAGTGATACCAGCCTTCCGTGTCACAAGTTTCCTGGCCAACGTTGTTCCTTCCCCCCTTCCGCGTG